>NC_040904.2:183913842-184220979 GCF_004126475.2 Phyllostomus discolor
GACTATGGAGTCTGAGAACTATGAAGGCACCATGGGTATTGCTCAGAATATTATTTTGTTTCACTTAAATATGTATATTATTCAAACATTGTGTCAAACATTTTTGCTTTTGCTTTCCATTTCAGTATCCAGATAATTGCCTCTCTTCTTGACTTTACTCGATTAGGTGCACATGGGATGATAAGTCTTCCTAGGCCTGAAAAGTCTTGGATACAATCAGAGTCCAAATAAATATTACTTAGTAATAGTTAAAGAGAATCATACATTTGGGCTTTATTACATTAGTTGCCAACCTAAACCATACACTACCATATTTTCTTTCTTAAGACCTTATTAACTTAGATGTCAAGAAACATGGATCTTATAATATTGACTGGGATTCTCAGCTTTGCTGGAATTAAATTGGTAAGAAATTCAATACTGAGGATGGAATAATCTTTTGTAAGTGCAAGTCTCATGCTTAAAATCCATTCTTTTGCCTGAATCCTCCAACAGCTATTCAGGTTTTCAAAGACAAGATCCAGGTAACTTAGCTATATGGACCACCAGACCCTTCATTAGTCAATCCATGCCTGCCTAACTAGTCTCATCTTTCATCATCTATCTATGTACCTTTTACTCTGGCCATGTCAATGGGCTATTCTTTCCTTTTATTTTTGTTCTTTTCCCTCTCAATATACATATGAGGTATATTTGAAACAAATTTTCCCATCACATATCCTTTATCATTCATCTCACACACAACTTCCTTTTGAAGCCCTTCTGGACAGGATGCCACTTCCTGTGCTCCCAGAACACCTTGGGTTGGCCTTCTCTTGCATCTCTCCATGCAGTACGGGAGATGCTAACTTACTTGTGTGCTGCCCCCAGGACACAGTGAGCACCTGGAAGCATGTCTTTCATCTCCATATCTCCAACACCTTGGAGAGGTACAACACCCCTCACATTTTAGGCATTCAAATGTTTGATGAGCAACCGACTGAACAAATGAATCAATTCACAGATGAACTGTCTTCAGTAGAATTGAGTGATGGATGATGAAGAGACAGGAGGCTGTTGAATGCTTCGAAAATAAACAAATAAAACACTATTTTAAAAGTTCTTAATCCAGAAGTCTTTCCTCTTATGTAATTTAATTTAAAAACCACAGAATTTAGTTCAATATTAGTTTAAAATTAAGGAAAATATTGTGTTCATCTGTATAAATGTGTATAATGCTCTCTCTGTGTCTCTCCCTCACCTTCACCCTCTCCCTCACCCTGTTTCTGTTGTCCCTTCCACTTCTTTCTGCCGCAGATCCTTCTCAAGTTCCAGAACACTGGCCACAGGAAGGGGAGATCAAGATTCATGATCTGTGTGTGAGATATGAAAATAATCTGAAACCTGTTCTTAAGCACGTTAAGGCTTACATCAAACCTGGGCAAAAGGTGCGGAATTCACTGACATTTGATTTATTTCATACAAACTCTTTGATGGACACTCTATTACCTCCTGAGGTCTTCAGACATTACAGCCAAGTATATTCTCACTTGGCTTACATAATATTCTGTATACTTTACAGGTGAAATTATCTGCATAAAAGAAAATAGGAGGGATAGGATCAGAATAAAATATATCTTTTCTGTTATATTGCCATTCATTAGTCTCCTATGAATGGCAATTCAAATGAAAGGAAATTCAAAAATAGGTGTGTTCTTAAAAATTTCTGTCAGTGGTTCTAGCCATACCAGACATCCTCTTGAAAACTTTTGCATTTGCACTAGCTCTAGTCCCAAATGATTTGTTTTAGTTATTTTAAAAAGAGCAAGCATACAGGGACAAAAAGGACTTGTTCTACTTTTTGTTATAAGATCACTTCTAGGAAAAAGTAAATATTCATCAGGCTAACATATGACTAATGGAAAAGTTAAACCACAAAGAAAAACAACACAATCACATAAAAATTTTAAAAAGAGTTGGAATGGAATTACTGATGATTTGGTGAGGACTCCATGCTTTCATCTTAATAATGACCATTGATAGCAGAGACCTATAAAGAGAATGGTGATGTTAATGTAAGTATTTATATAGAATTGTGGTTTCACTGTGGTGTCTTGTCCAAGTCAGACATACTTTTTTCCCATCTTTCATCGTTTGTCTGAGTCTGTCATCCTCTCTGAGTGACAGTTGCTTTTTCAGGTGGGCATATGCGGTCGCACCGGCAGTGGGAAGTCGTCATTATCTCTGGCTTTCTTCAGAATGGTTGACATATTTGATGGTGAGTTAATAACCAAATTTTTCCATTAGTCGTGTGATCCTTTCCCTTAGAAAATGCAACATCAATGTACCTAATTCTATATAAATAAAAACCCAAATATTTACAAGGACTTTGTATCCTATAGCACATGTATTGAGTCATGTATCCCAGGAAAACACTCCTGAAGTAAAGAAAAAAATATAGAATTGTGGAAATAAAACTATTAGCCCAAAACTTAGTTCTAGGCATAGTTGGTAAAGAATTCCAGCAAACTGACAAAGTGAAAACAAGCCCACCCGTTTTGAATAACAGTAGAGGGAGATAGCATTTTAAGAGGAAGGAAGCAAGGGAAAGACTGTCTTGTTTCCTGAAGGCTAAAAGTATATCTCTTCTCATCAAAGGAAAAAATACAAGGAGAGAAGTAATCTGCACCTTTAATTTTGGTGCATGACTCTCACTGTCTTCTTATTAACATTATTTAATGAGCTTGAACATTTTGTGAGGGAGAACCTTTACTATAAAGTGCTAAGCACATGTTGACAATATACAAAAACATTTATTCACAAAATTATTTATAATATGATACATGGAAATAATTTAATCTTTACTTTGTAAAAAATATGTCACATGTTTAGTCTATCAAGTGGCCTATAGATAGACCAGAACATAAGCCATCTTGAATAAAAGAGGATCCAGCAACATGCCTGACCATCAGCTCAGGGGAGTGCTTGCTATTATCACCTGTAATGATTACAGTGATGATGATAGTAGTTCACATTTTTATTGTACTTGACAGTTTATATTATTTCATGCAATCTATACAACAGTTCAATGAAATAAAGAGGTCAGTTTATGAACACAAAGTTGAACTGTGGTAATTGCTGTCTGTTTGGGGTTTAGGATCAGGAACAGGTTGGGTTTCTGCCGCTGAGCTAGCAGTTTGCTCCTTCTGTGGCTAGTAATAATACAACAGATACTTTACAGGTTTTCAGGAGGGATTTGCAGTGTAAGTCAGTTACACGATCCATAGACAGCTGATAGACACTCTTCTTAAAGAACTGTGGTTGTGACTGAACATATTAGATTATGAAACACATTTCAGGCACCGAATGGTCTCTCAATGACTTGTTCTCTTTTTAATATCATTAGACTATTAGGATTTTACTAGATAATATATTATTTCTGAAAGAAAGTTTAATTAACCCCCTTTCCTGCTCTTGAATGTAAAGTCACCTGGAAAAGGGACTCTAGGTGTCATGCTTCACCTGGTGCAGTCTGCACACGGGGCCATATTTGTTTTTGCATGAAGGGATATGACAGTAAATCTATCAAGTCTGAGGAAAAGACGTGACAATTGTACAAGTCTCTGTAAGTCTACGTATATCATGGAGAAATTCATTAAAACGTGGTAACTATGTCATAGAATTTTTTTCTTACTTGTAATACACTGAACTGTTCAGTCAATACAGGAGTGAAAAAGACATGCAAAAATCCCTGTCTTTAAGGAGCTTTGTTTTTACACTTCAGTTGGGGGAGAAACACACACACACACAAAGATCAATAAATGGATAAGGAATGTGCTACGAAGGAAAATAAAGCAGAGAACTGGGATAAAGGTAGTTTAGGAATTTCAACCCTGAACTAGGAACATACTCTCAATTTGTATAGCAAATAAGCATTACCTTGCTTGTGATTTTATTACATGCCTGCCATTTTTGTTTCTCTTTAACAGGAAAGATTGTCATTGATGGGATTGACATTTCAAAACTGCCACTGCACACACTACGTTCTAGACTTTCAATCATCCTGCAAGATCCAATACTATTTAGTGGTTCTATTAGGTAGGTGATGTATTTGACAGAAAACCGTGTACCTCAGGATTTACCATTTGGCTCATAGGACAGTTTTGCTTAGAATTACTTTTCAGGTAGGTGTGAAATAATATTATCAAGATGTCAAGATAAAATCTCTATCCAACAATTTGAATTGGGGAACCGTCAAGTTGCTAAATTAGTCTATAGAAGCCCATCTTTTTTGTCTCCAGTTCTTTTTCCATTTGATTTTACCAAAATCACCTTTACTCTGCACTTGGGGGCTGTGGTTCTTGGCAGACCTTTCTTAGGTGTTCCACCCTCCAGATAGCCTGCATCTCTCGTGTGTATTTGGCTGGACCTTAGCAGACATTCAGTTTGGTTAGTACCTTGATTTCCAGCCCCTGCACCCTTCACTACTTTTCTTTCAGACAACATTGCTTTTAAGAAGCAGCTTCAGCCTTCATTATTCCTAGTTTTTGGTTTCCCAAGGGAAATAAAGATGGACATATTTGCTATCTGCTAGGCACTGTAAATACATTGTCTCATTAAATCCTCATAATATTGTTCTAGCATATAGAGGATAAGGCAAAAGTAGGTTTACAGTTGTGAGTACATGAAACAGAGTTTGTTCTTATATTATTATTTATTAATTATCATATTATGTTCCATATGAACAACTGTAAACCTATTTTTGCCCCATCCTGTGTATTATCACCATTTTAAAGATGAATATTTTGAACCTCAGAGAAGCTATAACTTGCCCAAGTTCATATGCTCAATAAATATATGTAGAACTGTGAACCCAAATAAACTTTGACTCTGCGAGTCTGCCATGGCATCTTCCACGAGATTATGACTCGCATTTCATCTCTCCTTTGTCCTCTCTTGCTCCCCCTCTCCATTTATTTAATTGCAAAGAAGTAATTTGCCACTTCCTTTTACTAATTGCTCCTTGTCTTTAAGAGAAAATATATGTAAGATTGCTGAACATTCAGGTGTAACATTACTTTAATTAAAAGTTCTAAATTTTGCAATTTATTTAGCAATATCATAGTCCATTTATATCTCTGAATATATTTACTCTGAATAAATATACCAGTACTATTTTGGTTGGTAAAATGCAATGAGTTGGTAAAGCTGATAGCTTCCATTGTTCCCAGAGATATTTATGTATTTATACCCATCATTTCTGTAGGAATATTTGCTAGACTCAGGTTATAAAAAGCAATATAAAAGTGGGAGAATCCAAATAATGAATTTTATTATATCTTTTCATGCATATAAACTTTCTAATTATATTATCAAAAATCTTTTTTGTAATATTAAGGTCATTCATTCATTCATCAAACATAAGTTGAATGCCTACTCTACCCTAAGCACTGTTGTATGTTCTGGGGTTAGAGCAGCAACCAAAACAAATAGAACTTATGTTCTGAGGAAAGAAAAGCAGTACATAAGCATATGCAAAATTTTATTTTTATTTATTGACTAATTAACTGATTTTTTTCCTCTTACAGATTTAATTTAGATCCAGAATGCAAATGCACAGATGACAGACTCTGGGAAGCTCTAGAAATTGCTCAGCTGAAGAATATGGTCAAATCCCTACCAGGAGGTCTAGGTAAATTTCTAAATTATACATTTATTTTTAAAATATGCAGTTAATACTAAATATATACATCTATATACAATTTATGCTAGAATCACATAATTCTAGTGTTAAATCCCATTACATTTAAAATAATTTTTAAAGGTCATTAGGACAATTCAAAATCTAATGATTTTGCATGTTGTAGAAGAGGATGAACTTTATAATATTCTCTTCCATGTGAACAATCCAAAGTATTCCAGTTAATACAGGTATGCCTTTTCACCATTGGTGGGCACAGATCACTTCAATCAGAATATTTTCTTGTGGTCATTCTGTTCATATGATCTTCCTAATCACTTGCCCTCAGCAAATGGATAAGAGGACTGAAGAGACTGTTAGGTTCAAAGAGTACTTGGTGCCATTTAGGAGCAGGTATTTTCTCCACATTGGCTGCCATTTCTTTGCTGCCAAAAGGTCATATTCATTTTATTTTGAGGTCTGTCCAGAAAAGGTCCAGCCATTGTTAACATAATGAGAATGGTTTGCATGACATGAATATAATCTGGCAGCAGAGGAGAGTGGACTAGATTGGGCATGAGTGAATAATGATGACTTCACTGTATTAGTCAGTGGGGGCAGTAGTTGCTGCTGAGTGAGCATGTGCACTGTATGGCCATCACATTCAAAATGAATGAGCAAGTAGAGTGATGACTTTGCATCAAATTTTGCATTAAGCTTGAACATTCTTCCAAGATACTATTCAGATGATTCAGAAGTCCACAGCTCTGAACAACTGGTGACTAGCAGCTTCATCACGACAATTTGCCTGCTCATGCATCACATCTCATGCAGAGTTTTTTGGTGAAACATCAAATCACCCAGGTGACTCAGCCCCACTACAGGCCAGATTTGGCACCCTGCAAATTCTGGCTTTTCTCAAAACTGAAATCATCTTTGAAAGGGAAGAGATTTCAGACCATTGATAAGGTTCAGAAAACTACAACAGGGTAGCTGATGGCAACGGGGAGAACTGTGTGAGATTCTAAGGTGCCTACTTTGAGGGGGACTGAGGTGTCATGTCCTATGTACAATGTTTCTTGTTATCTTGTGTCTCCTTTAATAAATGTCTCTATTTTTCTTATTACATGGCTGGATACCTTCTACACAGACCTCCTATAATATAATTTTTTTGAAGACATTATTTTTTTAAAGATTTTATTTATTTTTAGACAAAGGAGAAGGGAGGGCGAAAGACAGGGAGTGCAACATCAGTGTGTGGTTGCCTCTCGCATGCCCCATAATGGGGACCTGGCCTGCAGCCCAGGTATGTGCCCTGACTGAGAATTGAACTCATAACCCTGTTGGTCACAGGCCAGCACTCAGTCCAGTGAGCCACACCAGCCAGGGCTGAAGACATTATTTTCTACCACCTTAACTGCAGCATCAGTATTGTTCACATGATAAAGGAATGAAACCTACTCAAACAATTTCTGATATAAATTTGGCTGCAGAGGTAGTGCAATTTCTGGCAAATAACTGATGACAGAACAAAAAAAACAATGTGGATAATGAAAGAATAACATGACTAATGAAACAACAGAGAGTTCACAATATAGTATTTAATTCATAAAAATGAACATTTATAGTTTTGGACTTGTGCATTCTTAAAATCTGAACTCATTTAAGAAAGCAATCAGAAGGACAATAGTTAGTTGATATTCTAATTTTAATACAATATAGTTGTCAAATTGATTGTGTAGTTTTGGCATGAAGTTTTAAAAAATCAATGTATAAAGTTGTCCCAGAGGCTGCTTATACTATCCTTACTTTTTTGGATTCTTTTTTTCTTGTTCTGATTGGTTGTTTTTTCCTTCCTCGTGTTCCAAATAATTGATTTGATTCTTGGTTTCATCCACTCTACTGTTGTTGCCCTGTAAACTGTTCTTTATTTCAATTAGTGTATTCTTTGTTTCTGACTGGATGTTTTCTATGCTGCTGAGTTCCTTACTGATGTTCCTTGAGCATCCTTGTAACCAGTGTTTTGACCTCTGCATCTGATAGCTTGCTTATCTCCATATCATTTAGCTGTTTTTCTGGAGTTTTGATCTGTTCTTTCATTTGGGCCATGTTTCTTTGTCTCCTCATTTTGGCAACCTCCCTATTTTTTGTTTCTATGTAGTAGATAGAACTGCTTTGACTCTGTATCTTGGTAGTGTAGGCTAATATAGTGGGTGTCCTGTAGGGTCTGGTGGCACAGCCTCCCCTATCACCCAAGCTGGATACTTAAGTTGTGCCCGTCATGTGGATGAGTACACCCTCCTTTTGTAGTTGAGCCTTGGTTGCTGTTGGCAGATCAATGGGTGGGATTTACCCTCTCCAGTCACCTGCAAGGATTGGCTATGACCATTAACCACTAATCTCTGCCCTCCCTGGAGGATCAGCTGTGCAGGGGCAGGGTGGTAGTGCTCTGATGTGGTTTGTAGCTGTCCACTGGGTGTGCAGGCTCTGGGGTTTCCCTGGTGGTGCAGGCCTAGGTCAGCCCCCAGCTTCAAAAGGTCCAACATTCACATCATAGGGGTACCAGAAAGAGAAGATAAAGAGCAAGAAACTGGACATCTATTTGAAAAAATAATGAAAGAAAACTTCTCTAATTAGGTGAAGGAAGTAGACACGCAAGTCCAGAAAGCACAGGGAGTCCCAAATGAAATGGATGCAAAGAGGCCCACTCTAAAACACATCATAATTAAAATACCAAAGGTTAAATATAAAGAGAGAATCTTAAAAGCAGCAAGAGAAAAGAAGTTATTTACCTATAAGGGAGTTCTCATAAGACTGTCAGCTGATTTCTCAAAATAAACTTTGCAGGCTAGAAGAGATTTGCAAGAAGTATTCAAAGTCATGAAAAGCAGGAGCCTACAGTGAAGATTGCCCTACCCAGCAAAGCTATCATTTAGAATGGAAGGGCAGATAAAGAGCTTTGCAGACAAGAAAAACCTAAAGGAATGCATCATCACCAAACCATTATTTTATGAAATGTTAGACTTATTTAAGAAAAAGAAGATCAAAACTATGAACACTAAAATAGCAAAAATACTCATCTATCAATAATTGAATCTAAAAAACAAACTAAGCAAACAAGAAGAACAGAGACAGAATCATGGATATGGAGAGCCATTTTATGATTGCCTGATGGGAGGGGGGTTTGGGGAATGGGCGAAGAGGTGAAGACATTAAAAGTACAAATAGGTAGTTACAGAATAGCCATAGAGGTGTAAACTACAGCATAGGAAACAGAGTAGCCAAAGAACTTACATACATGACTCAGGGACAAGAACAAGGTTTGGGGATTGCCTGAGGGAGTAGAGGGTGCTGTGTGGAGGGGGTAAAGGGGAGAAAGTTGGGACGACTGTAATACCATAATCAATAAAATATAATTTAAAATGAAGATAAACTAAAACACAAGCCAATATTCATCCCTTGCACAGACGCTGATACAAGAGACCTAACATGACCTTGATCTCATGTTATCCCCCCAAAAAGAAATATAAAATAAAGTAAAATAGAATAAAATAAAATAAACCTACTAAATAAAACCATACTTATTTTTTAGTTTATTTGGGAAGGAGGACCTAGTCAAAAACAATACCTTTTATGACTTTATGTCTCAAGGAGAAGGCATCTCGCAAACAAAAACTGAGACACCATGTCTTTAAGGATATTTTCATTGACTTAGACAGGGCCAGATTGTGGTAGCAATTCCATGGGTCTGGATGAACTTTCTCATAATAATTTTTGATGTCTCTTCTGAAGATGTCTAGCAAGTCTACTTGAAAAATTGGTAATGCTTATAGACCCATCTTGCTTGGTATTTAGAGACTACCCCCTTTGCCATTAATAGTCAGAAAAACAAGCAATTGTATCTTTATTGTAGTCCTCCTCACTAACATGAAAGCTGTATACACCTGGTTTGAATCATGGATACAGTGTTTGTGGGTTATGGCACAGTGTAAGCAATGGGATTGTGTCAGTATTTACCCTTATTAATTGAATGTTGTTTATGCACATTGACTTGATAAAGAATATATCAATTGCTTGATAAAGAAATGATTCAGGCCTAGTCTCGTGAAAAACATTCATCATCTCTAGTGTCCTCCTTATTTATTACATCAATTGAAATTTGGAGAATAAATGCATAGCCCCCAAGCTTGACAAATTATAAGAATTTGATGCAATGAGAATATACCAAAAGAAATTGCCCCTAACCCTAAACCCGTCTCACACACATATGCAACTTTACTAAAAAGTGTTTGAATTCTAATAAAAGAGATACTTTTGAAACAGAATTTATTTTAAATTCACAATAGTACATTTTATGAAATGTGGATGGTAAAAATAATGAACATATAACACCCATTTATCTAGTTAATAGTGTTTTATTCAGCTACTATGTTAGGTACTGTGGTAAGTGCTGAGGATACACTGATGAACCAAAACAAGCACAGTCCTATCCACTTGGAGGTTAGAGTTTAATGGGATGCTATAACGGAAAAAGAATGGGTGTAGAGTTGAGAATATTCTTGTCAAGGTGTACTACAATTAAGCTATGTAATCTTGGACAAGCCACTTCATTTCTCTGGACCTTAATTGTATTAAATAATCTCTTTAGATACTTATATTACATAGTTAAATAACTTCCAAGGTCTTCCACTCTTCAAAATGTTTAACAGTATTTTATATCTTACTATATGGATGTGACTTACCATCCATTGTCAAAAATAGGATGGCCCTTGAATATATTAATTTTCTGATGTAAAATTCCTCTAAACTCTTTGTATATGAAATCCTTGCACCAGTACAAAGTAATATCCAGCTTCTTTTTATAAGACAGAACCTGTTTCACTACCTTACCCCAAGGACTATGATAGTAACATTTCTTCAATGAAATCCTTGCTTCTTCCTCTGATTTAGATGCAGTTGTCACTGAAGGTGGGGAGAACTTTAGTGTCGGACAGAGGCAGCTGTTTTGCCTTGCTAGGGCCTTTGTCCGCAAGAGCAGCATTCTCATCATGGATGAAGCCACTGCGTCCATTGACATGGCCACGGTGAGTGCACTATCTAAGCTTTCTAAGCGGATGACTTGGAGAAATAAATGCACATGGAAACTACATCTTTTTTCTCCTGATTGGGTTCTGAATGCTCTCAATCTTAATTTGAGGTTCATTTCATTCATCCATTTAATCAACTGATGATAGCACATGGAAAATTGCAATAAAGGAGACAGACACTAGTTTTAGGATGTTCCTGTAGCCAATAAACACAAAATAAATTTGCCATTACTTTTTCTTAAATTCTCAAAACTGTAAAATCCCAGGGCTCAGTGCATGAGAGTACTGTATTCAAGTATTATCATGGAAGTTCTAAAATAAAATATGCAAAACTCTATTAATAGAATTGATTGAGGATCAAAGCCAATCATTAGTTTCTAGAATAATTTGCAGAAAAGTGATTAGAATTGATAATGGCTACAATTAATAATGGTTGCCTCAATGTATTTAACTAACAGACCAGAAACTTTGACTTTAGAAAGAAATTATTTTAAAATGTCAATTACGTACAAAAAAGATCTGTCTAGAAGGCTATGATTAAGTAGAGAAAAGTCACATTAAACCACAAACTGAATGATCTAGCAATCAATGTTTTTATAAAAGTTAACTTATTAAAAGTTTGGCATCAGAAAGGATAAAAATAAAAAACATCCACAACCTCATCTTATTTTCTTGCTATACACATTAGATTGGGCAAAACTACTCCAAATAGTGAAACAGTTTCAAGATTAAGAGCCAATTATGTAATTTGACATCATTTCTTCCTACTAAGTAAGGCTAATCAATTAAAGTAACTATACAAAGTTATAGTATATCTTCTCAAAGTTAAGATAATTTAAAGCTATAAAATAGTTTCTAATCAAGCCATTTCATTAAATAAGCATAACAACATCAAAATTAGTATTGATTACTAAGGTTTTGCAATATTGGGGGTTATTTTAAGGGTAATACTGCCTCAACAGAGTTGAGAGAGAGACAGAATGTCTCTCAGAGAGTTCTCAGACGGGTTTGGGCAGGTGGAAGCGTTGTTCTTGGGGACCAAATACCATAGTGAGAGGAAGTAGTCCAGAGAAAATTCAGACTTAATTTGTTTTTTTTTTTTTTTGGCAGGAAAATATTTTGCAGAAAGTGGTAATGACAGCTTTTGCAGACCGCACCGTTGTTACAATAGCTGTAAGTATGGGAGATGGGGTTGACTTCTTCCTCTCTGGTTTTCATTCCAAGATACAATAATCTTTATTTTTGAACAATTATAATACATTGAATTATGTCTTTTTTGCTAATGTTTCTGTATCTGTGCAAACAAAGAAAAAAAAATACCTGCTCTGCCCTGAAAGCCTTTACATTGATTTTTCCAGACTCACTGCTCTGCCCACCTCCCTGAAGTCACAGTGACAGACAGGACACCCTAATTGTCAGGTTCTGGCAGGTCATGGCCTGTGCTTTTCCTCAGATACATATGGTAGATTAGATAGGTCGCTTTTCAACAGTCTGATGGTCTAGAGAGTAGTTTCAGAAGCAAAATTCTTAAATTTGACTGCCAATTCTGCCACTGTTTATACTTCCTTTCTATGTCTCTTTCCACTTAACTGTTTTCTTAAAAAAAAGAAGAAGAAGAAGAAGACAGGCAATGCTTTCTCTGAGCACCAAATTGAAGAATTGCTTAAATCTCTGTAATCCGTGTTATAACTTCCTTCCAATAGGCCATGGTTTTCTCTTTCTCTTTGCAGATGAGTGGATTCTTGCTCCTATTTAGGCCTCATATTTAATAAAAACTATTTTGTGAATGAATCACCTGGATGTTTTCTCTTTTGCTGATTCTCTTTCTCCTTTCCACTTTTCTTTTCTTTTCTCTCCAGCATCGTGTCTCTTCTATTTTGGACGCAGGCCTTGTTTTAGTCTTTTCTGAGGGTATCTTAGTGGAGTGTGGCACGGTTCCAAACTTGCTCGCCCACAAGAATGGCCTCTTTTCCACTTTGGTGATGACCAACAAGTAGACCATCACAAGCTCCTGCCAAGTACCCCATTCGGTAGCTATTTTAGCAGCATCCCCTCAGTAAGACAAGGCTAATGCAGCCAATCCAAGGGGAAGGATTGGCAAGGGAACAAACTACTCACTGGCCAGGTGCTTCAGTTATGTTCAGTTCAAAGGAGGCACGTGTATGTATAAGTATTAAAATGTAAACATGCAAGAGGGAGTGTTTAGGAAAACCCAAGACCCAGATTTACCTCTCTGTCTTATTTCTTGGGGATGATCTCTAAGGGTCCTGAATAATACGATGCATGTTCTGTACTTGCCCTGAAGAATGCGCTAATTTAAATAATTACTTAAGTTTAGCAGTTGAGTGATGGAGCTAGGTATGGAGTGTTTGCTCAGGCTGCCATTTGTGTGAATGATGCATGGGAGAAAATGAACCCTTGGAAGCCAGGCTTTTTTAAGGTGGCCACCTCCTGTAAATGAGGCCTGAGGAGAGAGAAACTCACTTTCTCTCACTTTCCCAGTGAATTCGGTGGATCCTTTTGCCCTGGAGAACAGGTCCCCTGGTCAGTTCATTCACACTAAAGTGTGAACAACTTAGTGAGTAAGAGAATTGGCTAACCTGAAAAATGGTTCTATAATATTTGCAAGAAATTTTTTCACTGGAGGGGTAGGGAGAAAGAACTTCCTGTTTCCTCTAAATGAAAAGGTAGGTAAAGGTGGGGGACACAGACCCTAACCCTACTGAAAAGACTAGTTTTCTCTATGCTGCATGACGCATGGCCTTGTTGGATGGTCCCTTTTAGTCTAAACCAGGAAGATTACTTGTACATCATTTGACTTTTCACCAAAAAGTTATATTCTTACCTTGTTTCTGTCCTGCTACATTCATGAAACACTTTTTTATGTGCTTTATATCATTCACCTATTTTATGTCTCAAGACCACTAGTGTGGTGGTAGCCACCAGGATGCGCAGAGTTCTCCCCGCTGCACACACAGGAAGCTGTGGGAAAAGCACATTACTGTGGGGCCAGCTCCTCCCACGAGACTCACAGGAGACAGGGACTCCTTGTAGAATGACCCTCAGCTCTATTAGAAGTAACTCTTATTTCCTTCCCTGTTAAAAGTCGTTCTGTTAATTTTGTTACCTGCTAATGAAAATTATGGAATAGCTTAAGAAAATTTTCTCTGGCTTCTAAAAAGAAGCCCTCGTCACCAAAATAGTACAGGGCATTATTTATAAAAGTGATTTGTTCTTCACTCTTAATTAGATGAACTTCTGTGGAGCATTTTGAAAATTTCATCAACGCTATTGCAATTGGCACCACACTTTGTCAAGCAAAAAATAATTTGGATTAATGGATTAAAACTAGCTATATTTATTTCCATTGGCCAAGTTTTTCGATGTTTTCATTTTTTAAAATAAACATTATTTTATAATATCAAGGCAATGTTTATAAGATTCTATTTGTGGATTTAAGCCACATTCTTTTCTTAATATCTGTGATATGGTTACTGAAGAACTAAGTGTTTGGAGGGAAAATGCACAGCATATATTAAATAGTACATTCAGTTTAAGTGTATTTTATTGTTAATGTGTGGGCATGCATATGGCTCTGGTCTTTTCTCAAAGATAGGTAAACATTGTCTTCCAACTGGTGACATTCCCTAAATATTTATCATTAGCCCCTAATACTTAGTGAATGATAGGTTTGTCTGTGAATGTTGAAAATAGTGATGCATGTTCTAAGCTGTCTTCTTTATCACACTCCATATAAGTGTTTCTTTTCTTCTCTAGTTCTGAGTCCCAACTATGACCACTTGCTTCTCTGAAAGCATGAACAGTGACACGCCCACCCCCCATCTAGGTGGCCCAGAGTGGAAGATAAGCCTTTGCCCCTGGAGACGGCTTTAAGTTGCTGTCTTCTTTGGGTTAGGAGAAGGTACTTCGGAAGCCTGTGCATCAGCTAAACAGATGGTATTTCCAGGTTGAGCACTCCCATCAGCATGCTGATGTTTTGACCTGTGTGGTCCAGGTCCAAAATGATAGTACCTAGACACACACGGCTATTGAGCCCCTGGAGTGTGGGTAGTCCAAATTGGGAAGTGTTGCAGGTGCGAAATAGCCACTGGATTTGAAAGACATAGTACTAACAGAAGAATGTAAAAGACTTCATTAATAATTTTTATATTGGTTACATGTTGAAATAACATTTTAAATATATTAGGTATATTATTAAAGTGAATTTTATCTGTTTATTTGTGCTTTTAAAATGTGGCTCCTAAGAAATTTAGAAGTACGTGTGCCTCACACTTGTAGCCCACATTGTGTCTCTATGGTACAGCACTTACCTTTGCAGGAACAGTGAAAAGGCCCGCTGCACAGGTTTTTCCCCTTATAAACCCTAAAGATAAAAAATAACAGGTGCGGCTCTGTATTATTTGCTTGTATGTGTCAGACAAGGTGCTGCTGACATTTTTGTAGATGGATTGTCTCATTTGATCCTCACCACCACTCACCAAGGCAGATACTGTTATTCCCATCATTTTATAGACAGGAAACTTGAGACCTACAAAAATCAAGTGTGTTGCTGGAGACTGTGCAACTAACAGGTGGCGAAACCAGAATATGAGCCTACTCTCATTTCAGAGCCCGTGCTCTTAACCACAGCGCTAACGGTGGCAGGTGAACAGCCCTCTAAATTGCCAGTTGCTCCACGTGAAACAGTTTGGTGGCAGGTTTGGACGCATCTCACACTTTAAAACTAAGCCTGGTTGGTGTTGATGCTGGTTCTGCTGCTGTCTATGGGATCTCCTGATTTTGCTCTAACTCTATAAACCCCAAGGGTCTCCCCTATAAAGTGAAGAAAGATAACACCTACATTGAGGAATGTTCTGATGATTAACAAGTATGTGTGTGGAACACTTAATGTGTGGTGTATGCTCAGTAAGGGATAGCTTTTGTTATAATCCATCCTAACATTGCATGCCAAAGTGGACTTCCCCATATTGTCTTCCCAGGATTGACCACCTTCCAGGGTTTTTGAAATTGTGGGTTAGCCCACAGAATTAGTTGACTCCACACAAGAGATAATTTTGGTCTAGACTAAGCTGTAATCCATGGTTATATGATGACTCTTCCTATTTAATTATTTGACAAAATGTTTATTAGCCAACTTGCACTTCCATGAAAATGATGAAACTACTATATTAGCTGCAATCAATTTAATACAGCCCATACAGGACCCAGCAATAGTGGCCAGTATTTTAAAAATTTACCCCAATGTAAATAAATGTCTCTGAATAATTGGTGAAATATGCATATCCATTGCTTTGACTTGTGCCCCAAAATCTGTAACAAATATGTTTTCTTTTCACCCACAGCATCGGGTTCACACTATTCTGACGGCAGACCTAGTTATTGTGATGAAGCGAGGAAATATTTTAGAGTATGACACTCCAGAAAGCCTCTTGGCTCAGGAAGATGGAGTATTTGCTTCTTTTGTTCGTGCAGACATGTGAAGGGAAGTCTTAAAATGACACACGTATTAAAAATTATTCAGTCATAACCTACTCATTGGATCATCGGCCTGACCTTTGCAAAGTGCTATCTTAAACTTTTATGCATTGTTACAAAGCTTACTTGCTATGTTGTAGAACTTTGTAATTAGTAATAATGTCACTTTACCACTGAATATTGTATTTCCTGTGTTGACTTTTCTCCTTTTGAATTTGTGTTTTGTTTTCCAAGATATTACTGGCTAATATATTCATTACTGATGTTTTTCTAAAGATTAAACCATTTTAGCTTTAAGGTTGTATCAAAACATGTAAGCTTCTTTAAATGTTAAATCAACAGATATGTTTTCTATAATTTTAAGTCTAATAAATATCTCTCAGGCATAGAAATTAAAATGAGTATTCAGTGTTATTTTACTCTTTTTGTAAGAATATGTTTTCCTTTTTGTTGATGTCTCTTGATGTTACTGGAAAAGAATAAAAGGACAAATTTTCTAATCAGTTAGGAAATGAAACCTTCAAGTTCATTATCTACAGTGTGAGAATATTTTCTATATTCATTAATGTTAGTAATACTGTTGTTTCCTTTAGCAATCTCTTATTTTTTTTTATCTAAGTTGTTTCCTGTTACCAAGAAGTTACCACATTTATAATAGCTCTTTAAACCCAAAGCCTTAACTAGGAAGATCTTGAAAAGATTTGAATATTTAAAAAATTATACTCAAGTTTCCATTTTTCTGTGTCTACTAAAAAAAGAGTTACTGAGATATCAGGCATCATGTGCCTTTTCCAGACTGAATTTCAGAGTAATTAGGTCCAGTCCTTCAGTGGCAGGCCAGCTGAAGCCCTGTATGGTTTATTCACAATTAGATGTGGTTTTGATCCTGAGTCCTTCAATTTCACATAACTGAAGATTTGGGAGCATGGGCCTTACTTGCACAGCAGATACATATATAAATATCTAAAAGAATGCATTGTGTTTAGACATTTATGCCCAGTTGTATCACACGTGCTCCTGTTCTAATGTAACATGCATGCAAAAAGTGTAGCAAAAATGTTTTCTCATTGTAATGTGTATATTAAGACTGCATCAGAAATTGATGGGACATTTGTATTATGTTTTCTTAATATAAATTAATATACTAAAAAATACTAAAAGTTACCTTCGCTGTCATGCTAGTGCCCAAACCTTTCTACTACAATTCTGTGCCCACCTAGTATATTACTGATTTTCATATGAGGATCTGCATGTACTGTAAAATTTTGAAGAATTACATAATCAATGGAAAAAGAGAATTTATGCTCCCTTCCTTTAGTTCTTATGTTCAGTTCATTGTATTATGTATCCACTTTTGGAAAATCTGTGATACTTTTCTCTCCAGAGTATATGACTGGGCATTCACCTGAATACAGAGTCCTCATATTTACCTAAAATAAGTTCCACAAGCATGAACAAATGTGTCCTATGTCGCTTACCTTAAAGTGTCACCATTCATTGATATATATGAAACTTCATTTGGAGAAAAGGCCTCTTATTGTTTCCAGAAAGGTAAGCAGAACAAAATCAGCAACTATTAATTTGATCTTGAAAATACTTTATAAAATTTCCACCAATCTTCTTACAGTATTTCTGGCATGCAGTGTTTTGTAAGCCTGAATTTATGTCATGCCTGTTATCAAGTTATAACCCATTCTCACAGAGAAATGGGGATTGAGCCATAGAAATAATCCCTCGTAATATTTGTGAATCATGCTGCCATACAAGCAATGTCAGCAGAAGCATATCTCCTTACACCAAACTGAGAATCATGTCTATCATTCTTTCACCCTACTGGTTGCTGGTTGCCTTATAACTTTGAATCACCTAAATTGAGTAGTTGTTTGTTTACAAAATTAAACTGAATAAAGTCAGGGATGATTTTTTTTAAGATTTTATTTATTTATTTTTAGAGAGGGAATGGAGGGAGATAGAGAGAAAGAGAGAGAAAGGTCAATGTGCAGTTGCTAGGGGTCATGGCCTGCAACCCAGGCATGTACCCTGACTGGGAATCGAACCTGCGACACTTTGGTTCACAGCCCATGCTCAATCCACTGAGCTATGTCAACCAGGTGATTTTTAAAAATTGTTTAATCATTTACTATGTTCTATGTATGATTTATTGAATACTGAAATAACTCATCTTGAATTAACTTATTAATAAATAAGTATGTATCAGTAAAAGAGCCAGCCTTAACCAAATCAAATTTTATTCACAAATTTTACATTTAATTAAATCAATTTTTTATTGTAAATCCTTGATTTTGGTAAAAGCAATCAATGCATAAAGCTTTATATTAAAATAACAAGGTTACTGATATTACTGAAAGAGAAGGGAGTCTCTTAAAGAATTATATGTCCTCTATTTTTATGCTACTTTTCATGACCCTTTTAAAATTCAACTTAGGTCTAGATTAGGTACCAGAAGACCCTTCTAAGTAACTCATACTTGAGATTTGGGACCATATAATATTTGTCTGTGCCCTTGGCATGTAACACAAGTGCCTAGCGCACGGTAATTTCTAATAGATCTAGTTAATCAATCCATTGATTATTTTCACAACTAGCCATGTGTATAGATCTATGTGTTATTCTCTTCACTTTCTGTGTGGTGTTATCCTACTGTGAAAATACATTGGCTTTATATTATATAATAAATTACTCTTTTATTTGCTTGATTAAAGAGGGTGATTATTCTCTCACTTATAACACCATTGGTTATCAACCAGGGCTGATCATAGACATAAATCAACAGCAGTTGCTGTTGACAGCAACTGTCAGCAACAGACAGTTTTGTTTCACATTTGCCTCAATCAATCATTAACTTCATTAATTATGTATAGGCCCCATGGAGGTTTCCATTAAGTGGAACAGCTGTATCAGTAAATTTTGACATCTGTAATTAAATAGCTGGATGTCTAGACTTTTCCCTAAGGTTTCTTGATCAATTCTATGGTTGTCTTCCAATCTATTTAACTTATTTTATGCCACATTCTTTGGAGTTCTGTGATTTATAGAACTAACATAATTCCTTTATTGACCCATTGTCCAAAGTTAAATGCCATCTTCTAATCTTAGCCTTGTAACATAACAAACAGTAACCGAGAGGATGTACTCTGTCACTTAGATTTAATCTTTTCTTTGTTGCTACACATCATTTACAACAGGTTTTCTCAAGCATGAGTAAGAGTAAGCTGTCTCAAACTGCAGTGAAAAATCGGTATCTACATTTCTAGCAAGTGCCTCTAGGTGAGTTTCATAGATAGCCAAGTTTAGGAATAACTGATCTACCTAAGTCACCTCTCTGGCTCCTCTTTATTATGCAAAACATGGAGCCATAAATTATTGAAGGTGATGTTCAAATACTTCCTACTTCCCTGAGGTCACTTTACCCCGTATTGCTAAAACAAGCCTCTAGGTATCATTGAATAAACTGCCTTAATTCTAGTGTAAAGGAAACATAGCAAATGAACTGAATCTTAGCTGAGAAGATAACAAAGGGGCTTTGAATGCTATTTTGTTTTGTGGTTTAATCAGAAATAATGTGATGTAGGGGAAACATTTACACAAAGATGCAAAGCTTCCCCCACCCACATTTGAATTCCCAATTGAGTCATTTGCACATTATTCTGCTGAATTTAAATTTATATTTCCAAATGTTCACAGTACATAAACATGACTGGTTTGGGTAGGTTCCACACTGATGTTTCACCATGCGGAAAGAAGGTAAATTATTTGTGGTGATTAGTCTACTTTCCACCTTCACATTTTTTCTGCAGATATTGTCATCATCACTGATATATTCATTCCATACATCTACTACTTAGGATTTAAATTATTTCATAAAGGCTACCACCTTTAAATGGGCAGTAGCAAATTTCCCTTAGCCATTCTCATGATGGTTACCAATGCCTTCTTTCTAGACTGACAATGATTGAGGGGCCCATAGTTGGCTAAGTTAAATCAGCTGTGAGAAGAATGCCCTCTGTGACTTTAGTGCCACCAACCGTTATAGACCACCTCCAGTTACACACCACATTTTAATGACAGAGCTTTGTCTCCAGACTATTATTTTTATTACTTAATCTCACCACTGCATAGAAAACTTGCTCATATGTAGCAACGATGCAACACTGCTTAATGCTGATTTATTCCCATTTTTCTCTTGGAAAGGACTACAGCCTGTACTAATTATACAGAAGATCAGTTGTAATGAAGTGAAAGACTATTGACCTCTAACGGTACTAGAGCCAAGTGGATTGAGTCGAGCTCTTCTAGGTGTTTTGCTCTTTGGCTCACAGTAACCGGGGCTTTGTTCCAACACTTGTTAGGAGCAATTTTTTAAATTTCTTAATCTCTTTGTTTCAGATAACCAAACATTTTATCAACTCTTTGCATGATAAACAGAATCCTCAACTGTTTGAATCTGTCACGGGGTACAGTAACCCTCTTTCACAGATTGCAATCTGTCCTCTAACCAACCAGTCAGTATGTTATTGCGGGCCCCCAAAACACACATGTGTGTACACATTCACATTTTACTTGCTGTCTTAAAGAAGAGTATAGTGTGGGGAATTTGTGTATTACATATTAATACAATGCACAGAGACATCAAATATAGGAGCTTAGAATGGATGGCAAAAAGAGGAAGACTCTTATAATCACAAAAATTTGTAAGTGGATTTTCTAGACCTAATGGAATTTCAGTTCTAGGTAGATCATAAATGTATTTCCCGTGATATGAAGTCCAACCCACTTTTTCTATTAATTTTTAAGATAACAATGGCAACTTATTGCTGGGTTACAGTGAGGAGACTCTTTTTAGTTCAATAAAGTGATGATGATGGTTGTCTCATGAAAGATAATGAACCAGGCACCTATGAAAGGTGGCTGTTTCCCTACTCAGGGCTGTGGCATGCAAATAAACTTTGTTTTTTCATCTTAATTGATAATTTGTTGCATATCTGCTATGTGCTCACCTTTGAGTAATAAAGTGTGATTCAAGGAGATTGTCGGAGTAGTGCAAAACTTTAAGTACATTAAAAATAATATAAAAGTTTGAAATAATTATATTTATTGTAGTTATTTTTACAGGTAAGGAAACCAAGGTTAGAATTTAAATTAATTACCCTCAATTCAGTGATTTAAAGTCCATCTGACCCCAGAAATGGCATTTTATACACCAGGGGAAAGGAGTGGATTGATGGGGGTGATACCAAAAGGGCGTATCTGCACTGGAATGTAGAAAAAGCAGAATTATCACATCTCAGGAAAATTGAGGACTTAACTGAGTCCAGAGACCTGTCTAGGGACAATCTGCCTCCTCAAGTTCATCTCTGCTGCAGGCTTCCCAGCCTTTTTCTGTCCTCTGTGCTGTCCTATCCTTCTGTCCACTTCTTTCTCATCTTGCATGCAGCCTTCATGGGCCACTCCAGCCTCAGATGAAATCTTCTAATGCCTGGGCCCACAACTAACATCCACTTCTCAGATGTCTATTTCAAAGTATCAAGCAAGGAATCTAACTTTTCCAGCTCATTTCTTTGTCTTACACATGAGGGGACAAATTTGCATTACTTCACTTTCAGTCAGAGGCCGACCTCCAGCCCTAAATGCTGTGGCCAGATAGTGTGTACCAATTGGAAGTATTGTCTTATACCGAAGAAAATTTAACACATTCTGGAGAGTGACAAGAAAACAAGAACACAAACCCAAATCACAACTAGTAGTTCCAGAAGAAGAGTGAAGAGACGGGGCAGGCTACTGTTTACTTTCCTTGAGCAGGAAAGATCCGAGGGAGGTAGACCGTCCTACAATTGCACGAGTACTAAACTGGGCTGGTTGACTAAACCTCTAGGACGTTCTTCACAATTTCCCACATGCTACGTTCACTCCAGAGAGAGTGCAAGTCCAAAGAAGGATGTAAGAAAACACACAAAATCTCCTACCATATGTAATTATTTCCAAATATTGACTTTTTAAGCCTAAGTTTTATTTCCCTGTGGGAATGACTGCATAACACGCAGCCTGTGGAACACTTTCTTACAACTTCCCATTCAAAACAAGCAGCAACACCCACCAGAATTGCATTCTCCCACCCATTTTAGGATCCCCAACACACACGACAATTACAAGCATACTTGGAGTAAAGGCACCAATTTCTCCCAGTGACCTATATCACTCCCAGGCATTTACAAGTACCAAGCAGTTGCTCAGACACTGAATTTGTCGTGTCCTTGACAAATAGGAAAAAGAAGTTAGCAAAAGGAAGTGACTGGGGGTGACAATTTTCACCTGAAAATAAGAGCTTTTCTTCTTTGTTCCCACTTGACAATTTCTAGCATATATTAAGTGCAGCAAAACATTATATTGAAAACACAAGACATCAAGGCTTTTGGCCAGAAATGTAGGAAAAATTTAGCAAGGCTAATATTTCATGGCAAATTCTTGGCTTAAGTAATATTTTAATAAAGCTTACCTACATGTGCCAATAAGGCAGAGAGATGACATAATAATTTATGACTTAAATATCATCTCTGTAATGTCTGGTGCCATCTTATAGCCAGCAACATGAGGGAAACAAAATCACTGGGGAACAGAAGAAAGAAGCAATGTGAAATCAATTCAGACATCATGAGAATGCATATTGCAGAAACCGTCTCTAAAAATGTGATGAAAGGTTAATAATAGCTAATATATATTGACCAGATATGATATGAGCCTTAGAAGTATAATCCCATTTAATCTTAACAAAATTCTATGAAGTAAGCATTATTATCCCCCAGTTTATCATTTATGTTCAGAGCCTAACTTGCCCAAGTTTTAATAGAATTGAGATGCAAACACTTGCAGCCATGTGCTATAGTAGAGGAAATGATAAGTTAGTATGTCAATTAACTTCTCTTGGGAATAAGTGACATATATAATATTTGATATATGAGGTCTGTCCAGAAAGTACCCAGTCATGTACTACCACATATAGAGACATTTACTAAAGAAGACACAAGATGCAAGAAACATTGGGCACAGGACAATGACACCTTAGTCACCTTCAAAGTAGGCACCTTGGGCCTCCACATAGTTCTCCCAATTGCCATCAGCTGCCCCATCTTATTTTCCTGAATCTTACTGATGGTCTAAAATCTTTTCCCTTTCAGAAGTAATTACAGTTTTGGGAAATGCCAGAAGTTTCAGGGCACTAAATCTAGGCTGTAGGGGGACTGAGTCACCTGGGTGATTTGATATTTTGCAAAAAAACTCTGAAGGAGACATGATGCATGAGCAGGTACATTGCCATGATGAAGCTGCCAATCATCAGTGCCCATAGCTGTCACCTTCTGAATCACCAGAATAGTTTCTGCAGAGGAATGTTCAAACTTAATGCAAAATTTGGTGCAGATTTCATCGCTCTTATTCAGTCATTTTATAATGGGATGGCCACACAGTGCACATGCTCACTCAAAGCATCTACCACCCCCACTGACTAGTACAATGAAGTTGGCACTTTTCTTGCATGCCCATTCCAGTCCACTCTCCTTGGCTGCCAGGTTACATTGATGTAGCACAAATCATTCTCATTGTATTAACAATGGTTGGAGTTTTCCTGGACAGACCTCATATAATAATAGTTATGTGAGTGTCAGAAGGCAGAAAAAATTAGTTAATTTGAAATATGTTGTTGGAGTAGGGCTCTACAGATACCCTGGACTGCCAGGAAAACAAAACACTGGGTTTGAGAGTACAGTAAACCTAAAACGTCACTGAAAGCAAAAATGGCAAAAGTGAAGCTGAAGCTATCTTACTTTAGGCTTGTCATGAGAAGGTAGGGTTCTTTGGAAAAGACAATAATTATGGGAAAAACAGAAGGCATCAGGTAAAGGGAAAGACTAAATATGAGATGACTGACTTCATAAAAGAAGACAGGCATGAGTCTACAGAAGTTGAGTGGCCGCGGAGGGCAGGACATGGTGGACATCACACATTCATGGTGTTGCCAGGTACGGGAACTGACTCAGCAGCATGTGACACACACATGTGAGTTTATGTAGAATATGCTGAAAAAGGAACTGGACAGCTATTAGATGTAAGTTCTAGCCTTGGTTCTATAATATATTGGATGTAAGGCCTTAGATTATTATTTAGTCTGAGTTTAAATGTCCTCATTTACAAAGTGGACAAAACACATGGTAACAATAATCCTACTGACCTCACTGAGTTATGTGAATCTCAAATTAAATGATGGTGAAAAGGTTTTATGACGAAAAAGCACATTCTGAAATAAAATATTACTATTTTTAATTTTCTACATGTACCACATATTAATAGTATTATGTATGAAGCACAAAATATAATTTTGTTCTCTTAAAATATTTTTGATATGATTCCAACTTTACAATGGGGAAGTTGTATACTCAAGCTGAGATATCATATAAAATAGTTCCAGACTATTGCTATCCCTGGGGTTCTGAAAAGGGCAAATGCAAAATCAGTCAGTTTATTTGGGTCCAACCTACCTCTCCTGGGGAGGAAAGTAACTTAGATGAACTCTCATTCAAATTAAAACCATGTGAGAAAATGAACCACCATAATTGGAATCAAGAGACACAACAAATAAGAATATTAGCACAGAAACTAGAAATAATAAAACAATATAAAAGAGATTTTAAAATACGTGTTTGTTACTAAGCATGTGAAGGTGTGTTCAGCATCATTCTTTATCAGGAATGCAAATAAAATAGCTACCTGCCCACTAAAATGACAAGAACTACAGAGACCGACAGTGCCAAGTGCTAGTGAAGTTGAAACCCTCAAACACTGCTGACAGCATTGTAAATAGCCCCGCCAGCATGGGAAACTGGCAGTTCCTACTAACACAATGTGTGTGCCTCTACCAGGACTCAACAGTTCCATTCCTGAGCATGTATCCAAGAGAAATGATGCTTATGTCCACAAGAACTTGTACAGAAATGTTCATAGCCACTTAATTCATTATAATAAAAAAAAAGCACTGTCCAATGCCCATCAATAAGAGGATGGGTAAATAAATGATGGTTCCTTCACACAGTAAAATACTATTACTGGAATATAGAACAACATGACCAAATTTAATAGATACTGAGGGAAAGCAGGCAAACACGAAAGAGTACCCACGCTATGATTCCATGCATACAAAGCTCAATCACGAGCAAACAAATGGATAATGAAATGTCATAATAAAGTTAGCTCTGGTGAGGAGCAGTTGAGTCTGGAAAGAACCAGAAGGAAATATTGTAGGGTAATAGATGTGTTTTATATTTTGACCTGTGATTTGTGTGGTAATTATGTAATTGCATACAAAGGATTTTTTAAGGTGGGAAAAGAGGGAATTAACTTAAAATCACCAAATAGAACTTCTAGAAAGTAAAGAAGTTACTAAAATTAAAATAAAAAATTCAATGGACAGATTAAACAATAATTAAGCTTAGATGATGAGGGAATTCTTTCCATCGGAA
This sequence comes from Phyllostomus discolor, assembly GCF_004126475.2. Taxonomy (NCBI): domain Eukaryota; kingdom Metazoa; phylum Chordata; class Mammalia; order Chiroptera; family Phyllostomidae; genus Phyllostomus; species Phyllostomus discolor. The sequence goes on from NC_040904.2 coordinate 183,939,612, forward strand.
ACAGACATAGAACGTATGCAGAACTGCTGACAGAAAATATGAAGAACTATCAGAAATAAAATAAGGAGGGTAGTATTGGAAGGTCTGAAATAGGGATCCCAGAGGGGAAAAATAGAATGAAGAAGAGTCAAAGAGCCAAGAACTATTCCTAAAAAGTTTCAGATTCAGATGATTTCAAAATTATTGCATTTTCAAGGAGTAAGCTAATCCTATTGTGTTTCAAGTATTCCAATTTATGGAAAAAAATGCATCAATTCTTTTCACAAAGACCCATAATGCAGAGATAATGCAGAACAAACAATACAAACTGATCTCACTTATAAATACTTATGCAAAAATTCTAAATAAATATGAGCAAAAACAAGCTGGCATTATATGAAAATAATAATTCACCATGACCAAATGGAGTTCATCTCAGGAATGTAACAATAAATTCAACATTTTTTGAAAATCTAGTGACTTAATTCATCATATCAAATTGGCTAAAGGAGAAGAAAAAAGATCACTTTGGTATATGCTAAGAGGAGTTTTATGTAATTCATCATCCATCATTGATTTTAAAAACATAGAAAAATAGGAAAAGCACGCTTCCTTGAAACGGTAACTATATAAATGATATATTTTGGAAGCATTTTCTCAAAATCACTAAGAAGAAAAGCATGCTTGTTATTTACTATTGATCCAAAAGTACGAACAAATGCAGATTAAGAAAAGTTTTAAGTAATAAATCAATTAAATACTAGTTAAAGAAGTTGTGACAAAGTTATAACTGTTTTAGAAAACATTATGTTCCAGGAGTCGCTGGCCTGTGGTAAAATCTTTACATACTCACCTCACTTAATCCATACAGCTCTGAGAGTTTGTCCTCGTTTTATAGATTTGGATATTGAGGCTCAGAGTGAAGTATATTATTCAAAGTCACCAACCATGTGAATGGCAGGAACAATCACTGACTCCACATCTTTCTGACTATAAAGCTCCGTGAACGTGAATGAAAGCTTGTATCTTCCATGCAATCTCATTTTTTTTTTAAAAAAAAAGATAATTAGACAAAATAGACAGGGGGAGGTTAAGAACAGTATAGGAAATGGAGAAACCAAAGAACTTATATGTATGACCCATGAACATGAACAAGGGTTGTAGGGAATGCTGGAGGGAGACGGGTACAGGGCAGAGAGGAATAAAGGGCAGAAAAAAATGGGACAACTGCAACAGCATAATCAATAAAATACACTTAAAAATCAAAAAATAAAAATAAAAAAGATTAACTCAAATACATAATAAAATTGTGTGGGTTTACAGAGGGGAGATCATTTATTTATAATTCTAATAATAAATGAGGAAAATTGGCATTTTAAATTATCAACAAATATCAAAATATTTAATTCTAGTATGAACTTATTTAGAAAAATGACCTGATGGAAGCTTTTCTGGCACAGTTATTTTTTCCCTAAAGGAAAAACCGGGTCATTTTGCAGCCAAAAAAGAAAAAGAAAAGAAGTCCTGGCAAGTGATCCTGGGGACCAATGAGGCTAAATATCACTTTAAAACTTCTAACCTTTATAATCCCTTCTGCAGCTGGCATTTTTTGAAAGGTGGCAATGAGGAGTCATCCTACAGAGAGTTCTGGAAAATGTCAAGTTTCTCTTTCCAAGCACTGCATGAGTCACTGATTTTTCATAACATAGTGACGTGAAAGCTTAGCAATAGATTAGGGTGTTCTTGGGAACTGCTCTTTCCCAGAGAGCTTCTGAAATGCCTGTGAAGAGTTCCTATAGCAAGACAGCCCCCAGGCTCATGAGAACTTGCCTTTCTTTGGCACTGGAACATCCACGCATAATGTCAGGGCCTGGAGAAATGAACAATGACAGCATTCCTCATCTTCTCTTGGAAAAGACCCTAACAGCTTTATTTAGTACTAGCATTTTGTATCCTCCCAGCAGAAAATATTTAGGACAGGTAGTCTCCACTTGACTGAAGGAACCATTTTTCTCTTGAAGACACAATTACAGTAAAACAGACTTGTTAATTTCCTGGGCCCTTATTTTTATGACCAGTGTCTTCCTGACTGGCTCCCATGCAGTCCCAGGGTACTGGTTAAATGTCAGAGTTGAGAAGATACCTTTGTGAGCATTGGTTAGCACTCTGAAGGTTGGTGAGGTATCAGAAAGAATACTCACATCTATAAATTATATTATGTTTTCTTTTCACAGTCTTAGATTAGGAAAGATATTTACATAATAAAGGAGTCTAAATCTATGTCTCCCTCCCTTCCCACCTCCACCCCAACTCTGAGATCTTTTTGACCATCACCAAGCCAAAACCAGCCCTAATGTGTGAATAAGAACTGACATCTCTTTTTAATCCCCACCCGAGGATTGTTTATTGATTTGAGAGAGAAAGGAATGAAGAGAAAAGACAGATGGGAAATATTGATTGATTACCTCCTGTAGATGCCCCAACCAGGGATCTAACCTGCAACCTAGGTGAGTGCCCTGACTGGAGTTAGAACCGCAACATTTTTGGTGCATACAATGATGCTCCCACCAACTGAATCGCCTGGCTGGGACAGATCTGACTTCTTTTAAGTATTTAGCACAGACCAGTCTTTATCCTAAGTTCTGTGTGGATTGTGTCTTTGCATCCTCATAACAATTATAGGAATTTCTTATACCTAAGCAGGAGAGAGAAACTCCAGGGAGAACTTTTAAACATGCCTCATTTTATTAAAAGTATTTCTGCTTTCTCATTAAAGATTTTAATTTGAGGGTCAAAGATTTTGTACGTTATTTTATTCTTGCTCAGTAAAAGTCTGGGGGCCATAAAATAATGTCCGGTGTTTCTCATGCAGCTGGACCATAGATTAACAATCATTCCTTTGAGGTACTTTTCAGTGAGAAAAGCGTGGGATTTGGGATCAGGTGTTTTGAGTTGGTCGTAACTTTCCACCTACAAGCTCCTTCATTTTAGGCAAGTCATTTAACTATACTAATTGACTCATGTGTAAGATGAAGAAAATAACAACGTACAGCTGCCTCAAAGATTAGGTCAATGTTTTTTATAGCCAGGCTCTCAAACTTCATTCACTGGGTACATGTGAATACATTTCCCTCTTTCCTTATCTCATCTCTTCACCTGACATATTGCATTGTGAAGAAGAGGAAGATTTTCCTCTCCTTCACCTGACATATTGCATTGTGACTGTTCCTCAAACACGCCAAGCTATTTCCTGCCTCAAAGCCTTGATGCTTGCTCTTGGGCTGCCTGATGCACTCTTTCCTCAGTTCATCATCTGGCTAATCCTTTTCCAAAGTGTCACCTTTTGAGAGAGGTCTTTTCTTAACTCTATGTAAAATTGCCAGTCGCTGGCCTCAGTTACTTTCAACCCTTGTCCTGACTTACTCTCTTTATAAATCTTGGCACCATTGATAATTATATGATGTATTAATTTTTGACTTGTTTGCTAACAGCTTCCTCCCCAAGAATGCACTGGAGCAGGGAATTTGTTTTGTTCATCTAGGTGTGCACTGAAAGGTTGTGATTGTTATGAAAGTCCCCTTCCTGACTTGCTGATTCACACCTGTGCACAGGCATAATATTAAATAATTGAGCATAGAAACTGGACGAAGGTCTTTTTCATGAATGGTTCTGATGGATATCATTCAAAAGTGGGGTGACCTAATTTAAAGAAGAGTGAGGCTTTTTTTGCATATAAATGGATATATGCCTTAAACAGATATGTTCTCTGAACTCATTGGAACAGAGAAGTACAAATAGTGATATTGTCATTTCCATTTCATGATAACTCAAAAAAAGTGAGTTTATAACATGCTGTTTTGATTACTAGTTTATGTAACAGTTTTATTAAGCTGATTCCAAAGCAATATGTTCCAATATGTGGTTTATATGAGGACACTAATAAAGCAGCATACCAAGCAGATAGACCAAACTTTATTTGGGCTGCTAATATAAATCGCTTCCATTGTCATTTTGAAGACTATCCAAATTTCTTATGTCCATTATGGCTTAGGAAATCCAAGAGTTCAAAATTAATAAGTCGAGTCAAACACAAGTTCATCATATGCAAAGACTTCACCCTTTATCTCAAGAGTACTTTCATGGACTTTATTGATTTGTATTTGCTCTTCAAAGCAAGAAACAATTGGGTAAAGCATCAGCCCAATACTTTTTCCTCTTCTTTGAAGGCCCCTGACAAACTTGGTTTCTTAATGAGAATAGCAGAAACTTCTTTATCCATCAATAAAATGCTCGTGTGGTCTAAAAGAAACCTAACAGATATTTACTTACAAGTTGGCAGATATTTTTGAATTGTTTTCCAATTGCATAAATTTCTCTGGTATGGGACATTAACAGATTTCACCCAGATTCCTAAATAGTCAAGAAAATCCTAAGATTTTAAAAATTATTATGGCTCTTTTCTAAACTTATTACTGGTATCCTCGAGGCATAGTGTACAAATAAGTGTATGTGCTGAAAAGAACAAGTAGGAAGTATAAAACAGTTAAGAAAATACATGTATTTCAGTGGATGACAGCAAAATAGTAATTAAATAAGTAAACCAAAAAAAAAAAAAAAGTCTGAAGCAGTAAGTGGGTTCTTAAAAGATTAGTTGGTTTCCTCCACAAATTTTTCAGAGGAAAATGTAAACGTTCACTATTTGGACCATAATATGAGAAAAGGAAGGGCCATGTGGGGAAAAACTAGAGATCAATCAATAAAAAATACTTTTTAAGCACCTACTATTTGTCCAGAAAGACATTTGAGGGTTAGAGATATGTTTCCATTCAGTTCAAAATCAACTTATAAAGGGAAACATAGCCAGCAAGTGCCAAATGCATTTAAGTATTGCTGACCTGGAGTGGTTTAGTGGGTTTGCTGAGGAAGCAAGGGGTGGATAGCTGGAAGGGAGGGAAGCAATGAGGTAGAGAGAAGGGAGAGGCAGTGACAAAGGGAACCTTTGCAGACGGGGAAGGCCATAGGTCAAAAAGACCTCCAAGCTTCAGATGACCTGTGTGAACTATGAGTAATGGTTGCAAAACCAGGAAGGAAGGAAAGGTGAGAGTTAAAGCAAGAAAGAGAAAAACACCAGCTTTCAAGCACTGTTCCTTCTTTCCTTCATTTGGCAAGTATTTATTGATTAACTACTTCTCTGAGCTAGGAACGATTCCAGATACTGGGTGTACAATGATAACAACGAACAGTGTGTGTTCATGCAGCTCCATCCAGGGCAGAAAAACTAGTTAAAGGAAAAAAATGCATAAAGGGTTGGTCTAAAAAATGTTAGAAAGGGAATGGAAAGAGGGAAAAAAAGAAGAAAACTGTAACATTTTTACGGTACACATTCACACAGTTTTCTATACAGCTATTTGTTTTTAGGTATTCCATTGTCAAAATTTACTTTTTAATGTCTTAAATTTTGGCCTTTATTATGTCTATATTAGTGAGCTTATTTTGAATTAGTCAACTTAAATATTGACTAATAGAAAGTAAGGTATATCTTGTCACTTTACAACAAGTCAAAATACTTAAAATGGCACATTTTGAAGAATATATCTCATTAGACAGAAATATTGAGTCCTGGGTATGCATTATAGCAAGAGAACAGCATTTTCTTAGGATTTGGATGTGGATTTATTTGTTGTGAATCTCATAATTCTCCTCAGCAGTTCATCTCTTCTCATTTCAGTTTTCCTACCATCCTGTCACCCCAATTACAATTGGCGTACATTATTTTAGTTTAATATGTACAGCCCAGTGATTAGACGTTACTTAACTTAATAAGTGATTATCCTGATAAATCTCACACCCATGTGAAACCACACATAATTATTAGAATATTATTAGCTGTATTCCCTGGAATGGGAGTAGGGGGGAGAAAAATGTACTTGAACAATGATTAAAATAAAAAAAAAAGAAAAGAAAAAAAAAGAATATTATTAGCTGTATTCCCTATGTGGCACTTTATATCCCCATGACTATTCTGTAACTGCCAATTTGTACTTCTTAATCCCTGAGAGTTTTTGACCCATGATGAGAATTTTTGTGTTTATTTGAGCCAAACTGATGTCAATGGCCAAAAAGCAAGATCTCAAGTGCTTTTGTGTCTTTTTCCTCTCCCCATTATTGACTTTGTACAGCATTCCTTTAGTATATATTTGTATATTGTCCACCAACATTGCTTATTAGCCCTGGAAGCTCATCCCTGCTCTAACTGACACAGTAGTTTCCAGTGGCCCCTTCTGCCTGCCAGTTACAGAGTCTTGGAGGGCTCTATTAGCAACACCATCATAGCCTCTGCTTCCTGATCAGTCCTCCTGAAGCCAGCACCTACTGTGTTTTCTCTAATCAAAATCTTCCTATGGCTTACCACTACCTACTGCAGACTGCCCAGGCCCCTTTATGGAACATTTATGGTTGTCTACGGTTTTTTTTTAAGGTCTCAAAATGTTTTCCAACCTCATTTTTCATTGATTCAAACGGATTCTCTGAGCAATTCTAATCTGACCTGTGCTAGAGGCCTGTGATGTAAAGATAAGCAAGTCACAGCCCTGCCCTTCAGCAATCCTGTGTGTGCGGAGGTGAAGGGACAAGGTCATGGATAACCCATTATGTGTTGAGAGTGGTAGTGATAGGACGTGCCCAGGGAGGAATGGACTCAGAAACCCTGCTGTCTCATTGACCTTGCTTCATCGATGCTGATTTAATTAGTTTGCTATTAAAACGTGAACAACTCTTGTCAAGACTCCCTAACTTTTTTTCATGATGTTCCGTCTCTTTAGAGGTCTTTTCTCTGCTTTTCTATGTACCACAAATGCATTGGGTACTTCAAAGACTAAATCAGATGCCAAATAATCCACAGAGGTTTTCATAGTCTCTTTAGTCTCAGTCTCTCATTTGAATTTCATGACATTTCTAATCACATCCTTGCTTGTATTAGAGTTCATTGTCAAAGTTTCTCTCTGTTCACTATAACTGTCTGCCTCTTCAGAACAGAAACTATGATATAAACCTAAAAGAAATCTTACAAAATAGGTGTTCAATGAATGTTACCTGGGCTAAAATAATAGGGCATACCTAGTACAAAACTCAATTATGAAATAGTACAATAAGGGGATTAACTATACAAATTGATCCCCACACACTTGCAGTAAAACTACCATATAATTTTCTAGTTTTATTCAATCTTAACTGTAAAAATTAACGACAGTAGAGAGGAATGGGATCCTACCACTATTAGACTAGGATCTCCAGGATTGAAGGGGTTAAACAGATTTATCCACAAGGGGGAAAATGTTCTTTTTTTTTTTTGTCTTCATTAAAGACTAAGTTTAGGTTCTGTGATAATTAAATGAACAAGATATTTTTTTATGCCCATACTCTTTCTGCCCTGGGTCTTGGAAAATACATGAAATTTCCAAGAATTAAAGTTTCCATTAAGACAAGTGCCAAACCAGGAGGCTTGACCTGCGGAGGAAGCCGTTTGTCTTCGCTGATTCTTTTCCAAGAGGCTCTAAAAAGGTATTTACTGTATAACCTTTCTCCTGCGCAATTGTTCCATTTAATCACTCCAACCATCTAGACAACCCGGAGAAGCTGCAACTTTTCAGAAAGCAACCAAGTACCGAAAAGTGACCAGTGGAGTTCTAGATTTCTGACAGCTGTCCCTGTTTGGGGTAAAATTTCTCATTGGAAGACACTTCAAGTATCCCCCCCCCCTTTTCTTCGACTTGGGGTGTGTGTGCGTATGTGTAATTTTCTGTGAACTAGATGATTTGGCTGGTGATGAAACAGTTTGTTATGATGGTTTTCAGACCATCTTCCACCTGTATCATCCTTACTGGACGGAAATGTAATATAATCAAATGTGTAAGTTCACAGCTTGAAAGCCTCAAAAGATATTTTTATCTCTATATCTAGTTTTATTCAATCTTAAGTAGTCATTTATCAAGGTTACAGGGTGGTTTTTTTTTTTTTTTTCTTTACGTCAGTGAACTTAGACTCATAAAATTCTCTCCCCTGGGCAGGGAGCCTTTTAAAGACGAGCGTGTCACGCTGGCGGCAGGGGGTCACGGCTACTGGAAAATGAGCTGAGTCTTCAGGTCCCGCCTATCCCTCGTGGCCCCTCCCTCTGGCCGGCTCCCTACCCCCCTAGGGCTCGCCCCACCGCCTCCGCGACCGCCCCACCTCGTCTCCAGACCCTACTCGGCAACCTCCTGAGCCTCAGAGGTCTGGCGTGCGTCAAATCCCGCACTGGGAGGCTGATTTGTGGAGCATCACCCCAAGTTCCTCTTCCCTCAGCCCCTCCTCCGCCCACTCCAGAGACCAAGGGACTAGAGCTGAGCAGGGGGAGGGGAAGAGCTACACCCATCCCCCTTCCACCAGTCCTTTCCTCGTTCAGATTCAGTTGCACCTTTTATTATTTTACTCTTCTTCCTAGGACACGCGGCTCCGGGATCGGTCCCTCCGGCATTCGCGTTCCCGGCTCCCGCGCGCAGGGATGGGAGCGCGAGGGACCTGCCCACCGTCCGCAGGCGTCTGCCAGGAGGTGCAGTCGCAGCAGCCGCTGCCCCGAATCTGTAAGTTTCAACGCTCCTCCTGGGGAGCGAAGGGGAAGGCTGTCCGCATCCCCGCAAATGATTTAAAATGCAAAACACAGCAGAGGTTCGCAGTGCTGGATGGAATGTTTGGGACACACTCTTAACTCTATCCCCAACGCGCAGGCTATTTTCCGGGTTTTCCCTCCAACTTGTATGTTGATTCCTTCGTTGCAAAGAAGTTTTCAATTTATAATATGAGTTCCAATGGGAAGTATTTTATCCAACTCACGCTTCTTTCAAATTTAAAATACTTCTTAACAATGTTCATGTTACATAGCCCGTCGCTTATTATTTAGTCAAATGTAATACACTAAACGTTATTTATACTGCGCCAGAGGCAACGGCCTTTTCCTTGCCTACTTCTAAAAATAATGAAGAATTTCCCCTCTTTACTGTTTATATTTCTCTATCATGTACGTACTTTAGTAGCCTGATCGCGATATCCAGCTGGCATTAATTTTCGTTTTAGACGCCGCCACGTGCTCGTATGCTTGCACAGATCTAGGGGCGCGGTTAATGTGGGAGAATTCTCTTTGAGCCTGCTGTTTACAGGAAGCACCCTAATTTTGCTTGAGTAAGGCTATATCCAGATATGTTCAAAATGATAAGGAGAATGGAAACAGTTCTGGTTCAGACCAAATAAATTTCTGAGATCCCAGAACTGAAGCACAAACTACATTCGTGTTTAGATTAGTATAAAACCCTACCTTTAGCTTTGCATGTCACCTCGAATGTGTAGACAAAGCCTTAAATGCAAGGACCAAAGAGGTGAGGAAATGGGTGGGGGTGGGGGTGGGGAGGGAGTTTTTAACCATCGTTTCTCCCGTGCAGGAGGACGAGTCTCCAGGGGAGAGGCGGGTTCGAGACAGGTGGTAAGCTGGCTATGGTGACAGGACGATGTTGGCCAGAAAGAGCATCATCCCGGAGGAGTATGTGCTGGCGCGCATTGCGGCGGAGAACCTGCGCAAGCCGCGCATCCGAGACCACCTCTCGAAAGCCCGCTTCATCGCCAAGAGCGGGGCCTGCAATCTGGCGCACAAGAACATCCGTGAGCAGGGCCGATTCCTTCAGGACATCTTCACTACCTTGGTGGACCTGAAGTGGCGCCACACACTGGTCATCTTCACCATGTCGTTCCTCTGCAGCTGGCTACTCTTCGCCATCATGTGGTGGCTGGTGGCCTTTGCCCACGGGGACATCTATGCTTACATGGAGAAAAGTGGAATGGAGAAAAGTGGTTTGGAGTCCACTGTGTGTGTCACTAATGTCAGGTAAGACCGCAGTGGGGTGAACAGGGGTGGAAAACAGTATAGAAAAAAAATATTAAGCTGCTCTCCTTATCATTCCGTTTTGTCGAAAGTGAAATAAATGGTTTGTTTTAGTACCTTCAGAAACAAAAAGGCAAAAAAGCTAATCTAACATATTAGAAAATCTTTTTTAATGCAGCTTTATGGATGAGGCATCTTTGAAAATGAGAAGCTTCAGCCCCTTAGGTTAGCCTTGGAAACACTATTCCAGTTATTAAAAAATGGTTGTGGTTTGAAGGATTTCACAGACTGCCTAACTTAAAACAAACAAACAAACAAACAAATACATATACGCATTTAGTTTTCAGTATGAAGAAGCTGCTGTCCATAGTTCCAGTGTTCACAAGTAAGTATCTTTGATCAGCAAAACATATTGTGCAAATACTAGTAGTATTTTTTCATGACTTGTCTTACCCATGGCGTTTTCAGAAATAATGAGAAAAATGGGAAAACACTGGTGGAAAGGCATCCTAGACTTAAAATCCATTAAATGAAAGAAATAAATATAAGCCTCTTTTAATTAAATGGCTGATTGCTTGCATTGGATTTCAAAATTAAAAGTTATGCTAAGATTCAGAACTACAAAAAATTGATTTTTAATGAAAATTAGTTCAAATTTTCCATGGAAGAGATTATGTAGAAGCCAAATCATGTGGTTTTCTTCAAAAGTTTTTACTAGAATATGAAGACCCTAGAAAAGAAGACACTTTTTAGATTGCCTAACTTTTGTTTCTTTCTCTTTTATTTCAAAGATAAGTACAGTAGACTTGATTTCAGTGACTCTTCTCCCATATTTTCACACGACCTAACAACACTTAGTTGGAACGATTTGTCTCTTAACTTTTTTGTTGGAAGATGGAAAGACATCCTTTATATCAATTTCAAAAATGAAGCAAAAATAGTAATAATACCAGAAACTTTTCCGTGACATTTTGTGAATGATATTTCAAATTCACATAATGCATAAACCAAAGCAACTTGACCAGGCATGATTCTGCCAGGAAACTACAGAGAATGAGACTTGTACTGATTTTATGAAAGGAACACACTTCTGCGGGAAGCAGAAACTCAGGCTGTAAACTTGCCCATCCTTCAGTTTCTTAAGTGTCTGCAATGCCAGCATGCCAAGGAGGGACTTGTGTATATAGATCTCATGCCACAGATTTCAGCTTGGGTTTTGAGTGAAGAAAACTATGTGTAATTGATTGATTGCCCTTACCACCAAGTAGCTATTTCCTTGTCTTAAACTCATCCACAAACTTTAGTCTCAAAAAAAATAAAGGTGAAAAATACAGAAAATCATCAGTACATCAGATGTAAAAGGAACAATGAAAACACTATATTTAACCATTATTTGTAGGTCAAATATGATTATCTATATTTCTCTCATGGAAGTTTTTTGGCACTAATATTGGTGACTCATTTTCATTTTAAGATACACTTTTAATAAATTTGCAGTAGACACTCATACAGAGATAAAAGAAATGAAAATTATAAACCTTGAAAATAAATGATAGGTTTTGTTTATAGCACAAATATATTGGCTTTTCCTACAAAAAAGAAGTTATTAAGTCAATTTATTAAAGACATATCGTCAAAAGTGATACTTTTTCAATGATTTTTAAAGGATGTTATAAAGTGCATGGGTTATTAAAAGCTGCTTTACTGCCAGCCATCATTTTTCACAAGATGTGTTCTGAAGCATGGTTATCCCCCCAATGCATTCCTGCTGGTGTGAACATTGAGTTTAATAGGGGAAATGGTGTCAAAAATACAATGAGACAGAGTTGATTTTATTGGCATCACAATTTTAGCATTTTAAATTGCCCTTTTTATCTAAAAAAAATTTGACACCTTTAAGGTTAAATCTTACAGGTTTTATTTGAATGTTATGATACTATTTGTACTTTAATCTACACATACAGTTTAATCATAACAAACCATACATAATAAAAATTGTTTACTCAAAATATTGCAACAAAAATTTCTATTCTCTCCCAAAGGGACTTTAAAAGGATGACTAATGACATTTATAATTCTTTGCACTTCCTTTCTTTCATAAATCCACTGTCTCACCATATCATCATAATTGGAAACAACTTACTGTGATGCATACTCACCAGTATGTCCAAATAACATTTCACCATTCTCGTTTTAGAATGGCTCACTTTCCCTTTCATGTGGGATAACCCTAACGTGAGTCAGAAAATAAATCAACATATTTCCTCTATTATTCAGCCTAACTCCCTCTGGAGGAGAACAAACAAGCAGCTAAATACTTTCATCTCTTGAGGTTGCATAGCATGACAGGTGTCCATTAAAGGCTGGGTCTTGCACCATATAATGTTTAGAATTAAATTATTTCATAAAATAAGCAGTATGCATAATAAGACCCACGAATAGCCTCTCAAACCATTACAACCATACATTTAAAGACAGTGTTAGACTGCTCCCCAAAGTGTGTATATGTTATTAGAAATCAACATTGTGTCCATGCCCCTCTTCTGGGTCCATTCTTATCCCTTGCTGTGCCCTTGCATCATATGACATATTGTGTGTGTAGTTTCAGTGAAAAGCAACTACTGTGGTTTTCTGTGAAAAAGGCAATTTGCACTTTCTACTTAAAAGCTAATCAAAATAATCTGTGTGTGCTTGCTCCCTCCTCATAGTGTCCCACCAAAGCACAGTGTATACTCAGTAGTCAAATGTTTAAACATTTTGCTTACCCTTTGTGTGTGGCAGTAATAGATAGATCATATTTGAACAGGTGGCCTATATATGACTTATCTTCTACAAAGTTAGAGAAGTTTGAAATTGGAGTTGGGGGAAAACACAGGGCTAATGTTGTTTCTATTAAGAAGCCATGACTGTAATGGATATGTGGCTAAGTGAATAAATTAATGACAAGAAAAATCAAATCCAGTGATTCTCAACCAGGGGGATAATTCAAATTCATCTGAGAGTTTTTCAAAAGTCTTACCTAGGTCCACCTTGAACCTACCAAATCAGTGTTTAATCCACAGAGCTATGGAAGAAATAATGCAATTTGCAAAAGCTTCCCAAGACAATCCTGACACTTACTGGCTTTGTCCCTTGGCCCCTCTCAGAGCACTAGGCCAGAATTGAGAGCATCCCAGTTTTTATTAATTATATGATCTTGATACAGTAATTCAGTCATCTCTTCTTCGAATTCTTCTTTTAATAGCTTCAGCAGTATCATCACTTACAGAACAAAATAAGATAATCAGTAAGAAAACATTTATTCTTTCCAAATGGCAAAACATTCTTTTTTCTTAAAATACCAGTGTTTTGTACTATTTTTAGCACTGTGCTTTCATATATGAGGAACACAGTAAGTGTTAGCTAATGAATATGAGTTAAACATTGTGAATAAGTACACTCATTATTCAGTACCTTCCACATGACTTAAGTCATTTAAACACAGAGATGCAATAAATAATAAACATGTCCCTGGTAGAAATGTTCACAATCTACATCTTTGTAAAAGTAAATTATTTCACGAAGTAAAATATGCTACAAACATACATATGTATATTTACTATTTGAAAGTTTTCACACAAATAGGCCCATTATTATATTACCTAGAAAAACATTACTGGTATTGTGCCCTGGAAGTCTGGAGGTAGATGCACACAAGAAAGAGATGGAACGCAGGTGCTTGTTTTTAGAACTGGGCGTTTGGCCAGTTGGCTAGTCTTTCCAAAGGCATGCAATAAGCCTTTGGCCGAAGAAAATGGCAAACTCAGTATGGACGTTTCACCCTAGAAAAAAAGAATGCTTTTGATATTGAAAGAAAATTAGCTTGGCATGTTATTTCACCATTCAAAATTTGATCTGATGGCATTGTTCTCTGATATTATCCCTTACAGGTCTTTTACCTCTGCTTTTCTCTTCTCCATTGAGGTTCAAGTGACGATTGGATTTGGAGGGAGAATGATGACGGAGGAATGCCCTCTAGCCATCACAGTTCTGATTCTTCAGAACATTGTGGGTTTGATCATCAATGCCGTCATGTTGGGCTGCATTTTCATGAAAACAGCTCAGGCTCACAGAAGGGCAGAAACTTTGATTTTCAGTCGCCATGCTGTGATTGCGGTCCGGAACGGCAAGCTGTGCTTCATGTTCCGTGTGGGGGACTTGAGGAAGAGCATGATCATTAGCGCCTCAGTGCGCATCCAGGTGGTCAAGAAAACTACTACCCCTGAAGGAGAGGTGGTGCCTATTCACCAACTGGACATTCCTGTTGATAACCCGATTGAGAGTAACAACATTTTTCTAGTGGCGCCTTTGATCATCTGCCACGTGATTGACAAGCGCAGCCCCTTGTATGATATCTCAGCTACTGACCTCGCCAACCAAGACCTGGAGGTCATAGTGATTCTGGAAGGAGTGGTCGAAACCACCGGCATTACCACACAAGCGAGAACCTCCTACATCGCAGAGGAGATCCAATGGGGCCATCGCTTTGTGTCTATTGTAACAGAGGAGGAAGGAGTGTATTCTGTGGATTACTCCAAATTTGGCAACACTGTTAAAGTAGCAGCTCCCAGGTGCAGTGCCCGGGAGCTGGATGAGAAGCCTTCCATCCTTATTCAGACCCTCCAGAAGAGTGAGCTGTCCCATCAGAATTCTCTGAGGAAGCGCAATTCCATGAGAAGAAATAATTCCATGAGGAGGAACAACTCTATCCGAAGGAACAACTCGTCCCTCATTGTGCCAAAGGTGCAATTTATGACTCCAGAAGGAAGTCAAAACACATCAGAATCATGACAACAAGACAACCCCAAGAAAGTCTTTGTACCAACTGTTGATGCTTTACATGGGACACAATTAGACTGTACCAGAGCAGGAACACAGTGATTTGTCCTTCTACATCTTAATGCACTAAGTGTTATTCATATCAACCGCACCTTCCTTATCAATAAACCAGTAACACACCGGGTGGAGCATTCATGGTTCACACTTGCTTCATACGTGCAGTATTGGCAGTGATAAGTTTGTTGTGTATAGAAAACAGTAGGCTCTCATTTGTCTCCATTTGAAACAGTTACATTAATAGTAATGGACCTTGAATACAAAAGATGGTGAAGGAATGATTCTGTTCAAAATGTTTAGTAGATGAAACCACAGATCAATGTTTCCATTGTTTACTCTGGAAATACAAATAGAATAGGAGGGGGGAAAAAACCAAAATTGTATTAACACGTTTTGTATATCAACTAATATGTTGCCTTTTCCTTTCCCATGATACTGCATTGGATAAAAAGCAGGAGGCAAACACGGCTTAGCTCTCCTTGCTTCTGGGCAGATTCCCTTCGTTCACCGGGTCCTTCACCATGACCTCCGGAGGTTTCCTGCTCGCCCTCAGGACAGCCTGTTGGCAGAACTGAGAGGAGAGCATAGGAGAAAAGCTAGACCATTCCTATCTCATTCTAGGACTGCATAGTCGCAACAAGGGTTATTTCCGTTACCTTCTCACTTCTCCTTAAAAGCCCCCACAGGGAAATACTGCCTTGAGTATTTTATTAAAATATTTTCTTTGTATTCACTGTGGTTTTGTGATTCTTCTTTGACAAGATTATTCCTGGTTAAATCTCAAGGAAAAAAAACCAACATTTTTAGAGGCACATGCAACAGATACCATACAGCGATAACATCTCCGAGATTCTCTCTTTCTCTCTCTCAAGGTTCTCTCTTTGAGATTTGTTGGTCCAGGAAAACTACACTTTTGTTCAATTTTTATTTCATTTCAAGTTTTAGAATGTTTCTAGGTTTTTCTGTCTGAGCCTGATGTGTCAGAGAAATAGTATAACTTTTTTTCTTTGACTCTCCCACCTTAAAACTTTACCTCCTGCCCAGTAATATCTGAATTCAGGCCTGGAATATATAGATTTAGTGTTATCTCAATTGTCAAAGTGAGGTTTTCCATCAAACCTGGGTTTTATCATCCTCAGCTCCTCAGTCTTCAAGGGAGGGATAAGGTCACAGAGAGAAGTACTAGACTTATAAACCATTGGTTTATTCTTTACTCTTATTTTTCACATGAGTAAACATCAGAAAGCTGAGCTGTAGCTTTTTATACAAAGTTTTTATTTTGTATTTCTTTACTTCATTTATGAACACTGAAATAGGGGGGTGGGTAATCTTACATAGATTCAATCCTATCTGAAAGAAAAGACTTGCGATTCTAACCTGAGGGGTAGAAATGATCAGGTTACTGAGTTCATCATTTTTGAAGACTTCTAACCACTCCTTGGAACTTCATACTCATAAACCAAAAAGGTACTTGAAGCTCCACTTGGATACTTAATATGCATTTAAAACCTTCAGTGTCTAAAGCCAAATGCTTCATTTCCAAGTAACAAAGCATTCTTCCTCTCACCAGCCTTTCTTCCAATCACTCGGGTCAAAATCTGGGAATCATACATGACACCTCTCTTTCATACCTAACATGCCATCCATTAGCAAAACCTGTTAGGTCTACATTCAAAATATATCCAGGGTATGACCTATTCTCTCCACCTCTGCCAGTTCCGTAGTTCAAGCTGGGTGCTCATCACCCAGTATATATGGATGCAGCTGCCTCCACCATTAAAATATTGGAACATTTATGTATAGGTTGCTAAAGAAAAATCTATCTTAATAAAACATTGCCAACTATGACTACAGAGGTGGATGTCAGACCCCTGCAGTCCTGGCGCAGATGCAGGTCCCGCACTTCCACCAAGGCCCGGAAGGCGGCTGCCACGGCAGCAATGAGTATGTGTAGTGCCTGCCTGCTGCTCAGTGGCAGCTCAGCATTTGAGAAGGTGACACGGGATGCAGGGCAGGCCATGTTGGGACACGGCTGGCGGGGCTGAGATGCAGGATTCCTGAGTCCAGGTGGTACAGAATGCCCAGGCACCCAAAGGCAAATCTGGTAGAGAATACGAGCAGTTCGCCAGCCAGCTTTCAGCTGCAAATGCTGGGTGCTAAGAACCTGATGACCATCCATTTAGTGAGGAAGTCAGTGGGAGAGCTTGGTGGGGCCCCCTGTGTCGAGACATTTCTCAGATAGGGACATCATTTAGCTAGTGACCGTCACATCAAACAAAAGATCACATCAGCAGTTTCTAAAAGTCTACAAATGTTTCAGAATATTGCTCTGATTTCAGAACTTATTTTTGCTAAAATATATTTAACTGCCTAAGCAGATTTAGGAACTATATTGTTTAGTTTTAGAAAATAAGTAAGATCTAAAGTGTGTATGATTTTGACACATTTAAATATTATTTTATTAAATATTTAGATTCTCTTCTACTCTAGTCTTTATACAGAAGCAACTGTTTTTTTATTCAATTTATTAGGGTGACTGGTTAATAAAATTATATAAGTTTCAAATGTACAATTCTATAATAATCATAAATTACTACTCTGCTTAATACCCTTCAATGGCTTCCCATTTTTCTAAAAATGAGAACCAAAATCCTACCTAGGGCCCACAAGCCACTCCCTTTGGTAATTCCCACTCTATACTGCACTGGCCTTGCCATTCTCCGAAACAGAGCCGTACAAACTTCTATGTCATAGGTTTGCTTGCCTGGAACACTTTCCTCAGAAAGACTCACCAGTCTCTCCTGTCATTATTTTGGTCTCTTGCTCAAACACCATGTCATGAGAAGTATAGTAGAGTGGTTATGAAAATAGGCTCTGCCTATTTAAATTTCAATTTCAGTTTACTCAGTTTAAATTTCAATTTCAACACCTAGCATCTGTGAGGTCTTAACAAAATTAACTAATGTCTTTGTGCCTCATTTTCTCCATACATAAAATCAAAATGATTATAGTACCTACCTCAGAAGTTGTTGCAAAAATTAAGTGAGTTAATGTGTACAAAGGGCTTAAAAAGTTTTCAGCCATTTGCCCAATACAAAAGCTTGAAATGAAGGTGTTGAAATTAATTGGATTCTTAGTAAATGACTAATTCAGTGCATTAAATTTTGTTCTCTATATCAGAGACAAAAGAACTTTGCAATGTGAACCTGATCTCCTAAACACTCTATAGCAGATACCTTATATCTGCCTACTCCCAGTTACTTTTCCTGACTCCTTGACACCTGCCATTTGCTCGTTGTCAAATAGTATAATGTGTAAAACACTACAATGTGTAAAGGCAAACATTTTACACACAGAGGATAATTTTGGTGTTGCATGTCTATCATTTATTTATTCATCCAGTGATGTATACTGAACATCCACCATGTCTGGCAGGTACCATCTGGCAAAAATCGCTAACTATATTTCTTCTCTTTAAGGAGAAGCAGAAATTTATAGGCAATGCAGGTGTTGATTCTGCTCCCAAGTAATCTGAAATGGAAAGTGTCAGGAGAGAAAAACTGTGCCAGAATGAAAGACACGCTTTCATTTTGAAGTCAAAATCAAGACCTAACCCTACAGGAAGGGGATGACTGTGAGACCCAGAGGCGTTGCACAGACAGCCTTCCAGACAGCTGGGTGAGAGGACAGGACACTGTTCATCCTCAGAACTTTGATTTTTCCCCTGATATGCCTTCTCCTAATGCCACAGATTTATTCTATAATTTCTTATCATTTGCCATGTGGCTCAGAGTTTCTCTGAGTAAAAATCTTGTTGCCCTGCTCCCAGACATTTCTAAACACATCTGGACAAGTGTCTCACACGTCAGTGTCTTAGAGCCACAGTGACAAAGAAATGACCTCAGTTTCCAAAGAAAGTCTACCTCCCAGAGAAATTGCTAGCCATGTTCAACATGGGGCAGCATTTCCCCCCTTTATTGGCTGGAATAATTTTTTGTTGTTGTTTAAAGATTTGGCATTCATAGAGCAAGGAGTTTCCTCTTTGATAGTAAATCAATTATAGATAAAGCAGAAAGAATGAAAGATATCTACATCTCTTGGGGTTCCCACCCCCAACTTTCATCATTTTTCGCATGTCGAAGGTAGAGGCAGAACTGAAATCAGTGTCTCCAAGGACCAGCACATTAAAATAACCATAACAAATCCTACAGGCTGTTTAAGAGGAAACTCAAGGGCCATGCTCTTCCCATGATCTTTATGCACAGTTCTCATCAATGGTGATGGGAATTTCCTCAGAGATCTAGGAAGGAAGTGACTCTAATTACACGCCTTTGATAATTTACTGCACAAATTCAAGTTTAAGTTCATGAAAATCTTAATCAGCCTTTAACTTCAGATCAAAATATCACACTGGAGGTCAATTGCATTTTGGATTATTTATGTTTTCACTAGTACTCTGTTGCAATTGTTGTCACAGTTCTCTTGAAGACTTTTTGTCTGTACTGTATGACCCCCCTTCTTCACTAAGTCTAATATCCTCTGGGGTAATCTAAATGAAACTATTACTTGTCACAGTGTTTGTTTTAATCGCTTGAGAAAACATAAATATATTAAGGCTGGATTTTCATATAGTATTGGATTACTTTAGTTTGCATTTAGTAAATACTGAGGATAAAATAGTTACATGTAAAATCAAGTTCATAAATACTTTTCACTAACACTGTACACATTAACAGATTTTTTTTCAGAAGGCTTCAATTACTTGTCACTGACTACTGGAAAAAATCTACACTCCTTAAGTATGGCAATCAAGACTTTTTGTAGCTTGACTTTGGTGCAACTTTCAAGCTTTTGTGATTATTCAAAATAAAATTATTCTGTCCTGATTTCAATTTTCAAATCACCATTAAAGTCAGTTGTATATTTTTGGGGGAAAATGTGAACATTTCCTATATTACCTTTTTATCAGAGAATATTTATTAGTGAATATTTACCAGAGAGTATTCATCACCCATCTCAATAATTACCAACTCACGACCAATTGTTTTTCTTGTTACTTTCTTTTTTCTTCTCTGATTGTCTTTGTACTTTCATCTACAAATGTTTTACTGCAACCTAAAAATATGGAGGTTTTACAAAAATTATCGCACTGAAAACAACCACCACCTCTTAATGTCATCAGTATGTTTCAAAAATTATTTTTGTCACAGCCAGGGCAATACTTATCCTTGGCGGTAATTCAAAATACCAATAATAAAGTTGATATATATTTGATAAAACTATAAGGTAATGACTAGGCGATTAGAATACAATCATGGTGTAGAAAGTCCAGGCCACTGAAAGACTGTAAGGGGTAAAAACAGGTCAATGAATCCAGATAAAGTCAGGAATACAAAAAAAAAAATAAAATAAAACAGAGAGCGGAAATGTCAAAAGTAAAATGAAATATATCAAAGTAAGAGAGGCCCTTCTGAAAATAGACACTAATGGCCTCTAACTAACACTTGAATATAGTTTTTGTATTTTGTTAACTTTTGATAGGGTAGTCAAATGGTATTTTCACTTTTATTTTAAAAATTTAAGTCAAGGTTACATTATTGTTCATTTAGACCTATTAGATGTCCACATCCATGGAACCATTTATTTTACTCTAAAACCAGAGAGGAAAAAAATCTTTATTTTAATTAAAAATCTTTAATTTTAATGAAAAATTCTTTGATTATTCCTTAAAATGATGTGATTTACATTATCTGCCTTTTACAACTATTAATTGGTACAATGAACATTATAAATATATTCTTATATCAATAATTAGCCCCAGAGACAAAAACATCCATAAACATTTAGCATTATTTCTTGTGGTATTTCTTGTTTTTTAATTCATTATATCAACTATGCATATACCTAAAATTATTTTGGCATAATAATTAGATTCAAAGATAAGCATAACAAAAACTTATTGTTAAAGAAAATTGTAGTCTAATGAAGAAATGATGGAAATTTTAAAATAAGAAGTCCAAACCTGGCAAGAGCCAAAGAAGTATGCAAACAAAAGACTATGTAAAAATTTGAGAGTGTGAATAGCAGTCGGATAATAGGACCGATGAATGGGAAGGCTTCAGGATGGGTCTTGAAGGATGGGCAACTCGTAGACAACTCAACAGGAAGAAGTGGCAGGGAGGATAACCAATACAGAAAAAAAATGGCATTGATTCATTACTTCATTCAACATACATTTATTAAGGAAGACATGTTTTTAAATGTTGAGAACACAGCTGTGACTAAGAGAAACAAAGTCCCTAGAGTTTGTAATGTTGTGAAGGAGAGCAAATAATGGAACAGTGACCAAAAAATAAATAAATAAACCATGAGATAACTTCAGCTAAAGATTTAAAGTGATGAAGGAAATAAATGGGGTGGTTTGATTGATTGAGTGGTTCATGGATGATCCTATAGGTGGGATAATGGAGCAAGGATAATTGAGGCCTTGAGGATAAGAAGTTGCCAGATGAATGGCAATGAGAATACAACAGCCTCACTCAAAGCAATAGGACAGAAGCCATGTGCCTGAGGGGAAGAAAGTTGAGGGACAGCACAAAATGCTTCCACTTTGATTCAAGAAGCAATGGGAAACATTTAAAGGACTTAAGCAGGGCAGGGGTTGCCACCATCTAATTTATATAGGTATTTAATTTTTATTAAATATTATATATATGTTTAGTCTGGCAGCGCTAAGCAAAATGGAAAAGTCATAGGCTTGCTAGAGAAGAGGAAGATGATGAAGTAAGATGAAGTAAGATGAAGTCTTAGTAGAAGAAATAAATAAGAAGAAGAAAAATTAATTTTGTAAGTATATTAGGGTCATATAACAAAAGGCTTTGAGTATTGGGATGGGGAGTATGAATTTAATTTAGAAGGAAAAAGAAAGCCTTTGAATTTTTTGAAACCAAAGACATGATCTTAATTTTACTTTATGAAAACTATTTCATTAACAATATATTGGATGTTTCACACAAAGGAGAGGCATGAAGATTGCATTTAAGGTCATTGTAGTAGCCTAGTCAATAGGTAATGACATCTTAGATAAGGGTTAGAGTAAGAAGAATGCAAAGAAGCAGGTGCATATTGTGGGAGAGAAAAATATATGAAGTTAGGAGAGTTATTTATTGAGGAGAAGGCAAGGGATGACAAGGGATCAAAGAAGAGTAACTATGATTTGTGTTGTTTTTTTTATCCTTCAAAAGATTCAGGATGAGGAGCAGACATGTGTGTGTGCAGGTTTCTATGTGTGTTTATGTGTGTCTGGGAGGAATCTACACAGACAACTCAGCTGAGACCACAGAAATGGATAGTCCTGCCAGGAGAGAGAAGAGAGAATGCTAAATAGAACCATGAAGAAAATTTGTTAAACTTTAGAAAGACAGGAAGAGGAAGAGGTCTGTAAAGAAAATAGGGCCACTTCCGGCCAAGATGGAAGCATAAAAAATGAAGTGTGTCTACCTAGACACACTATGTCTCCTTGCACAACCAAAAGAAGGACAACAACAATTTAAAAACAAAAACAATCAGAACTGACAGAAAATTGAACTGTATGGAAGTCCAACAACCAAGGAGTGCAAGTGGACACATTCATCCAGATCGGTAGGTGGGGCAGAGACATGCAGCCGGGCAGAGAGGGCTTGCAGCAAAGCAGTGGCTGGCGGACCCAGTGAGGTGGCAGATTGTGGAAGGGGGCATGGTGCACAAGGTGGCTGGCAGACTGGGCAGTACCATATTTGATAAACCAGGCAAAACTGGGTAGTGAGACAGACCACACAACCCAGGGACCCAGGACAGGGAAATAAAGCCTCAAACTGTTACAGGGTGCAGCCAAGAGGGGGGCCTCAAATAGGGATTTGGAGTGGGGTCCAGAACTGAGGGTGTTCAGGAAATATTAGGATGTCCTAATCCCCCCTCCCTCACACAGGTGTGGGTTGGGGGAAGGGACAAATGGAGCAGGGCTGTTGAGAGCTGTTTTGCATAGCAACAGCTTTGTAGCTAACCCCTGGTGTGGTCATTTAACATATTTATAACCTTTAGCTGGTTGCATAGATATGTTGAATAGCTGTGGCCATGCTATGAGCCAAGGGAATGGAAGTAACTTGCCCACCAAGACATAACTGGGGGGCACGTCCCCCGAGTTACAGTGCCTGCATGGGAGCTTGGAGAAGATTGGCACCATGACATGGGGCCATGCTTGCTCAGCCTCATCATGGCAGCTCAGTAAAGCTGAAAGGATATGAGAATGCTGGCAAGTATAACCAATTGTGGGAGGAGTCGGAAATGGGGCCGCAGAGGGAGACTGGCTTGGGGATTTAAACCAAGACACGGCAGCCATTGTGGGGAGAACCACACAGTTTTGGCTGAGTGGAGACTCCCACAGCCATTGTGTAGGGAGAGAACCACTCAGCTTTGCCAGAGTGGGGACCCCCACAGCTTTAGCAGGGGGAACAACCACCCAGCTTTAGCAGAGATCCCAGCGACACAGCTGATGGTGCCGGGATCTGAGGGAGGCCTAGCCACTGAGACGGATTACTGGGAAGAGCCAGGGGCTGCCTGAGCCAGGGACTTCTATTTCTTTTCCTGAGATACAGTACCCCAGACTGGGCAAAGGGGGAAGGAAGGACTATGTGTGTTTGTGGGTGTTTTAAGGGACTTTGGGATTTTGATGAAGACATTAGGTCACTACTTTAAGTTTGTATAGCCTTAAATAAACATTTCCTTTCCTTTTCACGAATCTCTGGCATTGAGAGATGTCTTTCCTCTGGCAGAGGACATAACGAACCTGGGGGGTTCCTTTCAGTCATAGTATATCGTCCCAGGCCCTCCCTTGTTGTTCTGTAACAAAACCACTGATTGAAAACATCTGTGGGGGTTGAGACAGCAGTGGGAGAAATGCCCAGCCTCACAGGAGAGTACCACAACACAGCTATGAGGGTTGCTGGTGACCAACTATGGCTCCTCCCCTTATTATGTCACAGGTGTGTCAAGACAAAAAAAAAATGGACCAAAGAAAAGAATGGATCAAAGCTCCAGAAAAAACACAACTAAGTGATGAAGAGGTAACCAACTTATCAGATGCACAGTTCAAAACACTGATAATCAGGATCCTTACAGGACTGGTTGAATTTGGTCGCAAAGTAGATGAAAAAAGAAAGGCTACACTAAGTGAAATAAAGGAAAATGTATAGGGAACCAAAAATGATGGGAAGGAAACTGGGACTGAACTCAATGATGTGTACCAGAAGGAAGAAAGAAACATCCAATCAGAAAAAAAATGAAGAAACAAGAATTCAAAAAAAAATGAGGAGAGGCTTAGGAATCTCCAGGACATCTTTAAATGTTCCAACATCCAAATTATAGGGGTACCAGAAGGAGAAGAGGAAGAACAACAAGTGGAAAAATTATTTGAACAAATAATAAAGGAGAACTTCCCCAATCTGGCAAAGGAAATAGACTTCCAGGAAGTCCAGGAAGCTAAGAGAGTCCCAAAGGAGTTGGACCCAAGGAGGAACACACCAAGGCACATCGTAATTACATTGCCCAAGATAAAAATTAAGCAGAGAATCCTTAAATCGGCAAGAGAAAAGGAGACAGTTATCTACAAAGGAGTTCCCATAAGAGTGTCAGCTGATTTCTCAAAAGAGACTTTACAGGCAGAAAGGGGCTAGAAGAAGTATTCCAAGTCATGAAAGACAAGGACCTACATCCAAGATTGCTCTATCCAGCAAAGCTTTTATTTAGAATGGAAGGGTAGATAAAGTGCTTCTCCGATAAGGTCAAGTTAAAGGAGTTCATCATCACCATGCCCTTATTATATGAAATGTTAAAGGGATTCATCTAAGAAAAAGAAGATAAAAATAAGTACAGTAAAATGACAGCAAACTCACAATTATTAACAACCACATCGAAAACAAAAATAAAAACAAACTAAGCCAACAACTAGAACAAGAACAGAACCACAGAAATGGAGATCACATGGAGGGTTATCAACGGGGGAGTGGGGGGAGGAAAGAGGGGGAAAAGGTACAGAGAATAAGTAGCATAGATGGTAGGTAGAAAATAGACGGGGGGGAGGGTAAGAATAGTATGGGAAATATAGAATCCAAAGAACTTATATGTATGACACATGGACATGAATAAAAGGGGGAATGTGAATGGGAGGGGGTATGCAGGGTGGAGAGGAGTGAAGGGGGAAATGGGACAACTATAATAGCATAATCAATAAAGTATATTTAAAAAAGAAGATAGGGAAGTATGAGAGAAATAGAGAAAAAGCTGGGAAATGTATTACAGAAGCCCTCAAATAGAAAAACTCCCCAAAGAATAAGAATGATCAATAGTATTGAAATGAGGAAAGTTAGGAAAATAAATCTCTTTTGAGTCATTCTAGTCATTCTAGTCATAAAATTATATTTTAAGATTATTCAACATCCTGGTTTGACTTGGGTATAAATGACTCAAAGCCCTTCTACACGGATTTCATCAGAAGCTCCACACAGATATTGACAACTTCTGTGAAACATTTTGTAATTTCCATGATAAATCAATTGGGTGCATATTAGTTGGCAAAGATAGTTCTTGGTGTATTTCAGGTGTTAAAGCATTTTCTCACGGTTCAGAGACTAAAACCCCTTTCCCAAGGCTTCGTCCAGTTTCCAGAGCCTCAAAAGAGTCTGAACGTGGTGGAGGTGTGTACATGAAAGAGATTAATTTTCCTCCAAACACTGTCCTATGTGTACCATGTCAAATTCTATTTTAAATGGGTAGAACATATCTTTACGAATTCTTGGGCAACTTTCAACAACTTTTCTACTCTAAAATTGCAATCAGATATCAGATGAAAAACTTCTCTCCTGTCACTGGAAAGTCTTATATCCTAGCAGATTTGAAATGAACAGATGGATATAGCCTGCTGTTTTTATCCTCCTCACCCTCCCTCACTGTGGAGGGATGGCCTATCGTTGGGACACCTCCTCATACCTCTTCCTTTTTGACATTATTGTTATTGGAGAGACAAGAAGGGATAAGAGAAATGGTATAAAAATATCTTATGTACCATTTTGATATCCTTATACTTAAATGCCTGCTAGCAGAACAGGCATAGGAGAGCCAAAGCTTCTTAGAAATGCTGAGTTACTTCCCATCTTCCAGAGAATAAAGAATCATAGATTCTTAGAGTGTTGAGATCCAAAGGAAATGCTGAGGTTATGTGAGACAACTCTTCATTTTGTAGATAAGCATCCTAAAGGTCATGTTGTTTGGGAGAAGATCACACCAGCCGGGTTTCCAGTAGGCTGCCTTTTGCATTGCACTACATAGTTGTTTTAGGAAAAAGGCAGGAAGATTAAAATCATACCATATTTATCACAAATACATATATTATACTATTTAAATCATGCCATGTATATCACTTGATTGTAGCTGTGAATTACCACATCTTTTTTAACTTGCTTGAAAAGCTGTTCTGATTTTGCATGTTATAGACGAATCATGATGCTTTGTTTATGAGCATTGAAATCAGACCACTTCCACAACACTTACAAAAAGTACTTGCTTCTCCTGCTACAGTGTTTAGTGACCCCTATTGGGGCTGAGAGGGCAATTGAGTTTTCCAGAATCCGGGAAAAGAGGCTTTTCTATGGTATCTGCCAAAAGAGACTCCATTTTAGTTAATAAGAAGTTTGCATTAATATATTTGGATGAGGTTCAAAGTCAGTTGCAGTAAATCTCGGTAACTACTGCTCATTTCAAGATAGAGCCAGGCAGTTTGTTTACTTTAAAGGCTTGCTCCCTGGGTTACTCCCTTGGGAAAGTGACTTTGTTTTCATCTGAGGCCCAAGGGAAGCTGCTTACACTGTGGAATCTTATTCTAGAACGTGTCTGGAAAGACAAAAGTTTACAGCATACACTCAGTATCATATCATTCACTTCATTAACACATTTTTTCAAAAAAATAAAAGAAGGAAGACTTGAGAGAATTTAACTCTTTCTTCCCTCATCCCACCTCTACCACCAATTCCAAATCACAATTGAAAACCACTCAATGTACCTACCTTATTGTATTTTCTTTTACTTTCAGTATACCAAGATGATAGAGGTAACAACCTGACAAAGTGTAAGGAAACTCAGGTGATTCTATGGGCTCTGAGTAGATGTGAAGTAATGTGAGAGGTAAACCTGCTGCAAACAACAGGGGCACTTGGAATGGGCAGGAAGCCACGTTGGACTCACCTTGTATAAAACATGGAACCTGTTATCACTCTGGAACACCATTCTTCTCCATTTTCCTCCTTTACATACCAACACCTAAGTAAGCCTTTGCAATTCATGCCTTTGGTTAAGAACCAGGCCTCGATTGCACACACTTATATATCCCTTGTGTCCTAGTGCCTATGCTGTCTTGGTCATTAATACAATTCTCTACATTAGTTAGTTGTTTTACAACAAAATTAGTCACTGTTATTTAAAAGAAATTTTTAAGAGTAAGTGTGCAAAATTAAATTTCATGATTAAATACACCTAAAAATAACATGCATACTTTACAATGGAAACCCATGTTAGTTGCTTACATGACAATGAAAGAATTTATGAAATAAAAACCTTGATTTCAGGTTGGATTAGTTAATTTTTTGACTTTTTTCTTAGACACCTAGCTGAGGAAAGAAAACTGTGGAAATGAGCTTTGTAGCTAGAAGGAAAACACCACAGACACAATTTTGGGGCATCTGATTTTGCCTCCTTAAGAGGCTTAGTAGGAGGATTATAAAAATATGATGTAAGCTGTGCTCTCACCATCCCCAGAAATTCTCATTTCTGTAGGGTAGGGGAGGGGAAGGAAAGTACAAGACCAGAAAGAAAAGGAGTTAAGAATAGTGAAAACAAAATAACAAAATAGACTTAAGTCACTATCTTACCTAAGGCATACCCACCAGGCCATTGCATGTGCACATTGTAATAGTCACTCCATTTCTGGAGCTCGCTTTTCCAATGCTAGCCTCTGCAAATTCAGTCTTGTCTCCCATCTGGGGTCATGTAAAAACCATTTTGACCAGGGTGCCCATGAAAGATGCATTGAGACTGCAACAGCTTGTCTGGAAACACAATGAGAACAGGCTCCATAGTGAAAATCTCAAGATGACTCAACATGGGTGTCAGGTGAGGCAGCCTAAGCTGAAGAACTGCAAGCCGTTCAAGAGAGACTGTCAGGGAAGCCAGGCCAGGCTTTCTGCTTCTGCTGGCACCATTCATAGGGCAGAAGTAAAGCAACCCCACAGTGCTCTATGTCCATATTCATAGACTAAACTTCCTAACTATTCTTCAGACACCCCAGATACAACTGAAAACAAACACCCCAAATCTAAATAAGAAAAGGATAATCTAGTGCACCATTCTCTTGGAAAAATTGTTTGTCTTGGAAAAAGCTCTAGCTGGAATAATAACCAGAGGGACAAAAAACAAGTACAAATCTTATTCTCTCATGATCAAAAAGAAAAAGGAAGTGACTTACCAGACAAAAAGTGCAGCATCTCCTCAACTATATTGGAGTGGGCTGAAAGAGAGGTTATCTTTTCTTGGTAGAACAGATTTTCAAAAGTAAGGGTTATTCTATTTCATGGTCTACTTTCAAAGTGTCCAGTGTTTATTAATGTGAAGGCATTAATGAAAACAGTATGTTATAAAAATAGCTTTTTAGTAAGCTACCCAAATTCTTTCAGGGTCTGGGCATACTTAAAACCCTATGATTTGCCAACTGGTAGCTGAGATACCAAATAAGTTTGGAAAGGACCTAACCAGGAATCTATCACCATGTTTATATCTACTTGTAAAGTAATAGTAGACGACACCAGACTGTTTCATAAACTTTGAAAAATGAAAGCTCAATAAGAAAAGTTTGCATTTAAGCAATTGTTTAAAAATGTATTTTGCAGTTGTAACTTTAATGTAAGAGAGGTTTTCTGGGTAGAACATACAGCTTGACACAGAAGATATCGGTGAGTAAGTGAACTTGTAGGTTACAAAAGTCAAGAGAACAGATAAATGTACTGGGAAGGTGCTATTCTGAGACACTACTATTAATGCAGATGTAGTTTCTCCAGAGAGAGACAAAGAGCAGGAAGCAGTGAGACTCTCATGGTACTGTATTCAAGTTTTAAAGATTAACATAAAGATAGGAATTTATAAAATAGATAAATTTGGGGTGGTTATTCCCTTTACAAAATATAATCTCATATAATGACATAAGCAAGAAGGCAGACTAGGAAGTTCCAGACCCTCATTTCTTCATAAAGATGCTGAATTAACAATATACAAAGTAAAGTAATTCTGTGAGAACTCTAGATGTTCACTGAGAAGCTATAACAATGTAAAAAAGGAGGAATTCCAGTAAAAATGGGTAGAAATTTTTGTGAGTTTTGCATGTCAGTCCAGGCCCCTCCCACTATGTGACGTAATGTTAGTGTGGTGCAACATGGAGGAACTCCCTCATACTGTAACTTCTTCCTCTGGAAAGAAACAAGAATGTGGAGCATGCACTCAAGGTTCTGGCTTGTCTGAGGACTGCCTCAGGGACTCATTTCTGTCTCTCCTGACTCTAAGTCCTGACTGGATTGGTGGCATAATTTGGAAGCCACTGAAAACGTGCTAGTACATAAGCACATTAGAGCTGCAGGTCCACATGCAAATGCCTAGCAGAGGAAGAGATCAGAAAGTGTTTACAAGATCCTGATAGCTCTACCCACACTGACTAGTGAAGGTCTTCTCCTGTAGGAAGCCAGTATGCAAAGACTAGAGGAGGTGGTTGTTTTTTTCAAATGTCCAAATCTCGGCAAAGGATAAGAGGCATAAAACAAATGGGAAAATTTTGTTCAATCAATGGGACAAAAGAAAGTTCCAGAAACTGACTCTAAAGAAATGTAAATCTTTCAGTTGCCTGACAAAGAATGTAAAATAACTGTCAAACCAATGTTCATTGAGCTAAAGGAGAATGTAGGCAACAAAAGAAATCAAGAAAATGATGGATGAACAAAATGAAGATGTCAGTGAAGATATGGGCACTATTAAAAAGTACCAAACATAAATTCTGGAGCTGAAAATTACAACTGGAGTGAAAAATTTACTAGAGAGATTCGACATCAAAGTTGCCAGGAGGAAGAAAGAATCAATGTACTCTACAACAAGTCATCTGAGATCATCAGGTCAAGCGCACAAATAAAACAAATGAAGAAAAGTGATGAAAAGAGCCTATGAGACTTACAGGTCACCATCAGGTGGGCCAACATGTGAATTATGGGAATCCCAGAAGAAAAAGAAAAGAAAGGGGGAAAAGCTTATTTACAGAACTATTGGTCAAAAACTTGCCAAATTTGAAGAAAGAAATGGACATACAAATTAAAAAAGCTAAAAAAAACTCCAACAGGGATAAACCCAAAGAGAACCCACACTGAAATATATAATCAAACTGGTAAGTTAAAGATAAAGAGACCATCTCAAAAGCAGCAAGACACAAGTAATTTCTCATGTCCATGCGATTATCAGATTTTCTCAAAAGAAAACTTGCAAACCAGGGGATGTAGGATAATATAGTCAAAGTGCTGAACAACAAAAACTTGTCATACAAGAATATTGTATCCAGAAAAACTGTACTTTTTAAAAAATAAGATTTTTCCCAAAAAACAAAAGCCGAAGAAATTTCTTAATACCGAAACTGCTTGCTCTACAATAAATGCCAAAGGGAATCCTTCAGGTTGAAACAAAGGATGGTCAACAGCAACATGAAGCCATATGAAATTATGAGGTTCTCTGTACTCACAACTATAAACCTACCTTTGCCCCACCTTGCATATGAAACAAACTATAACAGAATTAAAGGAGAAATAGATAACATAATAACTATAAAAGGCTTAAAGGTCTCACTTTCAATAATAGGGAATCAATAAGGAAGTAGAAAAGTTTAAAATACTATATGTCAATTATATATGTGTGTGTGTATATGTATACACACATATGTATATATATACTACACAATAGACTATATACATGTGTGTATATATATATATATATATATATATATACATACAGAATATCCTGTAAAACAGCAGCAGAATATACATTCTTCTCAAGTGTCAATGAGCTATTCTTCAGGACAAACATGTCTCAACAAACTCCAGATTGAAATCATACAAGGGGTCTTTTCTAAAAACAATGGAATAAAATTACAAACCCAATAATAGTAGAAAAACTGGAATTTCTACATTTTTGTGGAAATTAGATGACACACTATTGAACTACCAATAGATAAAAAAAGAAGCCACAAGGAAATCAGAAATACCTTGAGACAAGTAAAAATGAAAACACAATATACCAAAACCTATCATATGTAGCAAAAGCAGTGCCAAGAGGGACCTCCATAGCTATAAATATCTACATTAAAAGAACAAGATCTATTATAAAATCAACAACCTAATTTTATACCTCAAGAAACTGGAAGGAGAAGAATATACTAAACTCAAAGCTAACAGAAGAAAGAAAATAAAGTTACAGTAGAGATAAATGAAATAGGGAATAGAAAACCACAGGAAAAAAACAACGAAACTAATAAAGACCTTTTTTTAAAAAGAACTACAAAATAGATGTGCACAGATTATATGTGCATAGATTATATGCAAAAATTATGCAATTTTATACAATGCGCTTGAGCATTTGCAATTTTGGTATCCACGGGGGTTCATGGAATTAGTTCCCTGAGGATACAAAGGGCTGACTCAACTCATTCAATTCAGAAAATGATGGGATTAGAATTTTCAGCCCTTACTTGGAAATGGACAAATATAATAGCTGATTAGAACTCAGTGAGTAACACAAAAAATGAGTATAGCCTTAAGGGAGAAGAAAGAGGAGAAAATCGCTGAACAGAAAGAGTGATCAGAAGAAAAAAAATCCACAAACCCATAATGAACTAAGAAGAGACAAGTGAAAGGAAACCCTAAAAGAAAACATATTAGATGTAGAGGATAGAATAAGAGTTTAACAAGTAATGATACTTGCATTTGGAGTCCCAGAAGAAGAGAGGAAAGAAAAAAAATGGTGAAAAGCAATATTTGCAAAGATAATGGCTGAGAGTATCTCAAAGCTAATAAAACCATAGATTCTGCAGTCCTTCATAAATTCAACCAGAGAGTAATTAGTTAACTTTCTAAGGACAAATTTGTGAAATGTAAATGCACTTTTTGAAATATCTGGAGCATTGAAATAATATCACTTTACAGGAGCGTTGTAAGGTCATATGTGGTAACATGGACACTATATAAAAGTTGTGATCTCAAGTGTTTTATTTTAATGATAATTCTAAATTATTTTATTTACTAAGAGCTAAAAATCCTGTATAAGCCTTTACTTTATACAATAATCAGTCTTAAAATGTTAGTTTAATGACCCTGTATCATTAATAGATTTAACTCATAACAAACACTTGTTACAATATATGAGTTACACTTGAGTATTATCCTTCTCAGCCTTCTGAGTTTTTGAGTATAATATTTATCAGTCTTGTGAAGTTGCTGTAGTAGTTTGGAATTACTGGGATCAAGTGGGTTTTTTCTAGCATCAAGAAAGGAGTGTGGAAGAAAACCAGCAAACCAAATCTCTGATTGAAATATCATGGTCCTGCCCTGGCTGGCGTAGCTCAGTGGATTGAGCACGGGCTGAGAACCAAAGTGTTGCAGGTTCGATTTCCAGTCAGGGTACATGCCTGGGTTGCAGGCCATGACCCCCAGCAACCGCACATTGATGACTGATGTTTCTCTCTCTCTCTCTCTCTCCCTCTCTCTCTCTCTCTCTCTCTCTCTCTCTCTCTCCCCCCCTTTCTTCTCTCAAAATAAATAAATAAAATCTTAAAAAAATATATCATGGTCCTTAAGTGCCTGTGCTATGGAATAGATGTTTATTTACATTCTAGTGAAGATAAAGATCATAAAATTTCCCGGGTTTGTGTGATTTCCAAGTAAGTTCTTTTAAAAAATTATATTCTATTTTTAAAACTCACTATTAGATAATTTTAAATTCCAGGAAGTTGAAGAAGCAGAAAACTTGAAACTAGCTCATAAACATATTAATGACCCAATAAGAGTTATTTTCACCTACAGATATTGATCAGACTCCACAAAAAAAAGAGAAGATTTCAACCAAGTTTGCTGTCCTCGCATGACCTATCTTGGCCGTTCATCATTTTTGCCCTCTGCTGAAGTTCAAATCAAGACTTTCATGTTAAAATAGAAGGATAATTTACTCAGGGAATTAAAGGAACTGGCTTCTGGAACCAAATGAGCCAGGGAGGCACCAAAAACCTTTTTTTTCTGGGATGTTTACTTCCAATATCACAAGTGTATGTGTTTGGATCAGAAATTCTTCCGCCAGTAGAAAATAGTCTACCCATAGTTCCACTGTCATTGCTGCTTCCAGCCTGTACAGTAGATCATTTTCTTTTCACATCAGATTTTTCAAACAATTATTTTCATTTGGGGCCCAGCTGGAATACTATAACCAAGAAAGAACATGACTGTAACTATAGAAAATGAACAATAAATTTTAATTTCAGTCAAAAATTTCTAATCATTATTATTTTTTTACTAAATATGTATTCAGTGATCAACCATAGAGGGACAAGGACCAGAGGTAAACAGATCAAAAGATACAGCATTAACTTGGAGGAGGTTGTGCTCCAGAGGTGGGCATCCATACAATCCACAAGTACAGAATTGTGCAACAACTACTAAGATACACTGTATCTGTGTAAGATATTATGGAACCATAAGCACGGGTACTTCTAAGTATTCTTGGGGAAATCAAGATGGGCTTCAGGGAGGTATGCTGCAGTTGAGATAGAGGAAAGAATCATAAGAAAAGCAGCAGGCATTCTTGCTGTAAGAATAGCTTGTGCAAGTGAATAGCAATATGAAATATCACAGTGGGTCCTAGAAACTACTATATTCAATGTTGTAGAAGCATAAAAAACAACAAGGGAGAAGTAGGAAATGAGATTAAGTTGGCAGAGTCTAGATAATGAAGGAGTTGAGAATTCATCCAATAGGCCAGTCGTTTTCAAAAGGAACTTATGGATCTTCAGATACTACTACAGGGTCCAAGTGGAGAACAAGTAGATAGGGCTCCAGATCAGCATTCTTTGTGTAAACAGACATTACTGTATCTATTTTATAGATTGAGAATTCAGGCAACACTTTATTGAAAATCACTGCTATACGCAATGGGATCTACCGAGGAGTGTTATGTAAGTTTTCTCAGAAACTGAATCAATCAGCATATATTTCATAAAATCCATTTCAAATTGTTTCAATATATTTTTCTACTTTTTAAAAAAGACTTTATTTACTTATTTTTAGAGAGAGGGGAGGGGAGAGAGAAAGAGAGGGAGAGAAGCATTAATGTGTGGGTGTCTTTCATGCGCCACCTACTGGGGACCTGACCCACAACCCAGGCATCTGCCCTAGACTGGGAATTGAACCCATGACTCTTGGGTTTGCAGGCCAGCACTCAATCCACTGAGCCACACCAGCCAGGGCTATTTTTCTATTTGAAAGGCACATCATCAATTTTAAAAGACAAGGAAAAATTAAAATAAAGACAGGAACTCAGAAGATGACTGAGGGCTCCAGCTAAATTCTAATAAATGGTACAGCAGGTCTTTGAAAAATATCACTTCATTATAAGGTTGATGAGATGCCTTAGGAATTTAACCCTTGCTTATATCAATTAGCCTATGTTGAAGTTGGTTTCATTCTATTTTTATTTTTTATTGTTGTTCATGTACAGTTATCCCCATTTTCCCCCATCCCACCCATCTCCGCCTCCTACCCTCGTATATACCTGTTGGCTTTGTCCATGTGTCCCTTATACATGTTCTCTGACTGCCTTTCCCCTATTTTCCCCCATTACCCCCCTCCCCCACCGTAACTGTCAGTTTATTATTTATTCCAATGCCTCTGGTTATATTTTGCTTGCTTGTTTGTTTTGTTGATTAGGTTCCAATTACATCATTTCTGCTTAGAGTGGCAGAACCTCCCAACGATGCTAAGTGAAGACTTAGACTCTATTTTGCTGTGTTGGATCACTTTTGAGTGGCTGGCACTGTATATGCCTGCCTTGCATAACCCCGTTCCTCTTAAAGTTGCCACGTCTTGTTTGACAGTGACAGATACAAATAACTGTGTTTTGTGAATGAATTATATCTTTACATCTAATAGTTCTTTTTTAAATTAAATTTTATTTTGTAACCCTCACTGAGGACATGCTTATTGATTTTAGAGAGAAGGGAAGGGAGGGAGAAAAAAAGGGAGAGAAACACTGATATGAGGGAGACACATTGATCAGTTGCCTCTCACATGTGCCCAAACAGGGGACCAAACCCACAACCCAGGTACATGTCCCGGCCTTAAATGCACTGCAACGTACAGGAAGAACAAAGAAGTTATTAGTAACAGATCTCCCTGTCTTTGGACATACGAATAAATACTTCTGAAATACCAAGATTGCATAAAACTGATTGGCATGGCTTTTAATAAAAATGAATTCTTGTTTAAACAGCAGAAGGTAGTGACTTATGGGTAGCCCTGGCATTAATCATTAAACCAAATTTATAGGGAGAGATAGCAATGACTTATCCTCAGATTTCTATACCTCTGTGTGTTAGAACCTAGTTAGTATGAGAATGACACTTAGAGGGGAGGGGCCTGGGGAGCTGGAGAGAAAAGGTGAAGGGATTAAGAAGTACAGATTGGTAGTTACAAAATAGTCATGTGGATGTAAAGAAAATAGAGTCAATAATACTGTAATAACTATGTACAAGGGGGGAGCCAAAAATGAAATTTATTTATAAAACATTTATAAATAAACATGCATTTATTCTTACATGTTTAAACTTCAGTCACCTTCAAAGTACTCTCCATTTGCTGCAATACACCTATCAAGACATTTTTTCCACTGCTCAAAACGGTTTTTGAACTTGTCCATTTTGATGCCTTTTAGTGCTTCTGCTGTTTTTTGTTTCACCTCTCCCACATCTGCAAAATATTTCCCTTTGAGGACCTTTTCCATCTGGGGAAACAAAAAAAGTTGGTCAGGGCAAGATTGGGTGGATAGGGAGGGTAGGGCACAGGGGTCATGCCATTGTTGGTCCAAAACTGCTGAACACTCAGCGTGCTGTGGGCAGGTGTGCTCCTAAATCACCCATCATGAAATGGGCAAATGTGTTGCAGGTCTTCAAAAAAAATTCACTGAAGTCAAACTCAGTATCTCACAACAATGCCAGTTGGTACACTGATACAGATGGGTTCCTAGAACACTCACCCAGCAGGAGAGGCCTGTACTACAAGGGGCCCGCCTTCCAGAGAATAATTCTGGTGGGGTTTTTTTTTAGCTCCTATGGTGCCAGGTGGGTACTGGAAATATCAGAGGGAATACTTTATAAAATATATGATTGTCCAACACCATGCTGTACACCTGAAACTGATACAAAATAATACTGAATGTAAACTGTAATTGAAAAATAAAATTTAAAAAAGAGAATGATTTTTGAAACCCTCTAAACTAATTAGAGATTTTTCTTAAATGTTTTTTGTTATACAGTATGGTGCCCAGAATGGTTCATACTTGGTTACTTTAAGAAGATGTAATTTTTTGAAAATCTGCATATAAACCTCAAATTTTGTTCTGCTATTATTGGTGAAAATATGAAAAGAAGAATAACTGCACCACATGGAAGAATGTCTAGACAAGAATGTTAGAAGTTATGACTAAAATAATTTATTATTTTCTGAGGGCCAACATTATGCTTAGCATTAGGCAACACATCCAGAGAATAGGATCCCAGCCATTGGACTCACAGCTTAAGCCAGGCACACAAACAACCAAACCATAAATCACAACAGTTAGGAAAATAGTGTGAATTTCATGACTTTTGGTGTTGATTTACTTTCTGAGCAATAAAAAAAGTAAGAGATACCAGAAATAATTGTCATAAAGATTGTTAATGCATGTTATGAATCTAGTCCAGAATTAAAGCAGATGTCTGATATTTAGCTATCATGAGAATGCATATTTTTATCAGCAGCATTTATAAAACATGTTATTGCATGATGTAATGAAAAGCAAATTAGGGGGGACCACACAGTTTGGCAAGAGTCGGGACCACGTGGCTTTGGGGCTCCCTTTGCCATGCAGCTTAGGAAGCCAGAAAGTAAAATGCAGCAGTGACGCAGAGCTCTCCCTTAGCAGCTTAGAAGAATGCAAGGGAGACGCTGTTGGAAGGAGAGTTTCTGCTGGTGGGCCATGAGGAGGTGCCACATGGCTTTGGATTGAAAACTGGAGATCCCGGTGACACAGCTGATGGTGCTGGGGACCGCAGAAGGCCTGCCAGCCGAGCACAGATTACTGGGAAGAATGGGTGGGCCTCCTGAGATACTGTACCCCAGACTGGGCAAAGCGAGGAGGGAAGGACTGTGTGAGTTTGTGGGTATTCAAAGGACTTTGGGATCTCAGTGAAGACATTAAGTCATTACTCTTCATTTTGTACAACTTTTGAATAAATAATTCCTTTTCCTTTTCACCAAAAAGAAAAAAGAAAAGAAAAGAAATGAGAAGAAAAGAAAATTATGCCTGGTGTCCCATTCTTCTTGATTTCGAGATCCCTGGTCTTGTTTTGTAAGTAGGAAGAGTAAGCCAGTAAAATGATTTTTTCTTTCTTTCTTTCCTGTTGGGATAAATTTTATATGCAATCATATGGATAGAACTGTCACACAGGTTCAAGAAACCAGAAAACCAAGAACATCCAATATCTTTTACGTTGTCACCTTGCCAAAGAGTGCAAAAAGTCATAACAATATAGTCAACTCTCATATTAGAAGCCTGCCCTGGGGTAAAATGCACAAACTTTCGGTCTTTACCCTGGTAGAAATCAGGTGATGTGTAGGCTTTGACTAACAGAGAACATCCCTGGGCCTTTGTTTCCTCACCTGTGAAAGGGAGGTAATGCACAGAGCTATCCTGAGAATTACATTCATTATTATATGTAAATGCAAAAGACAGGAGCCTCAGTAAGCACTTCCTAACAGTGAGTGAGCATTATTATCTAACCCCATATTTATTTTAAAAATGTAATAATTACCAAGTTTCCACATTGTCCAAGTGTACTATGGTAGAAAAACACAATGATAAAATGAGCTAACACGTGACATATTTTAAAATTATCTACAGTGAAACCCCAAAGAAAGGGAAAGTGTTTGTTTTGTTTATGATTTTTGAGAAATAAAACTTGAGGATTAGGGGGAAGTCTATGGGAGCCCAAATCTTCATTTTGGGAGCATTCAGTAAAAGGGGCATAGTTGTTGAGGGGAAGCAGATGCAGGTTTTGTGGGTCTGGAAGCTTATATAATGTGATGTGCTCTTTAATGTAATATGTATATGCATACAAAATTCAGTACTGTGATTTTGATGGGATCCTGGTACATGTGGATCACAGAAACCTAAGTTTCATTAGCTTCATGGTGGATCTGCCCTGCAGGTGAGGTGAGGTGAGAAGGGAGGGTAGAAAGGACAAATACAGGTTACTGTTTTGAAAGTGAGTTGTGGAAACCAATCAGTAGGGTATCTCTTTTATCCAGGCACCTGCAAGAACCAAGAAGACCCACCTGTACATCCAGAGAGTATAACATGGACACATACACACAGTTCCAGTAGGTCCTGTTCAGGTCATCTTCTAAAATGTGCTGCTTCTCCGGTTCTGCTCACCGAAGGGCCCAGTAACAAGACTGAGGTCAAGTATATATACATAGTCCAGACACACAGAATAATCCCTGCCGAGGCTGTTTAACACTGGAGTTTGTGTGGACTGCAATGGGAATTTTTGGAGTCTATTTACTTCATTCAAAAAATACTTATTGTGCATTTACTCTGTGCCAGGCAGTCTTCTAAGCACTTAAGATACAACAGTAACAGAACAGATGAGAAACAAACAAAATAAACAGGAAAAACAAAAACCCTGACAATATTTCCCCTCTCCTCAGAGAAGATAAGCAACACAGGTAAGTAAATCTCACATCATATTCAAAGGTGGTGTGTAGTATGGAATATAAAGTAGGGAAGAGGGAGTGGAAGGGCTGGGGAACAAAGAGGTGCAATTTTCAAAATCCAGGCCAGGACAGGCCTCACTGTGAACATGATACTTGAGTAAAAGACTTAAAAGAGGAGAGACTTGATGAGGAATGCATGCTGTTATCTGAAAACATTCATTCCAAGAGGAGGGAACAGCAAGTTCAAATTGCCTGGAACAGTGCCTGGCACACAGCAGGGGTTCCGCAACATGTGTTCAGTGAAAAGGAAAAGTTCTCTGGGCTAATCGAGGTGAGTGTTAGCAAGTGACGTGGGTAGGAGAGCCATTGTTTTTCGTATGACAATGAAAGCCCTCGGGGAAACAGAGGAAGAGACGCTTCAGCCATGGAAATTGTGTGGTTTCGCAGCACCAGGTGCCACCAAGCCACTCAGGTTGCTGTGGCACTTACTTGAACGGAACCCCTAAGCCCTTGCTCCTATTCTACTCACTCAGTGTGGCTTTGACTTTGTCCTCTTCAGTACCAAAATCTTGGTCTCAACAATGAACTCCGTTAGCTCCCCCACTCCCAGCAGCTCTCAGAACCCATGAGCTCAGACACCGTGCATTCCTAACAGTCACTTAGATTCGACCTCAGTGACTTCACAAGGCTGGTTCTACAGGTCCCACAGTAACAGTGCTGCCATATTATAATGGCAATCAACACTACCAGCAACCAAATCTACAACATCAAGATAAATACTGCACTTACTTTTCATAATATCAAGCAAAAGTCATAACACAGGTTCTATAGTCAGTTAGGTGAGTTGAATCAGGAGAATCTGTATTTTACAAGAAGAGAACACAGTTCAGAGAAAAATTCAACAGCTTACTTCACTCATGTTACAATAGGGTCCTAAACCTTTTCTACTTAAATTTGCTGAGTTGCAGTTCATTTTCACTGGCTCACATAAACTCAAGTCTGTGAAATTTAGCAGTGTGAACAGTGCCAGGCTAAAAACAGACTGGAAAGAATGTGCTTATGTATACAACTATAACAATCCGAGAGACTGTAATGAACTATGGTTAGCCTATCACTTCTTCCTGCATCACCCCATGATCCTTGTGTGCAGCCATTCTGGACACATCCATTCTTTTGCTTCCCTGGGACATATCTCAGCAACTAACATTCTGAGTTTCTAATTTGTGAGTCGCTGTGAGCCAGGTCCTAAAGAAAGGGTACCACAGAGAGTGCCAGTTCCAAATCACCAATACCCTGGGAATGAAGGTACTATGATCCCTATCTTACACCTTTGAAATATTAAGCTCAGATAAGGCAAGTAATTTGTTCAAGGCCACACAGCTTCTAAGTGCCTCAACCAATATTAAACCATACAGCTATGGGATGCTAGAGCTTGAGATTTTAATTATGTCCTCCACATCCTCAAGTGGATCCTGATAGAAGAGCAGGATCAGACGAAGAGCTGATAATAGTAACAATAAGCAGCTTCCCACGTTACCTTCCTGGGACAGACATTTTTATTCGTCTCCTTGGCAGTGGAAGCGTGATTTTGTTTGGGGTGGGGATATACCTAACTAAATAATTATTCATTCTTTGTTGCAGCTAAAACTAGCCTTATGATACACAGACAACATCATGTAAATCAAATTCTTCTAGGTGGTTTCTGGGAAAGGTTGTTCCCAGAACAAAACAAGGGATAAGCTTGACTATAATCTGGCCTCCTCCTTTCTTCACGCCCTGAAGGTGGACAAAAGGCTGCTAAAACTTGCAACTGCCATCTTAAAACCATAAAGGAAAATCTAAAAAACAAGCAAGCAAACAACTCATGGAGATCTTGCTGATGAAATCAAACTATTGAACCACTCTCCACTAACTACCCTTAGAGATTTTGGTATGAAAAGAAAACACTGCATTTTTCGGACTATAAGACACACTATCCATCCCCCGAAAACTTTGGGGGGGAATGGGGGTGCGTCTTACAGTCCTGATGTAGCTTATCTGGCTGGTAAATGTAGTTTGGATTTACATTGATGAAATATTATGTTATTTATGTTATTAAATATTTTACCACATTTTTTGCTTCAAAAAAATTTTTTCCTATTTTCCTCCTCTAAAACAGGTGCGTCTTATGGTCCAGTGCATCTTATGATGCTAAAAATATGATAAATCTTCCTTTCTTCCTCCCTCCCTCCTTTTTTCCTATTTTTCCTTTTTCCCTTTCTTTCTTCCCTACTTCTATTGTTGGCTGGGTGCTATCACTTGTGGACAGACAATGGCAGCTGACACACAGACCACACAGAAGGACAGTGCTGAACTGTCCTTCTGTCCCAAACACTTAGCATCAACCAAAGATTTAACTGCTGCCCCAGTTACAGAATCAAGGTGCAGCGAGTTCCTTTGAGTTCAGCTCTCTGCCCACTCCATCTGAATGCAATGTTTTCCTTTCTATCATTTGTTTGCTGTCTTTTGCTTTCTGTGTCCATATTTGTTTCCTCCTCTAAATTTTATATTCCCTTCCAGGGTATGGAAATGCTCTACATATGCTAGGAAGTAATAAATACTTGTTAAATCAATTATAATAAATCAAAGCATAACTTGAACACTGAGAGACATTTTTGGTGCCTTTTTCTGTCTCTCTAATATTCAACACTGGCTCTCAGGCTGAAGGTTTATTTTTTTAAGTAAAAAAAGCATATGTATGCATTATATCAAATAGTAGTCAGTACTAATAAGTGGCAGACTAATATTCAAAACTGTGTAATGATCTCCAGTCCATTGCTATCTTTTTTCAATTCTCATATAACTAACTAAATTAAGACATATGTTGTGATTTTGATTTTATGTTTCAATTAGAGGAGGCCCCATGCCCTGATGCAATATTTGTCAGGCTAGCCAGGGCAGACAACTACTTTCAGTCTACTAAAAAGAGACACTCTTTCCTAATGTTACTGAAGCTGTTGTTCTGAAACTGTCCATCTACACCTGTTCCGTGACATCAATAGAGAAATGAAATCACCTGAAAGTTAAAATATTCATTGGAGACACGTTGTGTTACACCTTAAAGCGCGGTATTCAAAGCAGCCTGGGGCCAGCAGTGTCAGCATCACCTGGGAATTTGTTAGAAATTAAGACTCTCACATCCCAGAAATCTGTGTTTCAACAAAACCTCTAGGAAATTGTGACAATGCTATTTGAGAACCACTGCTTTTTACAAGATTAGCAATGATAGAAGGAAGTAATTAAAGTGGCTAGGAAGAATCTGGAAGAAAAAAGAGAGAAGAAACAAAAAACAAGGTAAGCACAAAAAAGAAGGATTGCAGATTGCTATTACGGGACACTTTTTTACAATTATCGCCCACAACGCCTTAACAAAATTTCCTGTACAACTTATAAAAGATATGAAAAGGTTTTTGTGAATGGCTTTTTGAGAAGTTGACTTGGTTGAACCTATGTGTGCTGTACAAGCTGGTGGGGCTGGGTTCTGGGTATAGACTGACATGGGGGAAGATATATTGCACAATCCAACAGAAGGGCCAAGGAAGGCCCCGCTGGCATCTGAATTACACATGGAATTTCCCTAAAGTTCTCCCTGATGACATTTGACACTGAATTTAAGTTTTCTGTAAATACTTATTTCCTCTGTATCATGCATCCTGACACCCCCACATAAGTGCAAACACTACTCTATACACATAAACACCCAGACCTTCCTAGATTTAGGGAAATATTGATATTGCTTCAGCATTTCTTTAATTGGACACTCTTATCAACTCCAGTCCTTGTTATCAGGTCTTGATGTCATATCCTGATGTTGTTTTTCCCCCTGCTCACCCATCAGATTCCAGGTTCTTCTTGGAAGTGGATTTCCTGTTATCTTTAGGGAATCTTTGGGAGGCAATACTCTTTAAAGGAAGTTACTGAAATTGCTCTTCAAAAGTCTTGTCATTTGTTTGGAATTTTAACCTCTCACTACATGTAATTTTCACTCTCGTATTGATTTGTGATCCTTTCCATCTAACCTGTGAGCTCCTTCGTTTAAGGGAA
The DNA here is from genome assembly GCF_004126475.2 of Phyllostomus discolor. Lineage (NCBI taxonomy): Eukaryota > Metazoa > Chordata > Mammalia > Chiroptera > Phyllostomidae > Phyllostomus > Phyllostomus discolor. The sequence goes on from NC_040904.2 coordinate 183,982,575, forward strand.
TCAGTGTTACTCATTTTGGGGTTCCCAGTGACGAGGCACAGTGCCTGACACGCAGCATGGTCTCAGTAAATGGCTGATGAAAAAAAGTTCTGGTGTTGTCGGTAGATGTGAACCTATTCCAGGCCTCAGCCTCCCCGCTTCACACCTGCCCTTTGTTCCCTGGATTCACACCCTGCTCCTCCACTCCCTTGGACTCTGACTTCTCACTGGGATTGGCCGATGGGGAGACCGGAGGGAGAGAGGAGGGGGAGGTCAGAGTCCACATTCCCCTGCTGCCCCCTTCCCTGTGGGGGCACCTTGAATTGCTTGTGTCCCTTGACCTCAGGTCACTGCTCCTCTTAAGGTGACCTTCTCCCTGATCTTAGTCCCCATTCGAATAACGTCTCCTTTTCCTCATTCCTTTGAGATAAAGAATGGTAATAGTGCTGCGGACCCTAGTAGCTAGGTTGAAAGTGCTGTCCTTTGTGGTTTCTCTGTACCCTGCTCACACCCATGAAAACAGACCCTTTATTAAACCATCCTCCCATCACCCTAATCCGAATGTGCCATTTGTTTATTATGGGACCACTCAGTCATATAACTGCCAAATATAAAAATATGGGAAAATGTTACGCATCTTTAAACATTCACCAACAACTGGGTTGTTTTCAGTACGTGTTGATTTTGCATAAACAACATGCTGTTTTAAGTGTCGCAGGTTCGATTCCCAGTCAGGGTACATGCCTGGGTTGCAGGCCATGATCCCTAGCAACCGCACATTGATGTTTCTCTCTCTCTCTCTCTCTCTCTCTCTCTCTCTCTCCCTCCCTTCCTTCTCTAAAAATGAATAAATAAAATCTTTTTAAAATGCTGTTTTAAATATTTGGTAAGTGTAATACTTTATACTGGGAGAGTTGTAAAATGTATGCCCTCCCTGGTCTCCTGAAGTAGCAGAGTGGAGGGGCACCGAGCCAGTCTGTGTCTGTCTGAAAAATGTTCCAGCAGAGCCAGGATTTCTGTAAATAACTTCATGAGAGCAAAAGACTTCAGAGAATGCACAAATGTACATGTAAAACACATTCCATTTTGTTTTCACACTCATGAGGTAATTTTTCTTGTGAGTACATCCTCTATGTATTTTGATTTGTTTTTTGATTTGTTAAGATACTAGGTACATTCTAAACCATCTTTCCAGCCACAAAACCACTGTGGACACTTTAGCAAATATACTTTGTGATACATGATTTAAAAGCCCATCAGATAGTTCTGAGCAGAGCTCAGGGTAGAGCCCCAGTATATACCATAGTGGCATAGGGTTAGCATTAGATAGTTTTACCTGTTTAATTTTTTAGTTTCTCTTTGTGGATGTGGTTCCACAATTTGATTTCATAAATGGCTCACATTCTTGCCGCTGCAGCCAAGGGAAATGGTGAAGGAGTCTAAGGTCCTTCCTTGCGCTGTTTCACTGCAGCCACGAGTGACCTATTTCTCCACACCTTGCTCTTCTCACTTGTGAAGGGGGGAAGTAGAGAAATCAGTGATCTCCAGAGCTGTTTCCAAATCTGTAGTTTTTAAAAAAAATCATGGTGTCATTAGAAAAAAAAAGGGGGAAACATTTCTTTTCAAAACTCTGCCTTAAAGCTACATACTAACTGACTACATCCCCAAACAAATTGAAGCCCTATATGTTTTACTTTCCAAGTAGAAAATATTCAACTATGCCACTCTAAAAATACTCTAAATTCTTTCTGCTTATAAGTTCTGCTCATTCACTGTTATTACCACAGTTAGTTTAACTTCTGTATGTCTTATTTAGTCTATGATGTCCAGATACAAGATCTGTATGGAAAAAGTCCAGCCACTGTTAATATAATGAGAACAGTTTGTGCGACATCAATGTAACCTGGAGGCCAAGAGGAGTGTAATGGAATGTGCATGTGCAAACACTGACATCACTTACTAGTCAGTGGGGGCAGTAGACACCATTGAGTGAGCACGTGTACTGTGTGGCCATCACATTCAAAGTGACTGAGCCAGTAGAGCAATGAATCTGCATCAAATGTCCCTTGAAACTTGTACGTTCTTCTGCAGAAACTTGGTTGATTCAGAAGGATGGAGCTATGGGTAACCAGTGTGATTGGCAGCTTCATATGACAATACACCTGCTCATGCATCACATTTTGTGAAGAGTTTATTGGCAAAACATCAAATCACCCAGGTGACTCAACCCCCTCCAGCCCATATTTGGTGCTCTGTGACTTCTGGCTTTTCCCCAAACTAAAATCACCTTTGGAAGGGAAGAGATTTCAAATGATGAGTTTCAAGAAAATAGAGTTAAGGCAGCTGATGGCGATTGGGAGAACTGTGTGAGAACCCAAGGTGCTTAATTTGAAGGGCACTGAGGTGTCATTGACCTATGCACAATGTTTCTTGGGTCCTGTATATTCTTCAATAAATATCTGTATTTTTCATATGACATGGCTGGATACCTTCTAGACAGGCTTGGTACATACCTTACAATTTCATGATTAAAGTGCTTCAACAAGTCACTCCCTACTGCTTCCCCTTTTTTGTAATTTAAATCCACAGAAAGCTTTCATCATGAGCCCTTTGGTCTCAGTCCTCTAGAACAACTTTACATTTCTTGTTTTGAACTGTTATGCTAAATACATATCCAAAAACATATCCAAGATGAGCCCTTTTACTGTATGCACTGCTTCCTCTTTAAAGACCCCCTAGCTAGAGTTAACTCCTAGATGTCACCTTCAGTAACAACCTCAGCAACTTCTCCCTCACACCATTCATTCAAGAAACATTTGTCGAGTACCTTTTCAGTGGTAGTACCCTGTCCGTTACCTGCAAATGCTTTATTTATTGTACCATCACACATGAATATTAAATCTTGTCTATTGCATCACCATTAATTACTCAAATGGATAAATATCTGTCTGTGCTTGCTTGCATCAGAATAAATGTATTCCATAAGGAACCACGTCTGCTCATTTCAGTACAGTCATGGCACCGTCTGTCAAAGTCACACTGCTTGCTCCTTGAAGGCACTTCAGGCTTTCAACACCCTCCTGGCAGACGCCCAGACACTAGTGAATGCTGTGGTATGTTGCTCAGATCCTCTTGTGAAGATGAAGGTCTTTTTACCCCTGCTACCTGTAGACAGCCTCTAGGGTCAGCCTCCTTCAAACAGTGCCTCAACTCAAGAGAGTCATTTTGTCCAAGTCAAGTTCTCTTTAAGGATGGCCTATAGCCAGACTGTTGTCATAAAACTAGAAAGCCCCATCTCTCTCATCTCATCTCAAGGTGGCCGTGATGTGTCCTAGGGAACTTCCCATAGGGTTGGCTGAGGTTTCTGCTGGAACTGCCTTGAAGCTTAAATTTGTCCTCCACTCAGTCTTGCTTTCTTACTTTCTCTTCACAAGCGTTGATCCTAAGAACACTTAAAATCTTCCTGCATGCTACCCTTCATCTTAGAGTTTGTTTCTCAGGGACCCCAGCCCACAATAGACTTAGTGGATTTGAAAAGCTTCCCACCATTATATGAGTAGGAATGGAGAGGGCGAGCTCATCTACAGCAGACAAGTTCCTTTGGCTTTTTGAAAAAGAAATGGGATGCAGAGACCATATGCTAAATAACTGATCGAACCAATCAGCAAGTTACCTGCACTTTTCTAGCCATGGTCCATTCTATAAGGCCTAAATTTAGTGAGGAGGAATAAATGTTTATTGAGTCATTATTAAGTCTTATGCATTTTACCCACACTACTCCATTCAGTCTTTATAGGTATTCCTAAGAGACTAACATACGCAAAGAGTTAAGGTAATCTGTCAAATAACACAACATTAATAAATAAGTTAAAAACCATAGGAATTGGAATAGTGCAAAGAATAAATGGATGTAAGTTTTTAGCTCATAAAAAAAGAGGCAAAAATTTAACTTGATTTCTCCTTTCTGCATGACTCGAAAAAAAAATCATCAATTTCTGATGATGGAAATACAGAAATGTACTGGGAATATATTAGTATTGGTATATATCAAGTAATTTTGTGAAATACAAGGTTTTGGTAATTTAAGAAAAAAATAAAACATTAAATCATACTTTTCCCCAGATCAACATAACACTTCTGAGGCTCATGTTGTCAAAGACCATCCCCCAAATAAGATATTTAAACTCCTGTGAGGGCCTGTTGAATTTATGGTCCAGAGAAATGTGGTAAGTATTAGAGAACTATACCAAGAGACTACTTAATTGGGTTTTTGTTAGCTGATCTGAAATTTTCTGAGTCTTTTATGAGACTTCAGAATTTCAAAGTGAATTTATACAGGCTGATGATAGCCAGAAAAATCAAAGTGAAAGAGACCTTTAGGGTGAAGGTCTCTTTCTCACGCAGAACATTTATTAGCTTTGTGTGAAATAACACCATGCTTTTAAAGACACCCTTGGAGGGCCTCCTTCACCCATAAAGCAGTGGATTTCCTGTGAGTATTGCAGTATGTTGCCATTGGCTCCCCACCACTGGAAGGCTGCTTTTGGAGTCCTGCAGAACTGGCTCTCTGCAATTGCTCTTGAGCAAAGATCACGGTCAGCAAATTGTACTGAGGGACAATAGGTCATTGGCTCATGAAAAAAAAAAATACCATTTCCCTAAATAGGTCTTTAGATAGTGGTGTTCATGTCTTAAATAACTTTTAGCCCCTTTGGAAGAACCCATGTTGTCAATTTTTTTCAACTTCCTACCAGGCTTTTTATCAGAGGAAATTAAATATCCATCCTTGCAATCTTTATGTCCTGAGTAAACAAGGTGTCAGAAAATGTGCCAAAAATCACAAAATACCAATTTTTCTAATATTAAGCATTTTAATATTTTTCACACATTACTTTTAATTCTTCTAATAGTAATACTGACTTTGTAAATGGCCCTGATGATTAAAGAAGTTCTAAATGGTGAATAGTGATAGTGACCATTTATTAAACGCATACTAACCATGACTATGGGCTGTTTACTAATTCAAGCAACTGCACATGCCTTATTCACCAGTCCTCAAAGGGGACCCAGAGAAGTTAAGTGAAGAACAAAACAACTAAAACTCTGTCCCACTCCCGACCCTGCATTGTGATTTTAACCATTGAACAGAGAGTGAAGCTGGAAGACCAGCGATGACTTCTTTCCTTTCTCCCTTCTTCAGAAATACCATTTACAATCCTGTCATAGGGCAAAAGAAGAGTTTCCTACAGTCATATTTTTTTCTTTTTTAAGTATATTTTATTGATTATGCTATTACAGTTGTCCCATTATCTCCTCTTTATCCCTCTCTGCCCTGCACTCCACCCTCCTGCCCCCACACAGCATTCTGCCCACTTAGTTCATGTCCTTGGGCTGCACATGTGAGTTCTTCGGCTTCTCCATTTCCTATACCATTCGTAACCTCCCCCTGTCAATTTTGTACCTACCAATTATGCTTCTTATTCTTTATACCTTTTTCTCGATTTTCCCCACTCCTCACTGATAACCCTCCATGTGATCCTCATTTCTGTGACCTGTTCCTATTCTAGTTGTTTGCTTAGTTTTGTTTTGTTTTTTTTTGTTTGTTTTTTAGGTTCAGTTGTTGATAGTTGTGAGCTTGTTGTCATTTTACTGTTCATATTTTTTATCTTCTTTTTCCCAGATAAGTCTGTTTACCATTTCATATAATAAGGGCTTGGTGATGATGAACTCCTTTAATTTGACCTTATCTGGGGAGCACTTTATCTGCCCTTCCATTCTAAATGATAGCTTTGCTAGATAGAATGATCGTGGATGTAGGTCCTCACTTTTCATGACTTTGAATATTTCTTTTCAGCCCTTTCTTGCTGATAAGGTTTCTTTTGCGGAATCTGCTGATGGTCTTATGGGAACTCCTTTGTAGGTAACTGTCTCCTTTTCTTTTGCTGCTTTTAAGATTCCCTTCTTATCTTTAATCTTATCTTTAATCTTTAATTATGATGTGTCTTGGTGTGTTCCTCCTTGGGTTCAACTTCTTTGGGACTCTCTGAGCTTCCTGGACTTGCATGTTTATTTCCTTTGTTAGATTGGGGAAGGTTTCCTTCAATATTTTTTCAAATAAGTTTTCAATTTCCTGCTCCTCCTCTTCTCCTTCTGGTACCCTTATGATTCAGATGTTGGAACATTTAAACTTTTCCCAAAGGTTCCTAAGCCTTTCCTTATTGTTTTAAATTCTTGTTCTGGTTGACTGTTTATTTCTTTCTTTTGTTCCAAATCTTTTATTTGAGTCCCAGTTTCCTTCCCTTCACTATTGGTTCCCTTTTGTATTTTTCTTTATTTCACTTTGCTTAGCCTTCACTTCTTCCTCTATTTTGCATCCATGCTCAATCATTTCTGTGAGTATCCTGATTACTAGTGTTTTGAACTGTGCATCTGATAGGTTGGCTATCTCTTCATCACTTAGTTCTTTTTCTGGAGTTTTGATCTGTTCTTTCATTTGAGTCATATTTCTTTGTCTCAGCATACCAGTTACATTGTAAGGGTTGAAGCCTTAAGTATTAGCTAGGGTAGGGCAACCCCTTTTGCTGCATTGTGGCGCTGTGTGTGGAACAGGGGTCAAAGAGGGAACAATGCCACTTGCTTGTCTCTCAACCCACTTTCAGTCAATTCCCCTGCTACCCACAAGTGAATTGAGTCCTTTGAGGTGCTGCCTTGGTGCTGATTTCCTGGGTGAATGGGCTTGTACACATTCTAGGACCCTGGGACCCCTCTCCAACAGACAGTTTTGTAAGATCGGCAGTTTCTCCTGCTGGTGGAACCCCCACAAGTTTTTACAGCCAGAGGTTTTAAGGCTTTAGTTTCCTGCACTGGAACCCTGGATTGTGTGGTCTGTCCCCCTGGTTGATCCCCAGTTGTTCCTTCTGGCTTATCCACATGCTAATGTGGGACCACAAGGTCCACCAGCTGCTGCCTTGCCATGCATCCTCTCGCCCTAGCTGCCCATCTTCACCCCTCCTACCAGTCTGGATGAACCTTTCTTCTTTAACTGCTTGGTTATAGGACTTCCATGCAGTCTGATTTTCTGGCAGTTCTGGTTTTGGTTTTGGGTTTTTTTTTATGTTATCCTTCTTTTGATTGTGGGAGGAGGGGAAGCATATCTACCTATTCCTCCATCTTGTCTAGAAGCAAGGTTTTTTTAAAACAGTCACAGTTTATCATTCCATGACTCTGAGTAAAGAGTAATGAAACTAATTTCAGCCTAGAAAAGTTCTTGCATGCACTATGTCTTGTGATCTTGTTTGGTAGATAGATAGATACATATATACATACACATTATTCAATATTACAAATTATACATAACAATTTATACACACATATATGAAAAGTATACAAAAAGTTCTATAACAAAGGAATATTACATAAGCATTTAGGAAAAAGGTACAAAAATGTTTTCAACAGAGAAATTTGTATTTATTAAGGGACCTCTGCCAAGGACATTCATATTCTTGTCAGTGCTGCAAGGTACATGTTTTTATTCCATTTTACAAGTGAGGAGACTAAGGATCAAGTCAAGTGTCTGGTACAAGGTCACATGAATATTAGAGCTAATCATCTAAACTAAAGCACCTCCTCAAATTCTCAGATTGTCAAACTTTCTTATCAAAATAATCTCACATTTTCAGCTGATATCTAACAGCTGTTTCTGTTATGGTTTTCTATGTTGTTTTCCTGCTTCCCATTTACATAGAGATATTTTCAGAATCAATCTGCCTTTCAATCAAGACCAACTTGTCCTACTTTAATTCTCATCAAGTGATATCATATAGGGTTGACTCTATTGCACTGATTGCCAAACTTGGCTAACATTGAAATTACCTAGGAATCTGGAAAGACATGTTCATGTTGCATTTCTGTCCCAAACAGTCTCATTCAATTGTTATGGGCTATGATCAGAGAATTCAGGGGTTTTAAAGCTCCCATGGAATTCCAATGTGCAGCAAAATTTGGGATTTTATGAATTTTATGAAATTTGTGGTCTTCTCTGGGCTGAACCAAAAAACTCCTAGGTTATGCCACTGCACTGTATTACTCACTACCCCTCATATGGCAGTCACCTGTGGACCTCCAGGATGCTCCCCTGATTCCTTCAAGATGTTACCAATGGTCATTTCAAAATTATTACTGCCATAATTCCTGGTGGTTTCCATGTCCAGGAAGATAATACTTTGAATATCTTGTCTTCAAATTTTTGCCTCCTTCCTTGAATTGTGGTTGACCTTTACACTGCCTAAGTCACCTCTGTTGAAATCATAACCCCCCCATAAGTTTTACCAATAATTGCAGTATTACTCAAGTTCAAGTGCACCCTTCCAAACAGCACATCCTACCTTTGAAGATCACTTATTTTTGTCTTTGACTCTAACAATTATTCAACTTCATTTGGACCTGTCTTTGAATCTTCAACTATTCTACAACCTCTTCACTGTCCCTTACCCACCTCATAGTCTCACTTTATTCTTATCCACCTTAGATTCTAGAATTTATCAGTATCATTATTCCCATACACACATTATCCTCCATTTTTCCCTCCATTGTAGTCCTCTGGCAAAACTCCAAATTTGGCTAAACTCCCTTAACCTCAAGTATACCTTTGGTGCTGCCAGGTGATTCTACTCATTTCCCTAATTCATTCACTCAGCCATTTCCTTAGCTCCTCACTCTGAGCTGGTGACCTAGATTCTTATTCTGCTGAAAAATATGTATCGAATTTCAAGAAAACATCCACATGGGTCTAACCACAAAACCTACCACATCATCTTTTTTGTGAGCTCACATACTTGATTTTCCCTCCCGTTGTGCGGATGAAACTTACATACCCTTAGGTGTGACCACCTCTTTTGCTTACACACTAAATTCTACTCCTCTCATGTACTTAAGGACCTCATTTGGTAATGTTCCTCTTTTTTAGAGATCAGTAGCATACACATACTGTAATTGTTCCTACTTTAAAAAAAAATTCTCCCTTGACTCCTTACCTCCCTCTAGCATCTGTCTTGTTTCTGATTGACTTTACCAAAAAAAATTATTACAAGAATTCCTTATTCTCACTCTCTCCATTTGCTCCACAGCTACATTATGTATTTCCCTGAATATCCCATTTTTCTCTTGAACCAACTCTAATTGGGCTAGTGTCCTTACACTGAAACAGCTTTTTACATTACCCCAAATGACCTCCACATTTCCAAATCTGATGATCTTAATCTTCCTCTTGAGCTCAGCAGCAACACTTAAGGCAACGCATTACTCCTTTCATTTTCAATCAGCTGTTGTACTTGGCTTCTAGGACAACACATTTTTTGGCTTCCTTCTTACCTTGCCAGTGGCATCTTTTCAGTCTCTTTATTGGTTCTTCTTCACCATCTAATACATGAAATTTGGAATCCTTGAGTTTCTACCCTTTTTTTATTTCTACACTTACTTCCAAGTCACCCCAACCAATCTCATGCTTTGTAATTTCTATGCCAAAATGATTCCCAATGTTTTGTCCTCAGCCTAGGCTACTTCCCCGAACTCATCTCAGATATCTAGCTGCCTATGCAATGTAATTATTTCAACTACACTGAATGCTAAGAGCCATCTCAAAATCTGTGTATTCAAAAACAAACTCTTACCAGCTGTGGGTGTTGACCGTGAGGCCAACCTTGTTGCACCTGGACCAATGAGGGCATGGGCCAGAAGAAACTGATGAGGAGAAGAAAGATGAGGCAGAGATGCAAGTAAAGTGTGTTAGTGTGTTGAAACTGATTAGAAGCCTTTAGGAGAGATATGAGTTAACTGTCTCTCTCTAAGAATTGCTTCCCATGTCTTCACCTATAATTTTTTATTTCTCTTTAAAAAAAAAACCCTCTACCCTTGGATTTGTTAAACTAAAAATAAGAGCTATGAAAAGATATAAATAAATAAATATTGATAATGCTTGACTCTTTCCAATACAACCTGCTATTCCTCTAGTGCACTCCATCTCAGAAAATTGCATCTTATTTTTTTAATTTGCTTGGAACGAAAACCTTAGAATCATTCTTGGCTGTCTTTTTTTCTCACACATCACATCGGTCCATCAGCAAATCCTGCTGGCTACTCTTTAAAAATGCATTTTGAATTCACTACTTTTTACTTCCCCTACCAGCATCCCCCTGGTCTAAGCCACAACTGTCACCGGGACTGTCACAATTTACCTTCTCAATGAGTTTACTGCTTTCTTCAGTGGCCTATAGTTTCCAAGTACAGTTTTTTCCCTCCTTGGTTACATTAATTCCTAGGTACCTTATTTTTTTGTTGTTGCAATAGTAAATGGAATTGTTTTCTTAGTTTCTCTTTTTGATAGCTCATTACTGGTATATAAAAATGCCCTAGGACACTGTTGGTGGGAATGTAGTCTGGTGTAGCCACTGTGGAAAACAATATGGAGTATCATTAATAAATTAAAAATAGAACCCCCTTTTGACTCAGCAATTGCACTTCTGGGAATATACCCCAAGGATCCCGAAACACCAATATAAAAAATATATGCACCCCTATGTTTATAGCAGCATTATTTATAATAGCCAAGATTTGGAAGCAGCCTAAATGCCCATCAGTAGACAAGTGGATAAAAAAGCTGTAGTACATTTGCACAATGAAATATTACATAGCAGTTAAAAGAAGCCACTCTTAAATTTTGCAAGAGCATGGATAGGCCTGGAGAAAATTATGCTAAGTGAATTAAGTCAGTCAATGAAAGAAAAATACTACATGCTCTCACTTATATATGGAATGTAATGAACACAATAAACTAAAAAGCAAAATAGTAACATAAGCCTAGATACATAAAATAGACTGACAGCTGCTGGAAAGGATGGGCACCAAAGATGGTGGGGGGATTAACCAAAGAACATTCATGAATAACTCATGAACATGGACAACAATATGGGGACTGGTTTGCGGGGGCGGGGGGGGGAGGGGGGGGGACTGGCAGGAGGTGGGGAAAGAGTAAAAGTGAGGGCAACTATAATCACATAAACAATAAAAATAAGATAAAAAATAAAAATAAATGAGCTTACAGTTTCCACCTCTATTCCCTTCTAATTTACTCTCCACCTACAGCTGGACATTTCCTTTTAAAATGTAAGACATCTCATGTTACTCCTCAGCTCTGGACCTCTCAGTGCCTACATCTCACTTAGATTAAAAGCAAGGTCACTGTACAATTGACAAGGCCATCCATTATCTGCCCTTTACTATTTCTGAGCACTTCGCCCCTCTCACTACTTGCCTCCTTGCTCAATACACTCAGCCTCACTGGCCTGTTCACTGTTCCTCAAACAGAACAAGCATACTCCCACTTCATTTACACTCCTGTTCTCTTTCTGGACTCCTGAAAGGAGTCTGGATTCTTTTCTCTCAAATCCGAGGGCTGTCTTCCTTACTTTCTTCAAATTGACTCAGGTATTTCCTTCTCCGAAGCCACTTCCTTGATTATTCTGTATGAAAATACAGAGCACCTTTTAAAAATCACTTATTGCCACCCAGTGTATCAAATGTCAACCAATTTCTCAGTAAAAGACCACAGAGTAAATATTTTTCAGCCTTTGGAAGCCAGAGGTCTCAATCTCTGCCACACTACTTAACTGTGCCATTGTAGTGCAAAAGCAGCCACAGATAATATGCAAGGAAATGGGCGTGAATGTGTACTAATAAAGCTATAAAGCTGTGTTTACACAAATACCCATGGGCCAAATTTGGTCTGTGAACCACTGTTTGTCAATACCTGCCTTGTGTGGTACCTGTTTCTCTCCTAAACCTGCCCTCTAGAATGTGAACTCCCTGTTGGCAAAGTACTCTAATAGTAAATGGTCAATTAACATTTTAAAATAAATATTTAATGTTGCATAATTCTATCTCTGTTTTGTAATTGTTTCCCTACTTTCTGTGATATTCTGCCATGGATTGATCAGTACCAAATGACAATATTTTCATCATTAAGAGGTCATTCTGCATGTTTGGTTAGAATTTCAGCAGTTTTTACTATGGAAATGCATTGTTGAAAAAGAGGGAGAAGAACAGTTAGTGGTCACTGGTTGATTTTCTTTATAAAAATATAAAATCAATTCTTTAAAAAGTTTACATGTTTTGTGGTTAAGTAAATCATTATTATTTGGCATCTTTGAACTGCATTTTCTTTTTTTCCCCTCATGGCTAGCAAAAGTTGCACATTTTTATTTAAAACTGCATTTTGATTGACCTAAACATTTTTGAATATTTTTTTATTTTTCAGTTACAGTTGACATACAATATTATACTAGTTTCAGGTATACAACATAGTGATTAGACATTGATATAACTTACAAAGTGATTACCTCAATATGTTTAGTACCCATCTGATACCATGCCTAGTTATTAAAATATTATTGACTATATTCCTTATGCCATACTTTACACCTTCATGACTATATTGTAACTATCAATTTGTACTTCTTAATCCCTTCCCATTTTTCACTCAGTTCCTTCAATGCCCCTCCCATCTGGCAATCATCAAAATGTTCTCTGTATCTATGAGTTTGTTTCTGCTTTTTGTTTTTTAGATTGTACATATAAGTGAAATCATATAGCATTTGTGTTTCTCTGACTGACTTATTTCACTCAGCACCATACCCTCCAGGTTCATCCATGCTGTTGCAGATGGCAAGATTTCATTCTTTTTATGGTTGAGTTATATTTTATTGTATATATGCACACCACTTCTTCTTTATCCACTCATTTATTCATAGCCACAAAGGTTGCTTTCATATCTTTTCTATTGTAAATATGCCTCAAGGAACATATGGATGTATCTGTCTCTTCAAATTAGTGTTTTGGGTTTCTTTGGATAAATACCCAAAAGTGGAATTGCTGGGTCCTTCTTTGTCTCTTGTTATAAACTTTGTTTTCAAGTCTATTCTATCTGGTACACATACTGCCAGCTCAGTTTTTCTTTCTTTCATTTCCATTCTCATTAATGTTTTTCCATCCCTTTACTTTCAGTCTGTGTGTGCCTTTCAATCTGAAGTGAGCCTCTTGTAGACAACACATGTAAGGGTCTTGTTTTCTTATCCACTCAGCCACCCCATGTCTTTTGATTGGAGCATTTAATCCATTTATATTTAAAGTAATTGTTGATAGGTATGTAATTATTACCATTTTATTATTTATATATTTTTAAACATTTTTTCCTTCTTAAAGAAGTCCCTTTAACACTTCTTGCAATATTGGTTTTGGTGGTGATATACTCCTTTCGCTTTTTCTTCTCTGGGATGTGTAACATTTTCTTCAAAAACAAAAGCTGAATTGAATCTGAATTGATTTTGGAATAACCTAGTCTACACTTATTGTTTTAAAATAAAGTAATATTAAAACTGAGTATTCAGAATAACAATCCACTTTTCTGAGGGAAGTTGTTCACCCTGTAACAGAAAGTGATCATTATTTCTAGTTTCACAAAATGTAGAAGATGCACATATGTTCAGGCTCTCAAACACACATCACAACTGGGGATTACATGGATGCTTATACAGAGGTTTCCAGTGGAATATTGCTCTGAATACCATTAGAATCCCACTGCCATGAAACTCTAAAGCTGTTAGCTCAAGAACAGAGGAGAAATATATGGTTCTCAACAATCCATCCTACCGCCATGTTTCTATGGTCACTGATGGTGGTGTTGCTTCCAAAGATGTGTTCAAATTAAAACATCAGGGTCTATAATTTTTTTACTAGCATAAAGTTTTTCAATTTACAGCTCATCCTAGAACTAAAACAAAGTGTTTTCTAAATTGAAGTTATTTGATCTCATCTGTGTTTCTAAATTATGTCTTAAATGCATCATCTTGGTGTTCCTGATAGAAGTTGTCAAGACTTCTCATTTTCCTAATGGTCATAAGCAATGCAGGAAATTTTCAAAGACTATGATGAGTTCCTAAAACATAAAATGCTTCTGCAAGTCAACACCTTACAACCCTCTGCAGCCAGCATCAGTTAGATATTTTTGATTTGTTACTAGATTATTATTCTGATAAGAACATAAAACATTAAGAAAAATTTTTCTTGATAATAGGCAGTCTTTGGTTTAAAATTGTTGATCAAAAGCCAAATAAATAAATACATAGAATTATCTAAACAAATTTAATTTCTGCCTCATCTCAAGATGCTGGCCCCCATGGTCAGGTTTGGGAAAGAAAGCTATTCTCCTTGCACTTACTGTGAACATAAAAATTCCCTGTCTATCTAGTCTTGGAATTATCACCTTGTACTTTTCTAAAAACAAAAGTGCACACAGTTTACAATATGTATTTCTAAAAGAAAATAAACACATTTCATTCAGATGTTTGTGAAACTAAACACGAACACTGTCATCTGAGAAGCAGAATTTATGGGAAAACAAGAGAAAAGATGGTTCTGGGATCATTCAAATCCCAAAGGAAGAGAGAGGCACATCTCACTTAGCAAGAATTCCCACCAGAAACAAGGACACATGCATTTGAGACAACGAAAACCTGAATGGAACCCAAAAACAATAGACAGATAAGAAGGTTTAAATGAGTGAAAACTATTTTTTGTTGTTATGATTATAGAGTTACAACTAGCTTTAAAGGCAGTTTTCTCATGATAAAATTTTAAAACTCGTTGAAATATAAAAGTTGTTTAAGATATTTACTCCAATATTTTAATAAACATTGGCTTAATAGGAACCCAAAAAGTCTTGAGATTAAAATAATTGGTTGATATTTTTTATGAGAAATAACTCATATTAGTATTCCAAGGAAAAGCAGCAGATATATAAAGTAAGAGCTCTGAGAGCTACTTTAGGAAATCTCTGTAAGTGACCACCAGTTGAACTCCCTACGTTTTGTGCCCTTGGACTAGGGGTAGCCCTGCAGTTATTTATCTTCCAGAAAAGGAGGAACATTAGTCTGACTTGAAAAAAAGAACATACTGTTTATTATAAAGAGTTCTGCTGGTGCATCCGAAATAATCCTAAAGTTTAGTTCAATTCTATGTGAAAGCCCACAGATTTTTTTAACTTTGCCAATATTCTAAACTTTTGTAAAATCAAACGGGTAAGAAGAACTAATAAATTTTATAAAGAACAAAATAGTAACATGAGGATTCTGTCTTACTAGAATGTTAAAATTTGTTATAAAGTTATAATAATCAAAACTAGAACAAGAATAAACAGACACATGGAAGATATTAGGGAGCCTTCAAATACACAGTTATGTAAGAAATTGGTGTGTGATACATGTGTGATCAGCAAGAAAATTTGTTATCAGTAAAAAATGTGCAATAACTAAGAAAATGTATAATAAATAGACAAGGAGTCTCAATAAATGGTTCTGGGAAATTAATCAATTTACTTGAAAGAAAAAAAACTAGTAATTCCTAGTTAATTATAAAGTTAAACATTAAAAAGTCAAAGCCAAAAAAGTAAAGTTAGGGAAAAAAGTAAATAAATATTGTCGATGCTTTATATAGAAAAACTCATGTAGAGAAAATTATTAAATTTGATTATTTGAAAGTACTACTAAGGTGCCATTGTCAAAATTAAAAGGTAAGCATTAAAATGGAAAAATATTTACAGCATGTATGGATTCAGATGATATTCTTAATGTATCATGAGTTCTTACAAACCTGAGAGCAACACGTCACACACCAGATAAAGCTGGGGAAGAATCACAAATGGGCAGTTCACAAAAGAAAGAATTTAAATGTCCTCTAAACATAGGAAATTGATAATCTCCTTAATAAACAAAGAATGTAATTAAAAATAATATGAAAACCTTTGCCTATAAATTTTTTAAAAAAAAAATATATGTATATATGCCCTGGCTGGTGTGGCTCAGTGGATTGAGTGCTGGCCTGTGACAAAGGGTCACTGGTTCCATTCCCAGTCAGGGCACATGCCTGGGTTCAGGGCCAGGTCCCCAGTAGGGGGCATGTGAGAGACAACCACACATTGATGTTTCTCTTCCTCATTTTCTCCCCACCTTCCCTTCTCTCTAAAAATAAGTAAATAAAATCTTTTAAAAAAACATATGTTATACAATGATAGTGCCTAAAGCTACAAAACTGAAAGAACACTGTGATAGGTTGTTGGAATTATAAATTGGTAAATTTTTCTGAAAGAAAGAAACATAGATTTTTATCAAAACATTTTTAAAAATAAAACTGAAACTGAAACAACTTAAATGTCCAATAGGTAAATGATTAAATAAATGATGGTTGACAAGATTGTGGATTTGTATAATATTCTCAATGGAAAACTCATGATGGGTTACTAAAAAGCAAGTATCAAAGAAATATATATTGTGATGCCAGTTTGTTCACATACACAATTTCACAGAAAAAAAGACAAATACATTACTTGCAATTTATCACATCAGATTTGTGTTATTATCTTGGTATTGCCCGAAATATCCAAAAGGGGCATGTATTATTGTTGTTTTTAGAAATTATTATTTAAAGTAACATGTTTGCAGCCACCAGGCATACATCCGGACTTCAGTAGAATTATGTGAGATAGTCCTCCTGCCCTCAAGGAGCTTAGAGTTTCACTCCATACAAGCTTACACATAAGAGGGACTCCATTTACATATGACAGGTTATGTTCAAAATCAAAATAGAGAGTAGTTAGTATTTTGAGATTCAGAGACTTGTGAATTGCAGTAGCTAAGGAAGGGTGTCAGGGCTGGGTCTTGAGGGAAGATAAGAGTCTGTCTAATGAGAAAAGATAAGTGATAAAGACCTGAGAAGAAACAGTCAGGGCTGGACATGGCATAACCAAGAAACAATGATGACAAATGCCTGACAATATGTAAAGTTTTAAGATGTATGGAAAACCAACAAAACAAAAAGAGCATTTGAAAACTTTCATTTTCTTACAGAGCTTAGAAATAAGAGCCTGTTTCTTTGAGAAAGAGGCAACAATCATCTTAAAAACTGACCAAAATGAGTCATTTAAATGTACGAACATTGTAAAATTTTTTCACGAGGCACCAAGTTTGACATTGTGAGTACATCTAAATTCCTTGGAGATAAATGGAACTATTTACTACAAAAAAGGGGCTGTGCCGAGCAGGACTTGTATATGTGCTATGCAGGAAAGACAGAACTTTCCCATGACCTAGGGAGACTGCAAAATGACCACAGATGGTTTATACCAGAAAAGCTAGAGAAATTATATAAAGTCCTGTGAAAAATCTTAGCTTAGAAAAAAAAAGAGGAAACAAATAAATAAGAAGTCACTAGCAACCCCCAAATTAAAGGTAGTCTTTCTGAATCAGCCTAGTTGAGATTCTATTAACATATGACTTTCTAAATCGCCAAGGTCTGGAAAGAAGATGAGAATCAAAGTGAGTTCCCAACCCTGAGTTTTATTATCTCATTGTTACGCACCAGAGAGATTTATGGGAGCCTCTCCCATGAATGTTTTGAGTGTACTAAATAAATGACTTGTTCTCACTGGACCTTTTTATAAGAAAGCAATGCAATGTGCCAGAGAAGTACTGAGTGAATGGTTGGTGACCAGAACACTAGCTGTACTGATAATTATCTTCGGGAAATGGCATCTCATAGTTAACCTCACAGAGTTTTCACTTTTATTATCTTGCAATAAGAACACAGTGAAAGCAGAACAACACAATCAGTTCCAAGAAGGCTGAGAGGGCCGCTGTTCAGAAGCACTATTCAGAATGTTCTAACACAGATTCCAGCTAAATCCATAAAAATCTAATTAGTATGCAATACCCTATAGACCACTGGGCAAAATCCTACTCGTCTCTGGGGTCATAGAGTCTACAATATTAGACCTAAAAACCACCTGGCCTGCCCCCTTCCCTTTATAGCTGTACCAAACATTGACTGAATGCAGTCTAACTTTAGGCTGGAGATAAACAGTACTTTATTTATAAATGTATAATATTTGAGGTAAATGATATTGTTATGCGATACATAATATTTTCCAGATGAAAAGTTGAGGTGTAAGAGAATGTGAGGCACTTGTTGGAGAGGACACAGCTAAGTGGCAGTTGGAGGGAGGGCTGTCCATCCCAGCGTCATGCTCACAAGCACTTGGCTCCAATGGGAAGGAGCTGGGGTCCAGCCTCCACCAAGAATGGTCAATTGCCTTCCACATAAGGGCTGAGAAAGATCTACCTAATATCATAAAAATATAAAACAATGAATTGCCTATTAGAAAGATAGTGTAGAAATTGAAACACAACTAATAAGGGGAAAAACGCATTTAACGTGATTTTAAAGTTTCACAGAGATATTTTGAATATTGAAGATGCAATCCCAAGATAGCACTATTTGTTACTTTTCTAGTAAATGTTGGTATGGAAGCATCAACACAATTTTATCCCTCACCATGAGTGAAAAAACAAGGAATGATAGTTTCATGCAGAGGGAGACATTAGAGGTAGTGACTAAGGGAGACACTCTGGAGTTAGCAGAGCTGAGTTGAATCCTGGTCCCGAGACTTCCTGGCTGTGACATGTTGTCTTAGTCATTGCTGTACCCTGAATGTCTAGCAAAAGCTCTGACACATAATAAACTGGTAATAAAAGTTTATTGAATTTTTAGCATTTAATTCATTTTTCCAGAAAACGTAGACTTAGACTTGGTGCCTCTCTTTCTCTCTCTTTCTCTCTCTCTCACACACACACACACACAAATCAGAAATTAGACTTTTTTTAAAGGATAGTGCAGCATAACATTTCTGCTCTTTTCTTTCTCTTTTTTGGTCATGTTTAAGAATAGCTGCTTCTCCTAAGACAGTGACATTTGTAGAATAACATTAAAGTTATGCCATGACTATTTTAACCACAAATTCAATCAGCACAAATAAGAAATTCATACAGCCATACCTCTCCATATTGCAGGTTCAGTTCCAGATGATGGTAATAAAGTGAGTATTGCAATGAAAGGAGTTGTAATCTTTTTACTGGTGGAGGGTCTTGCCTTCAATTTGTGAAAAACGCGGTACTTGCAAAGCACAATAGAACGAGGTGTGCCTCCATTTTGAAGTCTAAAATAGTCAGTTTGTCTCTTTTGGTTACATTAAAAAAAATATTTCTCTCCACTTTGTGCTCCATTAACCTGCCTGATTAGAATGTCTTTGGCTAGCATTTATTTTCTGAAAGAAGCAAAAGAAGCTGAGAAACTTTTTGTATGGTGTCTCAGATGACCTAAGAAACATAAGCCCTTTAGCCAGGCACTAATGTCTGCTCTTCTGAGCACCAGCAGCATTCAATCAAAATTAAAAAATATACAAAAAAAAACTAAAAATGTATTTCAAAGTACCCATAACCACCAAAACACATACCTACTATAAAGCCCTGAGTAATATGGAAGACAGGAAATGGGGAACAAAGTAGAAAGTTCTATTTAGTTAAACCTGCATTACCCTTAAGACTTCTGATTGCCCACTTTAAATTCGTATTTTCTTCTGATGCTCAGCCCAGTTATAATTAAACCATTCAACTCCCCTCAAACAATGCAGATTAAAAGCCTTTGGTTAACACCATAGCTTTATTACTAGCTAGCTGGAAGATTTCCCACAAATAATCTGAGCTTCCTCATCCTTACTTTGCTCATGTTTAACTGAGATAGTTGGAATAGATTATGCCTAAAGGCATTTTTAGATCTAAAACACTATGAATTATCAGGCTAATGACAAAAGTGAGATCTAGAAGATGAACTGTGTTACAAATACTCATTTACTATATTAATTCATGTGTTCAGTACTCATTGAACCAAGTACTTTTCTAGCACTTCACATGGGTAAACGCCTTTAATCCTTCCAACATCCCCATGAAATAAGCACTCTTATTATACTGATTTTATAATGAGAAAAACAAAAGTACAGTCATCACAAATGTAGCCGTCAAGCAATACAGCTGGTAATACGATGCAGACTCATGGGTTGAAGCACTCTGAGATTCTGCTGGTGCGAATTTCCAAACATTTGTCGTCATCTAGGGAGGGAAAGACCCTGCCCCTGCCCACAGCAGCACTTGGTAATGATTCCAGAAGAGAAAAGCATTTTGAGGGTTAAAGATGACTTCTCCCACCCCCAGAGAACTAGGTACATATCCCTAGCTCCTCCCAACTTTTAAATATTTCTTTAGTTTTTGCCCTGGCTAGCATAGCTCAGTGGATTGAGCACAGGCTATGAACCAAAGTGTCGCAGGTTCGATTCCCAGTCAGGGTACATGCCTAGGTTGCAGGCCATGACCCCCAGCAACTGCACATTGATGTCTCTCTGTCTCTCCTCTCTCTCTCTGTCTCCCTCCCTTCCCTCTCTGAAAATAAATAAAATCTTTAAAAAATATATTTCTTTAGTTTTTATTGCTTAGTCTGATTGCTGAGATTTAAAAATAACACTGATATACCAATATTTTTGTTCTTTGTGTTGAGACAACTAGAAATACATGCTGCATGATTACCTCAATCCTGTAAAGATGCCATAAGCAGATTTATTTAAAGATATGGATATTGTTTTTTAAATATAATTACTATTTGTTCTGACAAGACTATAATAAAATATGTAATAAGTGGAAAAAATTGTGCAAGTGAAAACTTAGTTATGCCTGCAAGCGTTGTGCAAGTGTGCCTATGTGTATAGGTATGACTTCCTAGAGATAGTGGAAGTCAGCAAAAGTATGGCTTATTATCAACAGTTCTTGAAAAAAATAGATTAGTAAGGTTTTAGGTATCTGTGTATTTTGGTAAACTTATGTGTACTTACTAAGGCAAGCTCTTAAGATCTAATTCATATTAAGTCAAAAAAGTGATACTCATAGCATCCTTCTGTGTAATAGCTAATAACTGGAAACAACTCAAATATGCATCAACAGTTGAATGGATAAATAAATTGTGGTATATACATACAATTAAATGCTACTCAGCAGTAAGATGAAATGATTGTTACACAACATAACATAGATAAATCTGAAAATAATTATGCTAAGTGAAACAAGCCAAACTGACAAGAATACATCTGTATGATCCCATTTATAAAATGGCCTAGAAAATACAGACTAATTAATAATAGCAGGAAGCAGATTGCCCTGGCTGGGTAGCTCAGTTGGTTAGAACGTCATCCGATTGTGCCAAGATTGCAGATGTGATCCCTGGTTGTCAGGATACCTATAAGAAGCAACCAAAGAATCTCTCTCTCTCTCTCTCAAATAAATAAAAATGAGAAAAGAATGCAGATTAGGGTTTGCCTAGAAATAGAAGAGTTTGGGATGTGATTGGAGGGATGAATTACAAAAAGGCATAGGGAATTTAAGAGGGTGATTAATATGTTTGTTACCCTGATTTTGTTTATGGTTTCCCTTGTGTACATATGTCAAAATTTATCAAACTGCACCCTGTATTAGTTTTCTATTGCTGTATGGCAAATTATTACAAACCTAGTGGCCTAACACAACACAAATTTAATATCTAACCATTCCCCTGGGCCCAGAGACCAAGCATAGATGAACTGGATGAGGACCTCACCAGGCTGAAGTCAAGGTGGCAGCCAGGGCTGTGATCTCATCTGATACTCCAGGTCTTAGACCCCAGTGTCTCATGCTTGTGGGACTAAGATCCTTATTATTTTGCTGTTGTCAATCAGGGGTTCTCTTAGCTCCTAGAGGCTGCCCTCAGGTTCTAGTTCCAGCCATGTGGCCCTTCCACAACATTCATGGAGGCTCACTTTATCAAAGCAGGAGAATCTCTCCAGATTCTCTTATATAAAATAACCTAGTCCCAGGAGTGCTGATTACAGTGCATTCACAGGTCCCACCCACTCTCAAAGGAGCATGTCTTAGTCAGCTGAGCTGCCATAACATAGCTTAGACAAGGTGGCTTAAACTACAGAAATTTATTTTCTCAGAGTTTTGGAGGCTAGAAATCTAGGATCAAGATGTAGGCTGACTTGGCTTATAGATGGCCATTTGTTGCTATGTCCTCATGTAGCCTTTCCATTTGCTCTCTCTTCCCCTGTTTATAGGGCCACTAATTCCATCACTAGGGCCCCATCCTCAAGATGCAATCAAATCCTAATTATTCCCCAAAGCCCCATCTCCAAATACCATCACATTAGGGGTTAGAACCTCAACATAGGGATTTTGTGCAGACACACTCAGCCCATAACACAGGGGACTGTACAGTGAGGGGTGGAAATCTCAGGAGCCATCGGAGAACTCTGCCTACCACATATCCCCTAAACATGTGCAATTTATTGGCAGGAAACATTAGCATAAAAAAAGAAGAAGTGATATAAAAGAAAGAATATTAGGTTATCATCAGACTTTTTGAAGTAATGTTTAATGCTAGAAAAAAATAGGGCAACATTTAAGATACCAAAAGAATGAATAGGTAAGCTGTGTATTTTATATGCAGTAAAACTCATTTTCAAATATAAAGGGCACAGGCAAATTTTTATACACATGCAAGAACTCAAGGAATATTGTTCCTATTTTCTTCCTTAGGGTCTACTGCAGAATGTACATTAGGTAACCAAGGGAGTAGAGAATTATCAGCACGAGCATTGATGTCAGTTGAGAACTGACACTAAGTGAGGAATAAAAGAAGAGTACAGAATATAATGCCGTTATATTTAAACAAGGTAGTGAAATTATAAAGACTTGGGTATAACATATTCAAAAATACTTTATCTGTTCTCAATAATTTTTAATCATGGTAGGTCTAGTATGATTATCTTAAGATGATTCTGCTTGTAATATGGGATAAAGTAATACAGCAATTACTAGAAATTCTAATTTTATTACTTCCTGTATTGATGAGAACTTGATGTAGGAAATTGTGATTACAGTTTAAGTAAAAACAAATACCCCCCCACACACTGCATGTATATATGCACATAGCATGATGTGTGTGTGTATATACTCACACATAGGTTTCCTCCTCTTTCTACTCCTTTCCACAAAGGGTCTCCTGGTTCCCTGGTCTTGACAGGACAATCTCAAGAGCCACTTGTACAGAATTCCTTGTGCAGGGCAAACATTGACACCCCCTGCCCCTACACCCAGTTATCCCCTCCTGTGAAGTGACGATCAGACTCGGCATTCTTCAGTGGTAACACAGTCTCTGCTCCCCGTCTCCCTCGAAGAAATTGGTGGGTAGGAAGCATCTACATATCTCCCTATGGCAGAATTTTTTCAGGCTTTAGACAGTCTATATTTAGGAAGAAAAATTTCTAACTCTGCAAAGACAGAGTTGAACCAACACATAAAATATATACTACTAAATAAAATGACCAATGCCTCAATCTGAAGGTACTGCATTTTTGTTTTTTTCACTGGATTTCAGAGCTTCTCCAGGAATAATGGGGAGGTGATCAATCATCCGGTAAAAGCATCAGGAAACTCCTGAGGGGAAGGGAAGATCTGCTGCAGAGGCAAGTTCCTGTGTCACCACCCAAAGGTGAAGGAGAATCACGACTCCCCAAATGGAAGTTTTCCGGATGCTCTGCACTGAGATCCATAAGCTATTGCCCTCTCTGTGTTTTAGAGTCTCAACCAAGGCTTCCGCTGACCGAATGCAATTTGGCAGGTTTGCCAAACTGCTGTGTGGCTTTTGAGTTTATAATACCTCAAATGTCCCCAAGCAAAATTTTAAAATACAAGTTATTCTTCAAAATGCCAAGATCTCATGGAGCATTATCCTCTATTTCAAAAATAAGGTTTAAAGCTATTCAGAAATAAAGTGGCAATCAGTCAGTGCTGAAACTGCAGGAAGGACTGTAACTACTGCCTGCCTTCAGAAATCTGTGCCCTTCCAGAATGTGGGGGGGTTGTGAAGCAGATTCGCCGTTCACAGAGATATGTGATGGAGTTTGAAACTCTTTCACAGAAGATTTTAGAGGTCCTTCACAGGGGTGTCCAACACTTGGGCAACTCTGCGCCACACTGGAAAAGAAGAGCTGTCTTGGGTCACACATTAAATACATTGTGACATGTAATCACACAAAAAAATGTTACAATGTTTTAAGTAAATTTACAATTTTGTGTTGGGCCGCATTCACAGTCATCCTGGGGTGCATGCGGCCTGCAGGCCGCAGGGTGGTCACCCCTGCAGACATAGGCTTTTAGTAAACCTTTCACATGGAAGCGTGCTCGTAAGTGCCTCTGTCCCTCTAACAGAACAGAGCATTTCAGAGCACTGACGAGTTAATTACCTGATTTAAGCTTCACTAAATTATTCTAATTAGTAGCATTACTTTTGTTCAATAAAGGGGGAACAAAACTTAATTTCTTCAATCCCATCTGCTTCCACGTCTCCATCCTCCCATTTCACAAAGTCAGTCCAGTTCCATCAACACTCTGAATGGGAAGATGCCCATGGAAGTGTCTTAAAACAAAAACTACAAATTATTCCCCCCCGCTGGATTCCCATTAGGAAAATTCCAAACCAAAGGGAGAACATTTATAGAGTG
This sequence comes from Phyllostomus discolor, assembly GCF_004126475.2. Lineage (NCBI taxonomy): Eukaryota > Metazoa > Chordata > Mammalia > Chiroptera > Phyllostomidae > Phyllostomus > Phyllostomus discolor. The sequence goes on from NC_040904.2 coordinate 184,007,074, forward strand.
AACTTCTGAGAACAACAAAGGTGGAGGATGAAGTTTTGTGTCTGCAGTGTAAGCTCGAGTCGGCCTGCTGCTCTCCTGAAGGTAGTCTGGGAAAGAGACGTGGCTGTGGGGAGTGCTGCGTGCATGGCAGCTCTCCACAGGCTTTATCTCAAGGAATCCCCACGGGACATGCAATGATGAAGAACATGCCTACACCCACATGTCTGGTATGTAAAGGCGCACAAATCAAACCCGGACTTATCAGTTATAAGTTTTAAAGATAATTGTGTCTTGCTGATAAATCCAGGGTTTGCTGGTCTGTAGGAACATCCTAGGGAGCTGAAGAAGCTCTTAAAATTGCCCTTTTCTGATGCAGCTAAAGTCGGATGGACTCCAAGCTATTGAAAATTGTCCAGATAATCCTCACTAACTAAAAATACAATGAACCAAAACCCCATTCATTTCAAGCTATTTTTCCCAAGTGACTTCAATTTTGAGTGTGAATGTTTACCTTAAAAACAGCCTCGTCAAGGCAAGGTTAGAGAAGTATGTCCAAGAAGCCCCTTTCTTGGTTTAGTGCAAGTATAATGTTTGTTTTTTTAATTTAATCTTCAGAAGGTTTTCATAGTTTTAAGTGATAAAAAGTGTTACACAAAAAAATGTTGCTTCTCAAGTTGAAACACGGTCTTGTGAATCTAGGGGAGTTGAACAAAAAAGTTATTCTCAGAGAAAAATCTCTGGGAAAGAAAACATGCCATATTTAAGGCAAACTGAGTAAGGAAGGTGAGAATTAAGTGGACTAGAGACCAAGATCGTGTAAGATCCCATTTCACCTTTGGATAACCTCACTCCCTCATCCTTGATAGAGTCATGTCTCAAGTGTCACAAGGGTTGCTTATGACAGGTGATTCTTGAAGTCACATATGCGCAACCTGCACCACAAACCCGAACAAGACTTCTCCCTACCCTTCTCTCTCTCTCACTCTCTCTCTGAGTTTTCCATACACTTCTTCATCCATTATAATATTTTATACACAATGGATTTATTTTATACACAATGGATTTATACACAATCCATTATAATATTTTATTATTTGCTAAAAGCACATATTACTTAAAGGTATTCCAACTCCCACAAAAAATTGTATTCTTTTCCATGCTTCCCTCAGTGCCCATGTTTGCACACTTTCTCACACCAGGGAGCTATGACTCTGGCACGCTGACTTGCCATAGATAATACAGTGGGAAATTTTTAGCCATCATTTTTAACTTAGTTACAGTGATTCATTTCTAGAATCACATTCAGCAGGAGAATGATAACGAGGAGGAGGAGGAGGGGGGGGGAAGGTGAGGAGAAATAAAAAGAAGTGGATGCCTGAGTTATCACTGCCATCTGGTGACAAAGATGCAAAAATACAAAAGATACACTCAGACCCAAATAGAAATCATTTGGAAAATTGTTTTATAAAATAACAAGAAAATGTTTAATTTCAAAATGATTCCCAAATGTTTTACATTACTTATTTGATCCAGACCAGTTGGAATTTGAGCTTTTTTGACTCATATTTTTTCTCAATATCCAGGAACATAAAAGTGCCCCATTTTTCAGGCCTAAGGTTCACAGAAAAGGTCTGACAATCACCGCATCCAGTTCATCTCCTTACGGGACTCTGCCCCTGAAACTCTTATTCCAGAACAAAAAGTTGATAATAAGCTTTCAGAGGGGACACCTCCTCATCTACTTGAATCTATCAGGTGCTTGAGGTAGGTTCCCAGGAAGTCGTCAACAGGATAAAATCAGGTAAAATTGAGAATACCGTTGCCTTAACAGTGCAGACTTGTGAGATGACTGATGATGACTGTAGGGGGATTCCACAGTCGCTCCTCTCATACCTAAACATCCTATTGTCCCAAAGCCTCTGTCACATGCTAGGCGATGTCATCTCCCATTCCACAGCACACCACTGGTACAAGACCTCCACCTTTCTTTCATTGTACATGTGGACAAAAAATAATTTTAAATGTTATTTGTAAGAAAAAGAGCAATTATCCCTCATCCTAGGAAATGACAAAAGTGTTCTCAAGTTACTCTTTAAGGGGTAACAGTTACAAAAGTTATAGTACGTATAACTACATATATATATATATGCTATACTACATATGTACACTGCATATATAGTAGCATATACATGTGTATGTATGTATGTATGTATAGTGTGTGTGTTCAAAGGTGATACTACTTTCTTCAGGGCACTGAAGCCCTGAGAACCTGTCCCTACTATGACCGTAGCAAGGGTCACACACCTCAGGGACTATCCATTAAGATGAGGAGAAAAAACACAAAATCCTTTAACTTTAAACCCAGTAATCCTACTTCTAGGAGTCAACCCCAGAGGTACACTAACAAAAACAAAAACAAAAAAATTCTACTTTCTCAAGATTATTCATTACAATAGTATTTATAATATCAAAAAACTAGAAACAACTCAAATGTCTGTAAAAACAGAACTAGTTGGTTAAATAATATGTCTTTATTATAGAAACATCTCTATGCATTTCTATGGATTATGCAGGATATGTTATTGGTAAAAACAATGAAAATACAGAAAGACTTGTACAGTATGCTCTAATTTATCAAAAGCCAGGATGTACATAAAATAAGTACATGCATGGGCATATATATGCATATATATATATACACACATACATATTTACATTAAAACATTGATAAAAGGGTAAATCACAAAGAATCTTAAATATTTACCAATAGTCTAAGAGGGAATATAGACTGAAAACAACAGGGGTAAAAGCTAGTCTTCTTTAACTATAGTTTATAAATTTGTTTTGGGAATAAGTGAATATTTTAAATATCTTATATATACATAAAATATTTCTATATTAGTTATATAAATGTGGACAAGTAACTTTGAAAGATAGTAATGTTTCTACAATCCTTAATGGCGTATAATCTAAGGACAAAAACATTTTGTAAACAGGTTTCAATAATTTATATTGTTGATGCCTCTTGAAGTACACAGAATCTATCAAGTATTCATGCCTGAAAAAGAAATCCAAATCTCGTCAACACTCTGAATTAACTGCCAATTTACTGAAACTACAGAAATATAAAAAATAATGCCACCGAGATGCAATCAGCAAAGTCCTGTATTTTCAACAAATATTGTAAGAAGGGGAAGAAGTGACAGAGAAGCCCTGTAGACCAAAAAAAAAAAAAAAGATTTGAGAGGCATAAAAGCCAATTGCAGCACAAGAATGTTATTTAGAACCTTATTCCAAATAAAAACAAACTTGAACATCAACAAAATAGTTGATAATATTAAGAAATAATTGTTAATATTTTAGCAGTGATAATGGTATTGTGGTTATGTCAAGAAGGTTCCTGTCTTTCCATGATACTGAAGCACTTATCAATGAAACTGTCTGGATATTGCTACAACACAATCCGATGCATAGGAGGAAAGTAGGGCCGTAAAGAAAAAAGATTTAAGCATGAATACATCATTGAAACTGGTGATGTGTATTTAATAGTTATACACTTCTCTCTAGTTTTGTTTGCATTTGAAATTTTCCATAATAAAAAGTAAAAGCAAAACCCAGATTCTTACCGTTCCCCAACAAGGACAGGTATAGCCTGGCCCACGCCCACTTCTCAAGTCTTATCTCCTCATTCTCCGCTCTCCATTTTGCCGGGGATCCTCACCTTGTTTCTCCCCTGTGACTAAATCAGGCTTTTTGTACAGAAAGAATGGAGCAAAGAAAAGTTTTGAAGCGAGAATATCCACAAATTACTCAAAAATTATAAAAGACATTAAACATAGACATAAGAAGCTAAAGGAAACAGCCATTTTCTATTTGTCCTTTTTCTACTAATTCTAGAACTCTTAGCCTGTTATAGGCACTCTATTCTAAGGATACCTTGTACCCCAAGGCCATCCTAAATCTACAATTGACCACTTCAGTGGGTTCCAACCCAGAAAATCTTCTCAGCCCCACCCTAACCGGTATTTGCATACTCTAAGTGACCTCAGACACTGTCATTAACACCAGATGTCAGCATGAACAAACCCCAGGTTTGAGGTTTATAGCAATGATAGGTTCTATGTGATGCCTTTAGAGCTAAGGTGAATCAGGATGGTGGAAGAATTGCTGTTTCTCATTTAGTTTGATGTGGAATTGAGCATGGAATATAACACTGTCAATACAAGTTTAGAGATCTTCTATAGACACTCTCTTCCCCAGTGGTTTTCATGGCAAGACATCTGATCTGAGGTAGGGGGAGGCTGGCTTCAGAAACAGGGACTAAATAGTGGGATATTGAGAAACTTAAGGGTGAAGAAGTTAAAGTGCTTAAATCAAGTAGAAAAGGACAAAAAAATGAGAATGAAGAGGATAACAACTGTGAATTTGGGGTGTTTTGTCCCCAAGGATTTCTTTATAAGAACACAAAACCAATGCTTACTTTTGGTTTTGGTGCTTACTGTCAGCACCAGTTGTAGAAATCTGGCCATAAAATAAACAGGGTAAGACAAAGGGCACATTGCGACAGGAAGGTGGATGAACACAGGTAGTTATATAATTTTGCAGCAGCTCCATACACCTTAGAAAGAGATGATAGTCCCAAAAGCCAAGAATAGGCCACATGTGATCTCTGACTGATTGGGAAGGAGAAGGTGCCTGCCCAGGGGAGAGCACTACCAGAAAAGTGATGAGCAAGGAAATCATTGTCCTGCTACAATTAGGTCATGGAACCTGAGAGTGAAGAGATGAAAGGGTTCTGGCGACAGAAAGCACAGCATAGGGAATATAGTCCACAGTGATGTAATAACTATGTATGGTGCCAGATCAGTACTAGACTTATCGGGGTCATCACTTATAAGTTATACAAATATCTAATCACTATGTGGTACAACTAAAACTAATATAATATTTGTATGTCAACTGTAGTTGAAAAATAATTTTTATTTAAAAATGCAGAGCTTCTGAAACTTTTAGTGAGACAGAGAGGTTTGAGGATTCACAAATCAATGGTGGCCACCACTGTGGCTGTTTTTAAAAAGAAAGGGGGTGTTAACAGCACACTCCATTCATCTCCTTTACCCAAAACAATTGCGTTCTTTGACCACACACTGCTTGCCAAGCCCTGTGCTAGACACAGAGCGCAATACTGAACAAAACAGGTGTGGTTTCTGAGGACAGATCAAGTATCTCCTCCTTCTCTCTCAGGAGGTTGGGTGCTCAGAGATAGTCACTGGGAGGCCGGACAAAGGACTTGCCTAGGCTCACCTCTCCTGGCTCTTTGCACCAAAACCTCTCCCCTGAAGGCCCTTGAACCCATTTCACGGTGGGCAGGGTCCATGAGAGACTAGTCCACAGGAACACAGGACAGGAAGCCAAGTCCTCTGGAGGCCAGAACTCGTTACTCTGCAGAATCTGTGATACACAGCAAGGAAAAAAACCTAACTCTTCAAAAATTAGTTCTCTGAACAGGACAAAATAGGTACATAAAACTATCCTCTTTGCTATCTCTACTGTAGTCACTTGTATTCAAAAATAGGTAAATCAAGGTTGGTATCATCTGCTCCTGTGTTGCCTGAGGTAGAAGCTAATTGACACCATGAAAAACATGGCAGCGTCAGAAAGTGCACTGAATTCAGTCTGCTTCGTCCTACACAAGGGTGGGCAAAAGTAAGTTTACAGTCATAATACAAATGAATAATACAATATTTGATAAATAATAATACAAAAATAAACTGTGTTTCATGTACTCACAACAATAAAGCTACTTTTGCCCACCCCCATACATATATTAAAGCATATAAAGTAAGCTGGCTCATAGAAACTGAGGAACTTTTGTCCATGTAAAATTGGCATCAAAATTAAAGGAAGTTAGACAAATTAACCACAATATACAGGTAACATGAAATAATCAGATTATGAATGTTACACCAGAACATACACATAAATCATCTCTTTAAAATCAATGAGTATTTAAAATATCAAAACAGTAAAGAGACTTAAAATGTGATTTTAATTATTCTGTTATAGAAACATATCATCATTTATGTATATTTTTTTCTTGTACAACTATTTTAATTTATCTTTGAATAGATAAGAAATGTGTTTGGTTAAAATAGAGTGAACAGCAGAAAAATGGGTCTCTTCCTCACTTTTTGTCACTGAGGTCCCAGTCCCAGAGGCACCCACTGAAACTGATCGGCCAAGTGTCGTTGGGAAATCACGCGTGGACAAGTAGTGCTGATGTCAGCGTGTGTTCATGCTCCTGCCTACTGGCTGTTTAATCACCACACTTGTTCTGATTGGTCAGCAAATATCACTGTGGGTACAGCATGTGCACAATTACATGTGCCAACTTGTTTCACAAATATAGCACACTGTTGTATGAATGTCTTTGATTACTTAATTAATGTATGATTTTCTATGTGCATATTTATATTGAGCTACCTTGTCCTTTGATGGCTGAATGGTATTCCACTATGTGGATAGGTAATACTTTTTGCAGCTCCATGTATGCATACCTCAACTGTGTCTTAATCTTTACACAATTTTTGCACAATCTTTGGGCTCATTAGAAGTGGAAATGCTGTCTCAAATCACACTCACATTTTGCACTTATGCTAGGGCTGCCAGCTTATGCTCCACAGATGATGAAGCAAATTCCCCTGTGGTCAGTAATGAGTCCACTTAGTTTCCTTTGCCATTAACAACACACTGTAATATCAAAGTTTTTAATATTCTCATTATGAGATATGAAAAGTACCATTTCACTGTAGCTTTAACTTTCTCTTTTTATGAGGGTATCTGGCATTTTGAAAGGAATATCAATAAGTGTTTACAATCATAAGATATTGTCATTGTCTATTTCCTTGAAACTGTGTCCATCAGAGAATTGTTCACTTTTAGTCGGGGCCTTTGCCTGAGAGATGACTTCGGGAAAACTCCCTGCTTGGCAGATAAGTGAACAACACAGAGCCAGCTGAAGGCGCTGGCTCTGCACAGAGATAGGCAGTGACTGCAGCCCAGGGTCTCATCCCCTAGCTAGTGGCCTGGTCCTCCTCCTTACTCTTTGTCTTATAGCATCACTGACAAGGAACTAAGTGCTGATACATAAAATGCTTTATTTTAATTCTAACCTTGAATTTACTTTATGTAACACTTGCTTTCTAGAATGTCCTGATTTTCTGATTATTTTATTATAAATAGTTGAAGTATAGGAAGGAAAAATGTACTTATTAAAGCTGTTTCCTCAGAGTCAAATCAAGATGGAACTATTTTTTTAAGTGAATTTTAAATGCTGTTTTTCCCATTTCCCATTTCACCCATGTCTCCATCAGGATTCACCGTGCTTCAGATTTGGCTACAGCATTGAACAGGCAACACTGAACAACCAAAGACTTATCATTTCTAACATTTCCTGTTTCACCCCATGATGGAAAGTCATATATGTCTCTGTATGAAATCGTGGTTAGAAATGATCTTAAATATTCAGATTGTTAACACAACCTGCTCTCTCAGGAACATGAATAAATGGAGAATCCATAGCCAGGCAAGTTCGCTGCTGTATCTGTGCCATAATTAGTTTCCAGTGTCCCACCATAGGCTAGGTTTATCAGAGAGGAGATTTTAAAACCAAATAAGAGACTTCACAATTGACAAAGGGCATCTCCTTACATGATTTAATTTGTTCTCTCACCGACTCTGTGAGGCCCTAGTGGCCACTCCATTTTAAGATGAAAAAAACTAGAGACTCCAACCACGTACACCAAATGGCAACAGCAAAATCCTGTTACAAAACCTGGACAATCAAAAAGGCAATTCAAGCTAAAATATATCCTCACCCTGAAAAAAAAAAACCCCAAAACAGTACCAAAGATAAATTGTCATTTCATACTGCTTTTAATTTAAGCTTCCAACTTACGGTTTTTTGCTTTTCACCATCTCTTCCTACATACTTTTCTAGGGCTTTTTTTCCTTGCCATGAATTCAAGCCCGACCTTCCTTATGACTAACCTATTTGCTAAACACTGCAACATTTTCTAAATCTTATCTTCAGTACCCATGCTGTTTCCTCTGCAGGTAAAATAATCCTGTTTATTATCTCCCTCAAGGTGGTTAATATAGATGGACTTTTTAAGTTACTCACAGATTAATGGCACTAATGTTCAGAATCGCTATACCTCACCCAGTCTACAAACAAAGGTACTTTGCTGTCACCGGCCATCGCCTATTCCCATGAGCCATGTGTTGTGAAATTGTCTTCCCATTGTTACAATCATGCATTTTCTTAAATAGATGATCATTAAAGTCATATTTTCAGAACCGTTTTGATCTGTGAACACTTCTAGTGTTTGGAATCAGTTATGAGCTTTAAAATGGCTGAGATAATAATGACGATGGAGGTCACCACATAAATATGGTAAGAATACACAGGCAGAGACTTAAAGACCCTTCGCATCCAGAGCTGATGACCAGGCACAGTCAAGCTAGTCAGGTCCTCCCGAGGCTCCCAGGACGGGGAATTACAGCAAATATGCTAACAAAGATCTCAGTTCCTGAAAGCCCAATGTCTTCCGCATGGCTTTATGCCTTTGTTCACTCAGCTTGTGACCTCCTCTTTGTGCCTGTCCCTGCCTCAGAGAAACCTTCACCAGCAATGCCTCGGATCAGCTGAGCATTTAATAGACAATAGGTGGCATGAGGTCTAGATTGTGCAAACAGAGAACCTGAGCACAGCTAGTCTACAGAAGTGAAATCGAAGGGCTTAAAGGACATTTGCTGTGTTGATAGAGTAAACATCCCCATGTAGAAATGGAGAGGCCATCCCTTGTACACAAGAACATGGATAAACATTCTGAATACCCACAACCTGTAGTTTCAGTGTGATTGGTTTGATTCAATTTTTGTCATTGAGATTGGGGAGGTGGTAGAAGTGGGTATTTAAATATATTAGTCATTCTTTCACCTATGCAAGGAAGAGGAAACACTCTTTTCTCTTGTGTCAGAAGTTGAGTGTTCCCTGAGCATAGAGTAAAGAGAAGTCCTCTTTTTGCTCTAAGCAAAATGTTGCCTATATAGCTGCCTGTTTCTGGTTCCTAGAAAAGATATCAACCCTCAGGTCTTTGAAAGGACTAAAAACAGGCCTTGTGCACATCATAACTGCTTGGTAGCTGCTTCTTCAATGCTTTCTCCTGGGTGTTCCCCAGTCAACGTACACTTTGATGACTGCATATTGGCCTTGCAGAAGCTTTTTTAAAAAATCAATGATCCAAGGAACCTGGACTAGGATCCCATGTTCATTCCTCAATATAGCTGATTTAAACCTCCAAACCATTGTTCTTGTCTGTATTATTATCATAGTTTCTATATATAGCTATAATTTATTAAATGCATACTATACACGAGTGTTTTACATGGGTTAGCTCTAATGTTCAGAATGTTCCAATGTCTAGAAAAATTGAGAACTTCACCTAAAACCACAGAATTAGCAAGTGGCTGAACCAGATCTGCCTTAGTCCAAAACTCGCCCTCTTGGCAACTCTAATGAGAAGATAAGAAAAATATCAACAATTTTACACTTAAAAGTGAAGATAAATAAAACATAAATTAACAGAAAACTAAAAATTGTCAGCATTACTATTATATTTTCCTGTTCCTTTAGCTACAAGCTTGATTTATCTGAGGGAAAGGATAGAAAGAGATGAGTAAGGTCAGATTGAAAAACAACAAATGGGAGTTTTACTTAACATTGTCTACAGCATTTCCAAAGAAGTTCCAGTAGGTGGCAGCGTTGAAGAACATTACTGAGAGCCACAAGTTAACTGCAGCTATTGTTTCAGGAGGTTGGATTATCAGTCTAAATATTGGCCCACACTTGCATTTCCAGTTATTTTATTCATTGTCCTTGGAAAGATATGGAAGCTAAAGCATGACCATTTCCAAATAATTTTTTAATTTGGTGTTCACCCTTCAACTTGCACGTACAGAATATTGGCTTTAATACATTACAGTGGGTTTGGTGAATCTTATTTTGAGCCTTCAAATTGTTCCAAATATCAATTTATTTGGAAATTTTATGTGCCACACAACAGAATGTTTAAATGGCTGTTATTTTGTGTTGTGTCTCAAATTGTTAGGGGATATGTGAAATACAGGGTTGGTTCTGTTGACACTGCACAGGAATAATTAAGAATGCTTATACTTTGGATCGACTTCCGGCAAGATGGAGGAATAGGCAGACGCACCGTACCTCCTCGTACAACCAAGATTAGAAAACCAATAATTTACAACAATAATTTACTATCAGAATAACACCCAGATCCGGCAGAGGATTTATCTGAATGGAAGTCGGGCAGCCAAGAAGTTGAAGTAGACGTGTTCATCCGGACTGGTAGGAAAAGATGAGCCGGGCGGGCACGGGGCTGGTTCGGGTTGGCAGTGCGCGGAGGTCAGGGAAAGGTTTGGCACGAATTCGGCGCAAAAGCCATCCGGCACGCAAGAAGGCAGCGGTGATCCCTGAGTACGCAAGATGCGGCTGGCAGACCCAGAGGGGTAGCGATTGTGGACCAGGGCAGAACTCGCGGCCCAGAAGCCCAGACAAGGGTCTGAGTCCAGGGGAACGGAACTACCGCCATTGTTTTCTCCTGCCCCGCTCCCGCTCCCTCTCCCGCCCTGCCCCCACATATAACGTCACAATCTAGCGACTGGGGTGCCCAGCCCCGGTGAGCACCTAAGGCTCCGCCCCCCACCGTAACAAGAGGAACCAGACCAGAAAAAAAAAAGGAGAGACGGGGGAAAAAAAAAATATGTTTTCAACAGAGCAGATCAGTCCCCCAGGACTCATCCTTTTGAGCGACCAAGAATTAGCCAATCTATCAGATGCGCAGTTCAAAACACTGGTGATCAGAAAGCTCACGGAACTGGTGGATTTTGGACGAAATTTAGATGAAAGAATGCAGATTACCATAAAACAGATGCAGGAAGACACGCGGAGGAGAGCCAATAGTGAAAGGAAGGAATATGAGTCTCAAAACAATACAATGGACCAGAAGGAAGATAGAATCAACCAAGCAGGAAAGCATGATGAAATAAGAATTCAAAAAATTGAGGAAAAGATTAAGAGCATCCAAGACACCTTTAAACGTTCCAATATCCGAATTATAGGGGTACCAGAATCGGAAGGGGAAAAGCAACAGATTGAGCACGTATTGGAACAAATAATAAAGGAGAACTTCCCCAATCTGGCAAAGGGAACAGTCTTCCAAGAAATCCAAGAAGCTCAGAGAGCCCCAAAGAAGTTGGACCCAAGAAGAAACACACCAAGGCACATCATAATTACATTAGCCAAGGTAAAAACGAAGGAGAAAATCCTAGAAGCAGCAAGAGGTAAGGGGACAGTAACCTACAAAGGAGTTCCCATCAGACTGTCAGCTGATTTCTCCAAAGAGACCTTACAGGCAAGAAGGGGCTGGAAAGAAATATTCCAAGTCATGAAAGACAAGGACCTACATCCCAGATTGCTCTATCCAGCAAAGCTCTCATTCAGAATGGAAGGGCAGATAAAGTGCTTCTCAGATAAGGTCAAGTTAAAGGAGTTCATCGTCACCAAGCCCTTATTTTATGAAATGCTAAAGGGACTTATCTAAGAAAAGAAGATAAAGAAAAGACATGTATAGTAAAAGGACAGCAAACTCACAAATATTAACAACCACACCTAAAGCAAAACCAAAAGAAACTAAGTAAACAATTAGAACAGGAACAGAACCACAGAAATGGAGGGTACATGGAGGGTTAGCAGCAGAGGGGTGGGAGGAGGAGAGAGGGGGAAAAGGTATAGAGAATAAGTAGCATAGAATGTAGGTTGAAAATAGATAGGGGGAGGGCAAGAATAGTACGGGAAATGTAGAAACTAAAGAACTCATAAGTATGGCACATGGACATGAACTAAAGGGGGAAATGTGGGTGGGAGGGGGGTACAGGGTGGAGGGAAGAGAAGGGGGGAAATGGGACAAATGTAATAGCATAATCAATAAAATATATTTAAAAAAAAAAAAAAGAATGCTTATACTTTGGTCAGAAACCAAAGGAGCTGTCACATTTCCTCAACAGGTAAGGCCTTTTACAAACTGCTCCACATTTTTCATTCTTTGCAGCACTTGGTCCCCCATCCAGTCTAACAAATAATTTGCCTTTCTGTGAACTTCGCTGTGGTTCCCACCTCCACACTTTACATGCATTCTGCCTATTAAAAAATTCCTTATGTCATTCTTTCTCAATCCATGCTCCTACTTTGCTTCAAAGTGCTGTTCAATAATATTCCCTAGGCATCACTTCTTGACTAATCCCATGTTTCTCTTTTGTATTTTGCTGTGCATTTTCTCAGAAATTGTGAAACCAATTTTTAGTACCTTATATTTTCATATATGTTTATCCTGCAGTTTTTCAATTTAATATTTATTCAATACACATCAAAAACTCTTTTGAGATTAATATGCCCAAAGTGTCATCTGCAGCCCATTCCATTTCTCATATTAAGTATCTCTATAATTTGCACTCCTGTCAGAAATTCTTTCAAGAGAGGAATTTATGGTTTACAAGGCACTTTGAATAAAATATGCATAATATTCACATCTTCCCTTTTCTTTTTATTTTTTGCTATTTTTGTGCAAACATCACTGAAATATAATACTTACACTGAAAAGTGTGCCAGTCTCTGGCATACAGTTAGTTGATAAATTCTCACAAAGTAAACACACATATGTAGCCAAAACCCAGATCCAGAGACTGAAGATTATCAGAACCAGGAGCTCTATCACCACTTTCTTGACTTCTAACACCATCGATTCACATTTTATTAAAAATGTATAAACAGCCCTGGCTGGTGAGCCTCAGTGAATTGAGTGCCAGCCTGTGAAGCAAGGGGTTGCTGGTTTGATTCCCAGTCAGGGCACACGTCTGGGTTGTAGACCAAGTCCCTAGTAGGGGGAGCATGAGAGTCAACCACACATTGATGTTTCTCCCCCTCTCTCTCTCCCTTCTCTCTAAAAATAAATAAATAAAATCTTTTTAAAAAAACTTTTAAAAAATGTATAAACCATCTGCATACTGGTAACAGATGGGATCAGAATGCTACGTAGAATAAATGTAACGTGATTGTAATTCATCCCCATTTATTTATGTCATCCTCACAACAACCCTATGAATTCCACCCGCTCATTGTTCTCATTTTCAGATAAGAGAAACTGAATATTAGAATGGAGACAACATTTTTTAAGGCCACAGAGATAGCTAAGGGCAAAATTGAGATTTAAAATGCTACTTCTCCTACTCTAGAGACCCAATTCTTAATCGCTATACTCTACATAAAAGAAAAAAATTTCAAAAATCAATATAATCAATAAAATGATACTTTCTTCTTGGTGTTCTTTGGGATAAGAAAGAAATAAGACTGACAATAAGGTATGTGTCATAAATATGGGCAGGCAAGGAGGAAAGGAAGATTTTTTAAAAGAAGAGAAATTGTTGGTTAATAAAGATAAAGTCATTATATTCTCCTTATTATAGATGTTATCTTTTAAAATTAAACCCATGTATTGTACTGTTTTCTTTGTCAATTTAATTGCAGGACAAGTAGAATCATAATGAACCTGACCTGCTCTGACATATTAACGGGCCGAGTAAAGGAAGAACATGAGAGTCACTTAAGTGAAGAAATGATGGTGCTCACTATTCCTCTCAGAAAACACATTCTCATTTCTCCTTCCCAGTTGATGCACCTCATCAGGCAGAAAAATACAAATTTCCATTAGAAACAGCTGTGTAATTTTTTCTTAAAACTAACAAAAAATGCTTTTACAAAATTAGCATTGTAAGAAACTAATTTTGGTCTAGCCAGGAAGGAAATAAACTTCTGACCTAATTCACGTATTAGGGTTCTCCTATTACCTATGATTACCTATTTACTTTTAAATACATGCAAACAGCCTGCAGTCATACAACCCACACATAACTAGCTGTGAAATAGTCACCCAGAAAACTCCCAGGAAGCTGGGAAAACTGTGTGGCTCTGTGGAAATGACAAAGGGGTTCTGTGGGACCGTATAGCTCAAGGGTTTACATGGATTTGTGCAGTGGCTCTTGAGTATAAAAATAGCATAGTCTGTGTGCCCTGGGGGGCCTGTCACCCAATATGGAGCCATCAGAAATTGAATAGCTGGAGATGTCAGATGAGTGCAGTAGTTTTACCCACGGGCAGGGGGTCGTCCAGTGTTTGGGCGCTGCTGGAATAAACGTCTGAAAGTTCCTTCATGTCTTCCAGACATATCTGCATTTTAAAAGCTTATAACTAAAGAAGTATTTATGTTTTGGGTACAGTGTGTGTTTATGAGAGAGAGAGAGAGAGAGAGAGAGAGAGAGCAGTTACCCTTTTGGAAACTGCTAATGAGGTATCTGAACTCTCTCTCCCTTGGAAAAATGCACATGTGCATATACACATAATTTCATATAAAAATATACAGTTTGGGGGGTCTTCTGAATGGTTAGGAAGGCTTACATCAATGGATACAATTTTATGTAGTGTAGAAGGGTAAACTAAAATTTTTCAGGAAATGTGGAATCCTAGGGACAAAGAACATTCCCTGGTTTATACACAGACACACAGTCTCAGTTCCTGGATTAAGTTAAGGAAGATCATGTGTCTAAAACCTTGCACTTCATACTCTGACAACTCAAAACTACTTGCTGCTCTGCAGCTTACCATCTGCCATTCCGTGTCTCAGTGTGTTTTCTCTGAATTGCCCCTCTTCCTCTCCTCTCCTAAGATTGAGCTATGGTTTATTCAACTCAGTGCCAGGAATGCACACAGACCTCTGTTTTTCAGAAAGCCTGCTCTGACCGCCTAAAAGCTCTATCCACAGAGGTGAGGCCAGATCGCCCAAATATCCCCTGCTCGTTAGCACGTTGCTTCATGATCTCTAGACTGTAAGGAATTTGAGTGCAGGTACCATGAGTTATTTAACTTTGTGTCCTCAGATCTTAACAAAGTGCCTGGGACCCAAAGCGTTTTTAAATTTATGAATGAATGAATGAATGCTTAAAGTTCAGACATGCTTAAATTTGCTTTCAAACTTTGAAACATTATCACTGCCTTTAAACAGGCTTGTTTAAAAGGAGCATGTACCCATGAATAAATTATCCCATCTTTGCTCTCGCTTTCAGCAAAACATACTACGCTGAGAGAAAATGGGGCAACTCCTTCTGAGTGAGTTCAGTGAGGTCAGTTTTTGATAAGCGAATTTTTATAGTAAACATTTCCTATCTCCTTTCCTTACATGTTTCATTATTATTGTTTAAGTATATAGGCATATTATGGTATAAAATATAAAAAGGTACCAAAAGATATGCAGTGAAAAGTAAAATTTTTCCCTCACCCCACACACTCAATTCCCGTTCCAAAAGCAACCACAGTTGGCAGTATTTACAGTCTAGGCATATAAAAATATTTTTCACTACATTTTAAGACATACATTTAAGAGCAAGAATTTGTTGTGGCTAAAATATTCTCAACCTTTGACAGCTGCTGAAAGGATGGAAAAGCATCTCTGAAGGGGCTTCCTCGTGGACAGCCTGAGCCTGAAGTTCCTGTAAGGGTGCCAGGCAAACCTACCCAGGAAATGGCTACAAATCGATGGCTCAGAGACAGGTCAAGGGTAAGAAATGACTGATGCCCCTGGAATGGTGTTAATGGTCCAAGCAGCACAGATCAAAGGAGGTGAGATTCTGGCATCACACT
This sequence comes from Phyllostomus discolor, assembly GCF_004126475.2. Lineage (NCBI taxonomy): Eukaryota > Metazoa > Chordata > Mammalia > Chiroptera > Phyllostomidae > Phyllostomus > Phyllostomus discolor. The sequence continues at coordinate 184,022,879 of NC_040904.2, forward strand.
GAATCTTGGGAAGCACCTAGTATTAAGGACAGATGCTAGAAGATGAGCTAATAACCAACCCAAGAAAGATCAGTTAAGGATTCCTTAGTCAGATTGGGCTGCTAAAACAAAACACTACAGATTGGGTAATTTATAAATAACAGAAATTTATTACTCATAGTTCTGGAGGCTGGGAAATCCAAGATCAAAGTCCCGACAGATCCAGTGTCTGGTAGGTGCACACTTGCTGATCCACAGACGGCTGCCGCCTGCTTTCTGTGTCACGTGGCAGAAGAGACAAGGGAGCTCTCTGGGGTTATTTTTATTAAGACGCAAATCACATTTATGAGGGGCTCTGTGCTCATGCTAATCACCTCCCAAAGCCCCATTTCTAACTATTATCACATTGGGGATTAGGTTTCAATGTAAGAATTTTGGAGAGACACAAACTATTAAAGGTATGAATTAATAATAGTAGATTTTGAAACAACAAGGGTGCACTCTGGGTACTTTAAATTACTCTGATAGGCACTAGAAAGGCCAGCACTGTCAGACAATGAAAAGAGTGGGGTTCAAGAATGTGTTAATAGTGCAGTGAGAGATGCACATTTTATCTATCAAATATTTATTGAATGGTTACTGTGTGCCAGGAATGTGGGAACATAACAATGAACAGATTCTTGTTCTTTCGTTTACAGGTTTGTATCTTGGTGCAATTACAACTCAAGCGAATGCCCTAAAATGACCTTTCCTCCTCACCCTGGCAGAACATTCAGAGTAGAGACCTCAGTCTCAGGTTGCCCTGCTGTGTAAATCATCCTCCTGAGTTTAGGAGGATTTGGAAAGCCCTGTAAACATCTATTGCTCAAAACCTGTGCCTAGAAAGACAGCTTAGGAATGCAAAAGGTAAAGTCCTCTAAAACACATCAAAGAAGACAAAAATGAAAGAGAAGGGGGAGGAGAGGGGAAAAAAGCAGCAGCAGGAACAGCAAAAGGGTCTGAGGCTTCCAGGTTTTTGTATAATCTTCATTCATTCATTTATTTAAAAGTAAAAATAAATTATTAAATTACTTTCTATGATATGCTTTAAATTGTTTTAGGCACTGATAATACAGAGAGGAAAGCCGGGCCTCTAGAATTTTGCAGTTCACAGATAAATGATCAGACTCCGCCTGTTGGCGTGAGTAAACAGAGGGGTCCCAGCAGCCCAGGAAGCCCCTTTCATGTGCACAAATTCCCAGCATAGGGGCTACTTGGATTTATGCACAAGGTGCAAAGGAGGCTGTAAGAGAGACACTATTCCTCTTTTGGGTTAAGAAAAGATTTCAGGAAATTTACACTGGGGATTACTAGTTATCTCTTGATTACAGTAATAGGGCATATTCTGCACATGCTTAAGCTAATTGAGCTTCATGAACAATCCAATGCCATTATTTCACCCATTTTATAGATGAGAAAGGTTCAGAGAAATTATACTGCCTATGCAGTTTGACAGAGATGATAATAGAAAGGCCTAGGTCCAAACACCAACAGTCTCACCAAGAATGTACATTTGGTGATCATCACCCAGACTGCCTCCTGTGTTTGCCCATAGACTTGATCAAAGCATTTGGCATTGAACTATATTATCTTCTATCAAGAGTGGAGTAAAAGAGGTGAGATCAAGAAGACAGAGGTAAGCTTTTAGACTTTTTAGAGGTTTAGAACAGTTTTCCACAAAATGTGTGCTTTGGAAACCTACATCAGTCACTCCAATATTTATTCAATATGCAGACTCTTGAACTTGAACCCCTTAACCACTGAAATGGAATTGTTTTGTATGTGCTGTTTGAAAAATATTGGTTTTAAGTGTGACACTTTGAGTATTTTTTAAAAATCCTACTACTCTAATTCCAAAATGATAAATGTGATATAGTTTTAAAGGAAAATTCAAAATCTCCCAAAATACTTCTAAAAATATGATTCCCTGAATGTTAGCCTGAATCTTAACTGTTTGAAGCACCTATTTTATTCTGGCATAATAAGAAATTGAGAATTTTCCTCAATGTTTGCTTTATGAAAAGTGGATCTGGGGCCACAGTAGAGTAAATGATACTGGACTTGCAAATATAAACAATTACAAAACTAAACAAAACAGAAGAAACACGAGTTTTTAGGCATCACACAGCAGGCATGACAAGCCCACAATCCCTGAGAAACAGGAAAGACAATGAACATCTGAGCAGAGGGCTAAAGTCTCACTGAGTTGAGAAGACAGGAATTGGCATTCAGGGAAAATTGAGGCATTTAAAGGATTTAAAAAGTCTGGGAACACATGGCACGCATAAGATATGAGGTAAGCAAAAAACAACTGCCAGGGAGACGTAAACCAAATAATTCCCAGAACCTGAATGAAATGTGGTGATACTCGAATGCTGGTCAGCCATAGTATAGAAATCCTGTTGAAGAGCAGTGTCTCAGACACACCCCAGAAGTGTAACACCGTGTTAATACTTGTGGAACAAACACACTGTGAAACTACTCTAGAATTGCTCTCACAGAGCTTAAAAACAAACCTCAGTAGGATCCACAAGTAACTTCAATGACTTCCAAACACACTTCACCCCTACTGAATGCAGTAAAATGTCTAGCATCAAAAAAACAAACAAACAATTTGACTAGATATGAGAAGAAGCAAAGAATTGTGACCAATAACCAGGGGGAAAAATTAGTCAATGCAAACAGAAAGTATATGACAAAGATGGTTAAACTTTACATGCACGCGCGTGCACACACCCACATTCAAAGATGCAAAGGAAAATATCCATACGAACTATAGAGCTACTGAGACTATAAAAACAATGGAATAGAATTTCCAATGATACAAATATCATTTCTAAAAGTTAAAGTATACTACATGGAGTGGAAAGCAGATTAGAAACTACAGAGGAAAATTTCAGTGAACTAGAAGACATAACTAAAACTATACAAACAGAAGTACAGAAAGAACAAAAAGCTGACTTCTGGGTCTATATTGATAGTCTAATATAGGGGATTTCAAGCCCTCTTGGGTTTAATTCTTAGCATTACCTCTTAGTAGCTTTGTGGCCTTTGCCAATTGATTTGATTTCTGTGTCCCTCAAATTCCCAACTTTCAAATAGGGAGAGTACCAGGATTGAAGGTTCTCATGAGAATTAAATATGTTAATATATGTTAATGTAGGCAGAGTGTCTGCACACACAGTAATCACTCAGTGGATTTTAACAATTTTTACTATATTCTAAACTTCTGAGAGAAAAAAAATTGATCCTGGAAAATTATTTCTAACTAGTGACCTAAGATTAGCAATATTTAAAACTAGAAATTATAATTGCTAAAAGTAAAACAATTATTATAAATAAAAAATAATTTGCTTCTGAAAATGGATAGAATTTATTAGAATCTTATTGTATACTAACCAAAATTTGACTCTTTTACTTAGGATGTGAAGACAGGAAGGATGCACATTCGATTGTTGACAGGGATTACCTCAAAGAATTGGGAGATGGGGAAATTTAAACTTTTCTTCTACTTTGTACATTTTTATATATTTTCAATTCTTTCTAAAATCATGAACTATTTATAGAATAAAATCAAGATAATTCAAATGAGATCACCTGACAATATGGTATCACTTAATTAGCCAGAAATTGATTTATATTTTCTTTTGTCTCTGGCTTTACTATGATTCTGTTTGCCTCATTAGATTGCATCCTTCTTCATTAAATGCTATTAGACAATTGTCGCAAGGTCAATAACATTAATACACTATTGACTAAATTTCCAAAATTATATCGGGCCATTCAAAGCATCCAGTATGGAATCTAGCACATCATAGATCTCAATAAACATTAGTTCTCTGTGTCTCATGCCCAAACAGCACCCATTTTTTTCACTTAATGGGCAACATCAAGATTCTGTATTTTAGGCATTCTTTTGATGCGCCTGTTTTTCTGTATTTTTTTTATTTAGTGTAGTTTTCCTTATTGTTGATTTTTTCTTTTTTCTTATAGGCTAAGATTACAGAAAACAAAATAAGACACAAAAAAGGGGGGCTTTTTATAATTTAATGCAGACCAGAAAAGTATTCCTTATCCTATTTCTCCTGAGGAAGTACGGTTGGAGTGAAGGGTAAACACAGCTGCAGGGAAATCACTCTCAGAAACCGGTTTAAGCTAACCAATTTCAACCGCTAGTGATGGATGAGTGGTCCAAAGGAATTCCTTCATGGTGCACGTGAACTCTGCAGAATGTTGCATTTTAACCTGCTTAAAACAACGAGCAAGACTCCTAAATTAGATGCTAACTAAATTAAGTACAATGAAGAGCCCACAGCCCAGGTGCCTGAGGCACATGTTCCCTGAAACATTTTCTACCCTAAAAGTAAAATAAATTCCTTGAGTCCCTAAAAATCTAAGTAGTGCTTGATATATTTTAAAATGTTCATGTTTACTTTCTAGTTAGAAAATGACCTCTGCACATTACATAGGTTCAATATAATGAAACATATGTATTAAGAACCCAGATGCATATGAAAACTGGTGGAACCTGAAAGGGGCCCATAGTTTAAGTCTGAGTTGTGTACCAGCACCAGTGTCTTGGCTTTAATAATGCACAGTGCTTAAGTAAGGCGTTATTCTCGGAGGAAGTGCAGTGGTAGGCACATGGGAGCTTTCCAAATAATTGTTACAACTTCTTGTGAGTCCAATTATTTCAAAACAAAAAATTTTTAAAGATCACTTCCATTTTTATTATTTTGGTATTAAAAACATATGGCACTGTTATTTTTACATGGGCAAAACAATGCATCAGTAAAGACCCTGTGTGTGGTCAGTGATTTTCTTACCAGAAGAAGTCGAGAGAAAGGTTCAAAGCCATCACCTGGTTCCTCTTACACCTGTCCCCTTCCAGTTCTTACTTCTTCTCTGTTGTTGTCAGTTTCGGGCAGGCTCTTCCCTTCAGAAGCTACGATCTGAGGCGAGGAAGGGGTAAGAGGACAGAGAGCTCCTAACTGATTTCCCAAGTTAGGGTGAACATTGCTAAGTAGAAAAATAAAACAAAATAAATGTGACTTTAGTAAATGAGCAGATAATGGAAATTTGAAAAAAAAGTAAGTGTCCAAATGAAATGTAAAAGGTATAAAGTATATATCTTTACCAATAATCAAAGTTAAGCAAATTTAACACAAAGTACCATTCTCATCAGACAAACTGGTGAATATAAAATCTTAAGTAAGACGGCTGTGCCTGGGGAGACAGGAAAGGGTACAACCATCTGCAAAAAAATTTGCTCATAATTTTTCGCCCAGTAATTTCACTTTCAGGGATTCTAAGGAAGAATAAAAATACAGATGATGTCTCTGTATAATGATAATTTTGCAATGTTATTTATCATAGTAAAAAGTCTAATGTCTGAAAATAGACAGTTAAATAAATCATGGCATTTCTGAATGGTTGTTTATAACTTTCCTGACTTCTTGTAATATTTAAAGAAATAACTTTAAAAAGGCAAGAGATATATACAAGTCTATTTTAAGAATAATCCTCAAATTTTAAAGCAGTTTGCTTACTAGCTGTGTGATTTGGGGCAGAGTATCAATCCCCTGTGCCTCAGTTTTCTTTTCTGTAAAATGAAGATAATTGGAGCGCCTTATAGCCTTGAAATGATGATTAAGTGAGTTAGTACAAGTAAAATAAATCATGTAATTGCATGTATCACATGCTATTGACACATTACATGCCTGGCACATAGTAAAAAGCACTTTGTGTACCGGGCATGTAATACATGTAATTAATGCACACAGTACATATAATTAATATATAATATGAATGATGAAATTAATATATAACATACATATATAATAAAAATAAAGGCACATAATAAGTGAACGCTCTTTTATTATACAAAACAAACTCCTAGATGCTTTATAAACATCTAAGAAAACTTAAGACAATTGAACCTCAAGAGTTTTCCAGTTTAAAATCTCAGGGAGAACACTCTCCACCTTACAAGTTTATGTGCTTTAAAGGACAACCTAGTTAACCGTGTTTTACATTCAGACGAGGAGGGAAGGGAAAGCGCAGCTGAGCTTCAGGACCACAGTCAAAGTAGTCAGGAAGAACGATCTCTGAGGATCTAGACCCAGAATGAGAGGTGAGGAACAAGAAGCTGTTTATTTTATCGTGAACATTTTTATTCTACTTGATTGTTTCCTGTTGTATTTGGTAAAATGTTATAAAAAGTAATATTTTCAATGTGTGGGGCCAGGACACAGAAAAACTACTTATCTTGTGCAGGGCCTGTAAAGGAAGAAAAGAAGTGTTTGTAACTGTTGAACAAAATCGCCGGGCACCAGAAAGAGTCAGAGGTCATGGTTCCTGGAAAAGGCGAGGTTGACTGTTATTGGCAGACTTCACACAGTGCACAGACCTTTGCAGCACCCTGAGGGCATGGCACGTCTCACCTCGGTTCCCAGAAGCAACCCCATGCGACCTCAAGGACACCCTCTTGGAAGGTGTAGGCAAGTTCTGATGTCTGATTGGCTCTGTGGAGATGGCCTGCCTGCAAATTAACCCTCAGGCAAATCTGGTGTATAATAATTCACTCTGTGAATATTTTCTTCTCACTATCACCTTAAGAGGACTGAACCCTTATCAAGACAAAGCTCACCCAAAGTGCCTTGCAAAGACTTATCTCCCTCAGTAGGAGATATCTTTCCACCAGCAAGGAGGTATTTTTCCACCAGTGAGACATGTTTAGTTAAAGAAGTATATCCACTGGTATTGCCCAGACACCCAGGGAAAACTGCCTCCCAGGAAGAGAGAAATAAAATCTATGTACACTCTTTGGGTTGAGCCCAGAAATTAGTTACCAAGAACACTACTTCTAAATGTCTGTCATTCAGCACACAAGTAATTCAATACTACTGCTTAGCACAAACTAGTCTACATCCAACTAGACTCCACCATGGATCAATTCGAAACTACTCTTACAACTCAGAATATCATTACTTCTCTTCAATAAGGACCAGCTCATAGGTACACAGAAAAGGTACTCAATTTCACAACTATCCAGGAATAGCTAGACATTTAAAATCTAATTGTTTTGCTTTCCAAGACATTAAACTTCAATTCCCCACCAATGTCAGTTTCTCTCCTTGGCTTCATTTTTTCCCCTTGTGGTTAGTGATGCCCTTCAACATCAGTTCTTCACGTACAAGCAAATATTGCTCTTACAGTTTTAACTTGAGTAACAACTCATCCACTCCTATAGGAACCTCACATATATGAAGATTGGGGAATAAAGAAAAATGGCAAAAAAAAATATTGTAAAGGAGTCTGTGAACCAACAGATGTATTGCCTCTCAAATCCAAACTCAGAAACCTTATTTGCTCATATTGTGCCCAAGTTGGTATCGAGTAAGTATCACACTAGGAGATACATCAGGAACTTGTTAGGTAATATTGTTAACCTAAAAATACGAAAAACTAAACTGAGAACATTTACTTGAGGTCCAAGGTTACTTTGCCCTATTTTAACATTCCAAAGGTTTGAGGAGCAAGCAAGACACGTAAGGCAGTCCCTCTGTGGGGCGGCTTCAAGGCCATTTTTAAAGCGGCTCCATTTATTATTTCTTACCCTATGTAATTTGGAGATATAAAAATAAACTAAAACATACTACAAAAATTTGCAGTTCCAATAAGATTAGTGAATCTGGTTTTATGAACACAGAGGGGAAAAAAACACCGAAACATAAGATTAAAAGAAGAGTCCCACAGCAGGCACAGAGAGAGAAGCAAAATCAAAATTATTTCGAGTTCTACTGTTGACTTGCAAAGTAACTTGAGGCTAATTACTCAAGTGGATATTAATTTAGATTAGTTTATGTCAAAGCTCTTATTCTATTCTGAAATTCTATGACTATGGTTTCAAAACAGTAGATAATCTGATAACAGGAAATAATTTAAAGTCATAAAATTTAAAAAAACAGCAAAGAACAGCAGTCTGGGGATTATTCACTGCAGAAGCAAACTACTCTACCCTGTAGTAGGCTTTATAGCAGCACATAAATATTTTTTACAATGTCCTACAGGCAGGAAAAGGTCAGACAGAACAATTGTATATTATTACACTTATATTCTTTATGCTATTATTTTAATTAATTTATTTGTTACCTGGATCCTCAACTAAAATATACAGAGTGTGGCAAAAGTAGGTTTACAGTTTTTCTCATATAAAATATGTGAAAAAATACAATAATTATGCCCTGGCTGTTGTGGGTCAGTGGATTGAGCATCAGCCTGTGAACCAAAGGGTCACCAGTTCCATTCCCAGTCAGGGCACATGGCTGGGTTGTGGGCCAGGTCCCCAGTGGGGGACATGCAAGAGGCAACCACATACTGATGTTTCTCTCCCTCCCATCCCCTCTCTCTAAAAATCAATAAATAAAATCTTTTAAAAACCAAACAAAAAAGGAAATAATACAATAATCAATAAATAATAATATAAGAATAAACTGTTTTGTGGACCCTGTCTTCTCCCCAATGCAGGCATCTTATCCATAGTTGTCACATTATGTCTCAATAAATATTTTTTGAAATACATAATTTTCTCTTTTGATGATTTTTGACATTTGCGTTCAGTTTATAACCAAATTTCTGTGAATTATTTAGCTTTATAGCTACAGGAACTGGTTTAGCATTCATTCCTCTGATGTGTTTTCCAACAAACCAAGGAATACCCTAATTCTCAGCAGACGGTGAGTAGGTATCCTACAAATTTAACTCAGTTCTGACCCAATCCACCTGGAGATAGTGCCGGATCCCATAGGTTAAGGACTCAGCCCCACAAGACTTCCTTCACTTCAGACACGCCAGTCACAAGTCCAGGTTGCTACCCGAGCTTCTGACCAGCTGGTTATACGAGGTCTGCCCAGAAAGTACAGCCATGTAAACATGAAAAATAGAGACATTTATCGAAGAAGATACAAGATACATTGTGCATAGGACAGTGATGCCTCGGTCACCTTCAGAGTAGGCACCTTGGGACCTCACACAGTTCTCCCAGTCACTGTCAGCTGCCCCAACCTATTTTCTTGAATTTTATCTATGGCCTGAAATCTCTTCCCTTTCAAAGGTAATTTTAGTTTCAGGAAAAGCCAAGAAGTCTCAGAATGCCATATCTGGGCTGTAGGGGCCTGAATCACCTGGGTGATTTGATGTTTTGCCAAAAACTCTGCATGAGACCTGACACATGAGCAGGTGTATTGTCATAATGAAGCTGCCAATCAACAGTTGCCCATAGCTGCAGCTTTCTGAATCATTCAGATAGTTTCTGCAGAAGAACGTTCAAGCTTCAAAGAACATTTGATGCAGATTCACTGCTCTCCTGGCTCCGTCATTTTGAATGAGACAGCCACACAGTACACATGCTCACTCAACAGCGTCTACTACCCCCACTGGCTAGTACAGTGAAGTCATTGTTCATGCATGCCCATTCCAGTCCACTCTCCTTGGCTGCTGGATTACATCACTGTCACACAAACTTCTCATTATATTAACAATGGCTGGACTTTTCCCAGACAGACCTCATAAATTAGGGGTACCTACAAACTGGATGAGTTTGCTAGGCTGGCTCACAGAGCTCGAAGTCAACAAATAGGGCTAAAAGTTCTAGAGCAGGAAGATTTTTTTTTTACATATTAGACAAAGAAACAATGGGTGAAGACTTTAAAAAGGCAGAAGAGTTTATTTAGGCTAGAGCTAGTAAATAGTGAAGAACTAGGAAGATAAAGATTAGTTTAACAAAGTTTATTTACACAGATATTTCAGTCCTATCTCCGGTGATAATGTCCTCCTTCCTCCTCTAACAGGGAGGGTACCTTTCACGTGGGAGATTTATCTCCTGCCCTCAGGGAAGAAGGGTGAAGTACAGAGAACTCTGAGTGAACTTCCGGCTCCTGCTGTTTTCTCAAACCCCTTTGGCTTAAGATACTCGATGTACCAGATACTCAATACGCCGAAGTGCCACAATTTGGTGTAGCACATTGTGAAACCCATCAGGTCTGGATCATTGTATACATAAAATTGTCTTTCACACTCAAAAAATAACTTGCCCCGGCATGGCAAGTTATTTTGTATTATATACAATTGTATACAATTCTTACAATCTTTGAGGTAGGAAGTGTGTGCTCTCTTGGCATTCAGAGTTGCAGGTGGAAACCTCACTTTGATCCACAGATTGGGAACTGACTGGGGGCGGGGGAGGGAAATGAGGGTGGAAGAAAGAGAGATCTCTTCTTACTTATTCCTGTCCCCAACTTTCTCCTCCACCCAAAGTTACACAGCAATAAGGATGGCATGAAGAGGAAAAATTGGAGAGCTACTTAGAAATCTACAAAAAATGCAGATTAACTGTTTTTGGAAAGTAGGTAAGAAAGAGGGCTAAGGTGGCTTCTAGATTTCTTGATAGAATGACTCGCTAGTCTTGCTTCAAAGTGGTTTCAAGGTGAGTGTAATAATGCTTTTCTCTTCCACCAAACTCCTCCTCTCCCTCATCACCACGCATCAGTTTGTAGTTGGACTACATCTTCAGAGCATTTGAAGTCCGAACTAACACCATTTTATAATCCTGGGAAGTCTGAGGTGTGTCAGCACCTTTAGACACAAACCTTTCTTAGTGGCTCTTCTCTTTGAACTTTTATTATACTTGAACCAAATCTCTATTACCACTTATCAAATTGTGTTGCAATTGAAAGAGTTTGCCTAATTTTCTTTCCCCTTTGAACTGGGAGCATCCCAAGGGGAATAATGTTATATTCATCTCTGCACCTTCAATGCTTGGCCCTGAGATGAAATTTAAAGCAGCACTTATAGGATTGATGGTCATTTAGAAAAAGACCTTTCACATGAAGGGAGTTTGTGAGATTGCTATACCTGAAAGCATTTTAATTAAAATACACACACGTGAGACTGAGTCTTCAGGATCCCTCCACCTGCTCATTCCTTCATCATTCATTTACGAGCGCTGTACTGAGGTACCAGGCACTGAACTGGGTGATGAAGACACACAGACGAATGGCAACTTGCACCTCGAAATTATCAGGGACTAACAGAGAAACTGCGCCTTACCAGTGGCCCCTTGAGACCATACAGGTTTGCAGCGAATTCGGAGGACAGGCTGTAGGCCTCACTGGTTTTGTCAGGCATCTGGTAGGTAAATCATGCATATTTGGGGAATTAGATGGCGGGTGGGGAGAAACACCTCTCACTGTTGTAGCAAATGAACTCTATAGCCGAGATGATGAAAATGGAAAATTCAGTTTTATTTTTTAAAATATTCAGAAGCACCAGTACTATTTCAGGGGAACACATCATCCGCAGCTTAGCTAAAAACAGTGGTCCTCTGAAGTTGACCTGAAAAGCAAAATTGAAATGTATTTCTATTTGGACTAAACCTGTCTGAACAAAAGCATGAAAGTCTAGAAGAGGCGAAGATAAGTTTTAGAAATAATGCCGCCTCTGTAAACTGTCACGCGGGCAGAGAGCAGAGGCCGCTTTAGCCACCAGAAGGTGACCTGCTCATTCGGGGAGGAGGACAAGTGCATACTTGAGCCCTCGTCCTTGAAGGGGATTGAGCGAGCGGAGGGGAGGGGTGGGCGGTGCTCGGGTTTCCAATCACAATAGAGAAAGCTAGGAGGCTGCAGAGCGCGGGTGGGCCCCGCCTCCTCCTCTTTCCCTGCGGATCCTGCACCCGAGCGGACGCGCGCAGCTGACATTGTCTCCTTGGCGGGACTCTTTCTAAGATCTGGAGAGCCTTCTCTCTCCCGGTAGGTTTCAGCTCAATATCCTGAATCCCGACTCTCAGGCAAACCGGGTGGGACTTGTAGGGGAGTCTTGGTGTGGCAAGACTCGGGGAAGGACCGGGAAAGACTTGTGTCCTCTGGGGCCTTTAGCCCTGAGCATCCGGACTCTGGTCCTCACTCAACCCCTGGGTTGGAGGCGGCAGGTGCCCTCCGCCCGGGAGCGAGGCAGAGCGAGGCCCTGCAACTGAGACCCAGGCTTTGTTCTCCGCGCTGCAGGGCTTGCTTAGGTCCTGTGCTCCGTGGAGGAGAGAGACTTGTCTTTGCAGCTGAAACCGGGCTGTCGTCCGTGATCGGCTCCTGGCGGCCCCATCGCCCCCAGTGCCGCCAGGCGGGAGCCTGGATCCGTGCCTGAGGAGCGAGGGGAGGGAGAAGGAGCCAGGTGACTGCTAAGGATGGCTGATCTTGAACCTGGGAATTGGAATTCACAACCACGGGGAGGGAGAAATACCACTGCTTGTGCCGGGATGAGGGTCAAGGCTGATCTGCAGCTTTGACCCTGCTCTCCTGTATTGACTGGCCGGGGCTATAGGCGGCTTCATTTCGGTCCTTTTTTTCTTGATGTTTGGGGTGGTTTGTTTACTTTGCCAGCCTCCGGTGTTGAGAGTAAAGGAGGCCCAGACTTTTCCGCTAGAGACTTGATCAGAGGAGATCTGGGGTTGCCGCCTTCCCTTGTGACCTGTCTTTCTCTACCTCCGGCGGCGCGGAAGAGAGGAGGTGGCTTGAAGGCGGCCCGCCGGGGAAGCTGCAATTAGGGCCTGGAGAGAGGGAGAGGGGAGGGGTTTCTCTTTAGTGGAGAAATTAGATGGCAAAGGAGGGCTTTAAAAAAGTTAGAATTGAGAGAGATTTCGTAAGGCGGATCTTTGTTCCTGAATTTAAGGCACCGGTTTATTTCTAATAATTTATATGCAAAGGGGTTAAGGGGGGTGGGAATGTAAAGGACCGAGAATCGGGTTGTTTTTACCCTGTTTATCATTCTTACAGAGACCACTCTGCTCCAGGCACAGTCCTGCATACAATACAAAACACTTTTCTTTTAATTTCTTACAACTCCTGTTAAGGAAAAGTTAAAAGAAAAACAACGTTTCTCCAGCAAGATATGAAAGAATCTGTACTAGCTCAAGACTCATACAGTTTCTGAAGTTATCCACATTACTTTAAAAGATCTATCAATAACTAATCGGTATTTATGTAGCAACCATTTCTGGATTTGTGTTTTCCACTACTTGCTGGGTCCTCTATACCTAAAGGACCTTAAAGCAACTAATGAAAATAAACTTAATGGAGAAAAACTGCGCATTTGAGTCTGTTCAACCAGAAGAGATGCGGCATTCTTCAGAGTCTGCTCAAAATGCAGGACATGTATGAATTGCACTGTAAGGTCATCTATTTGTGGAGACAGGCAGTTGCATGCTGTTCCATTTCTTTAGCATCCACAAGAAACTGTAAATCTACTGCGTAACAGCTAAATAATCTCTCAATTTAGTCCCTAAGGATTAGGGAAAATGTTTTTGTTTTTTTTTTTTAGGGGGAGGAATAGCTTTAGAACAAAATAGTAGTTACACAAGTTTAAGTACTTTATTCCAACTCAGAGACTTACTAACTCTTAACATATACAATTGCTAAACTAGGTTTTGTTACTTAGTTAATGCAGATGAGAAACAAACACCAGGGTTAGGAAACAGGGATATGATTTTTAGCAGGTACAGTGGCCTCCAAGGCAATGGCCTAACATTAGAAGGAAAAGGCAAACATCAGTAATGAATATTATAGTGGGTTACAATGGTAAGTGATACTTCATTCTGAAGAAAGTGCTTATTTATGATATGTACCCTCTATGGTTAGGAAGACAGAAGGGCACGATAAATTTTGCCATTGGTTTTAGTTATTCAGAAAGCACACCTGATCATCAGATAGATTTGGTATTATTGTGTAGAATGTTTTCCAACAATTTTCAGTTTAATTTTTTTTTTATGTGTAATTGTTTTGGCTTTTTTTTAATGGCTGGAAAGGAACTAATTCAAATGTTGATTTTCTTCTACTGTGACCCCCTGAAAGGAAGATGTGTAAATATCTAACCACCTTTCAGTAAGCTTCTAAGGTACACTAAAAAAGATTCAGGGTAATTTTTTTTGGCACCTTTTGTATAAATATTACTTATCACCATTATATTGTCACTGTATTTATTTAAGCACACATTGTATATTGAGTACACTGTGACACATTTAAAGAAAGGAGTTAAGTAGAAGAACCAGTCAGTTCCTCTCTTCCAAGAGTGACAATAACCATTAGTACTAGAAATTATATTCATAATTGGCCATTAATTTTTTTAGACCAGGCTTACATATGGGTTAATAGTGAGCCCTAACTTAGTTAACATAGTTAACGTATAAATTCTTTAGAAGGAGAATGGAAACATCAGTTAATTTAAATATAAATGTTTGTCTTAGCCAGTGAATGAATGGCCACAAGACAAAATTGTTACAACTTGTTAAACACTAATGTGGAATCAGAGGCTGAAGAGGCACTTTTAACAGTTCCATGGAGGTTTTGTCTTGATTAACTTCTCCATTAAATGAGTCACATGGTTCTTTAAAGTATATTCTATGTTCTGGAAGATCACTAGGCTCATTTTAAACCACATTTTAACTCAGTATTGCAGTTGTAACACTCTCAGGATCATTCCCATGCAGAGTGCATGTATTTTTTATTCTTTTCTTGCAGTGCACAATGGCAACGCTTAAGGAAAAACTGATTGCACCTGTTGCAGAAGAAGAGGCAGCGGTCCCCAACAACAAGATCACCGTCGTGGGTGTTGGACAAGTTGGAATGGCATGTGCCATCAGCATTCTGGGAAAGGTACATTTCAAGAGCGCCATACATGACGGGCCATTTCAGCAGGTGTTCTTTAGGCGCTTCAGGATTTTATTGTATTTTTAAAAGATTTTTTTCCTGAATAATTTGAAGTATGTTGTAGACATGATACTGAACCTTTAAATACATAAGCATGTATCTCCTAAGAGAATGACAGTCTCCCTATCTGACACAATAGAGTTAAGACTCCTGGGAACTTAACCTTGATGTAATACTATTATCTGATGTACAGTGCCGGGTTTAAAATTCTTCTGCTGTCAGTATCATGCTTTTTATAGCTGTTTTCACCCCAATCCAAGATCATATATTTTATATACTTGTCATGTCTCTTCATTCTTTTTTAATCTAAAACTGTTACTCGTCCTTCCTTTGTCTCTCTTGTCAGTGACATTGTTGAAGAGTCCATGCCCGTTTTGTAGAATGCCCCTCCGTTCACACTGGTCTGATGCTTCCTTCCAGGGGCATCCAACCTGCGGCCTGTGGGCCGCACACAGGCCAGGATGTCTATGATTGCGGCCAGACACAAAATCGTAAATGTACTTAAAAGCTTTTTTTTTTTTTTTGCTCATCAGTTTTCATTAGTGTTTGTGTATTTAATTTGTGGCCCAAGACAACCCTTCTTCATGTGGCCCAGAGATGCCAAAAGATTGGAGCCCCCTGTTAGGTTCCGGTTAAATTTGGGGGTGGGGTTATGACTGGGTGATGTAATATCCTTCCTGGTACATCACATCAGGAGTCACATGATGGTCCTTGTCTCGTTACTGGTGGTCACTGCAAGATTTCTCCACTGCGAAGATCCCTTCACCCTCTACAGCTAATAAGTAATGTGCACAGTGGCTTTTTGAGGTCATGAGAATATCCTATTATTTTCCTCCAACTGTCACCCAATAGTTTTATTTTGAAATAATTTTAATACAGAAAATGTGCAAGAATAGTAAGAAAAGTAAATCTTTCATATCCACTTTACCCAGATGTACCAGTTCTTACATTTTATTTTCTTCTCTCCCTCTGTCTCCCTCTCTTTCTACATATATATGTGTGTGTATGTGTGTGTATACTTACAATGAATTTTTTGAACCAGTTGAGAATTAAAAGCAGACATCATACCCTTTCCTCCTAAGTCCATGGGAGTACATCCATTTAAAATAGGACATACTCACGCATTCTCACATAACCCCTGCAGTCACCAGCATCAGGGGATTTTACATTGATGTTGGACTGCTAGCACCTTCCACTCCTTCAGACCATGTTTTTTGCTCTATACCTGCAAGGACTTTTGGCTTGCCTCATGTTCCCTTGTGGTTTAAACCATAGTTAGCTTTGTTTAGTCTCCAAGGACTTTTAAGGAAAGCTTTCTTTCTTATTTACCTCACTGAATTCATTCTTGTTCTTTCTCAAGGCTGTCGTAGGAACTACCTACTCCCCTCAAAAAAAAATGCTGCCTTGTCTTCAGAACACACTGCCTCTTTGTATTTATGTGAAGGCTGCCTGAATAACTCCTTGCCGGGCATATTTCTGCTTACAAAGTTTAAATTCTAAAGGAACAAATTCTGAATGTCTGCTGAGAAAAAGTGTTCAAAGCAATCCACTAAACTGTGTAGTGTGCAACAATGCAAGTTTGTTCTTTTGCATTTTTTTCTATCTCATCTTAATTGATTAAATGCCTGTGATTTAGGATAGCTGTTTTCCAAATTACAGGGAATTCAAATAACTGCACTTTGGTGCTCACTGTTCACACCAGTAAAAATGAAAAGCAGTCCAGCTTCCATTTCTTTTATGTAACATTTATTCAGCGTGAAGATGTTCACCGTTTGAACTGAAATGCTGGATTTTAAACGATAACCTGAGGAAACGGGAGCTGCCCCCCCGTTTGCAGATGGGGTGGTTGAGGTGTGAGGCGCAGGAGCCCGCAGTCCGCAGCCAGTGGTGGCAAAGCTGCAGCCCGAACCCCGGACTCTGAACTCTTAACCACAGGGACTCTGAAATTTCTTTTTGTTCCCTGTTAGTATTGGGGCAGGGGCAGGTCAATACATAAAGGAATTAGTGACTTGCCAGCTAAGGATTTAGATTTTTCAGAAACCTGTATCTGGGCTCTCCTGAGTCTATGTGTACCTCAATGATCGTTTTAATTGTAAATTTACAATCCTCCTTAGTAAATAATTTAACTGAGACTGTATCTGCAGTTACATAATACTTTGGCCCAATTCTAGTGCTTAAGGGGAACAGGCCCTGCTGCTAACACTGTAGGGATCTTCCAGTTTAGATGCTTGCTGCGAGCGAATGACTGCTGTATTCAAACACCAGGTTCTTCATTAAAAATGTCTAGATCTTATTTAATGAGTAAGGATGCAAGTGCTTCACAATTGTTATTAATATAGGGTGTGGATAGACCCCACTGGTTTAACAGAGAAAGGAAATGAACGATACTTATTATGTTCAGTCTCTGTATTTTGCCTCATTTCTCCACAATAGTTCCACGAAGAACTTTTATTGTCATCTATATATTACAGTTGGGAAAAAAAGAGTTCAGAAAGATTAAGTGACTCAGTGAGGATCACATAGACAGTGAGTGCTGAATCTGGCTCTCTGAGCTCATTAGGGGTGTGCTTTACAGAGGACGCATGTTGCTTTGGCCAGAAAATGAGCCATGTGAGGGCTTTGGGGATGGAGAGCTTGAGGAGGCCCACGCATGGCTCAGCTTAGGCTTGAGGCAGCAACTGAAGCTCCCCAGTACGGTGCCCCACCATCGCAAAGACCCAGTTGTTTTCTGCCTGAGCTCTTTCCCCCTCCCCCATCCTCATTGCCAAAGTAATAACCATAGGGAGCTTTTATCAAAATAGCAGCTCTCTCACTTAAAAACTTTCTAGTAGTGTCCCAGCCCACATAAGCTGCACTTACACAAAAACCTTTCAAGGCCATTACAATCTTTCCTGCCTGCCTCTCAGCAAAGCAGTGGCACGCACATCTCTAGGGGGCGCCATTCAGAGTGCGCGGAGCACCCGCCAGTGCAGTGTGACGCCAGTGCAGTGTGACGCCAGTGCAGTGTGGCGCTGCTTCGGACCTCACCTCTTACCCTCTGCCCACTTCCTTCAAAACACCAGCCTCATTTGTGTTTAACCCTTTTGCCTGATTTTCCCTTTTCCTGGAATGTCTCCCTAGACCATCACAGAGGTGACTCCTCCCTGTCGTTCAGATCGTGCCTTTGCAGACAGGCCCTCCCTGTCTCGCAGTACAAAGTAAACCTCCTTCCCAGTACTTTAACATCACTATCAGAACCATCTTAAATTGTTTGTTTAATTCCTGTTCTTTTCCTGATACATTTCATGAGAGCAGGGAGCTTGCCAAATTTTTGTATTACTATACTCCTGATTAGTAGAATAATACCTGGCACATTCCGTAGTAAATATATATTAATTAACAGAATATTCCTGCCATTGCTAATAAACTGCATTTACATTTGGCTGAATTTTGATCATAGCTTTTCCTTTTTCGTGGCTTCTACTGCCAAATAGGACTCCTGCCCCACTACCAGCTGCAAATTCTGCATTTAGCTACCAGGGTCACATGTAGTTTCCATGCAGTTTCATCCTGCATTGAACGTCTGTGCCCAGCTGTTCTTTGTTTGTTCTTAATTTAGCCAGCTGTAGCCGTGTTCTTGAGCAAACACAGCATAAGAAGGCTCTTAGAAGGAGCAGTGTAATTATAGGCATGGGGCAAAGCATTTTTTACAGTGCAGACTTGGCTTACAAGTGGAATTTAATTAAAATTTGGAAGAGACAGTTCATGGAACAAACTAAAAGCCCAGATATAGACCCAAACAGTATTTAATGGTAGAGGTGGCATTCCAGAAGAGAAGAAAGAACACCTTATTTTTAAAATGGTGCTTATCCAGTTAACTAACCATTTGAGAAAAAGTACACCTTTTCCTCTCATAAAATTTCATGCACCATAAACACTTAAATGTAGAAATACAACTATCAAACATTAAGGCATTGCTGGCTGTAATTTATTAACTATGAGAACCAAGAGGCAGACGATGGCTCTGTCTGGTCCACACAGCACTTCAGATTAAAAGACATTTTTGTAGTATGTCAAATAAGGTTTCAACAGTCATGGTCTTGGCTTCTAACTGACCTTGTTCCTTAATAAGTTACTGCTTTTGCAATTAATCTGAGCCTTGCAGTTTTAAATATTTTAAAGTATATTTACAACTGAAGTGATATACACTGATGATAAATTCACAGGCTATACATTAAGTTACTGCAGAAGGAGATCCATTTAAGCCAAACCACAGCATCACTACTTAGTCACATGTCTCCCACTTGCCTGCCTCACTGGTGCAGATGCTCACTGGTGCAGATGCAGCTAAATTCAGCGCTGCAATTAGTTTTTTTAAGTGTTGGCTCTCTTCCTTCCTTGCCAGCTGAGAATGCTTTTCTCAGCCGGTTCTCTACACCCACTGAAACAAAAGACAGGATCTGAGATCCTGTGATAGCCTTTTCCACTTAAGCCCCGAATAGTTTTGGCCTGTAGACTTCAACAGCACTCATGTGCTATTACTAAAATAAGAGTAATGTTCTCTGTGCTCAGTACCTTGTCAGAATGCTGTGGCTATTATTAAGTTACATTGTACAGTAGGTTGCCAAAGAATGTTGTTTAATTATAACGTTGATGAGATGCCGTGGGAACTTAATTCTTGTTTATAACAGTTAACCTATGGTAAAATGGGTTTCATTATATATCATTTTGCTACAATTCCAAGAACCTATCAATGATGTTAAGTGAGTACTTACTGTATCAATTTACAACTTAAAAAAACACAAATGAGGGTTTTGTGTGACCTTGTGAGAGGGTGCAAAAAAACAAAACCATTTTAAAAGTGTTAAAATATGTGTTTTAAGTAAAAAAAAACACACACGCACAAAACAGGTGAGAATTAATGCCAGTATTTGATATACATGGAAAGAGAAAATATCTACTCTGTAATCCCCAACTCATAAAATGGTCATCTCAGAAATTTGCCAGTAAGTTAGTTGCTTGGAACAAATAACACACTCAATCACAAGGAGGCCTGAGTCTCAAAAACCCTCACAAGCAAACCCTGCCAGCTCATATCATGAGGGTAGCCAGCTACTGGGATTCTGGAAACAGGATGGTACTCATTCCTTGGCTTCTGCAGGAAGGACCTGCTTTGCTGTCAAGCAAAAGTAGGTCAACTTTCTTATGGGCACTTTCACTTCTCTCTGCTTGCCTCAACAGCTCCCTGACTCTGCCAATACTACTCTGGGCTACTTTACCTTACCCTTCAAAGTTCTATCTGAATGCCAGTTATCAGTGGGCTCCGGTATTGATAAATCATATTAAGCTAATTATTTTGTTGACAGCCCTAAGAACAGCAGAGGCAAAAACTAATGATGTTTCAATGAAAAGGATAACTACTCTTTAAAGACTTCACAAATAATGGATTTCTATAGGATAATCAAATGTCAAAACTGAAAGGTTGTTTAGATGCATCTAGACTGACACCTTCCCTGCTCACTTTTACCAGAAGGAAAGATCAAGGACTTGCTGAGGAACACATACAATTACTGAAAGGGAGAATCCAGAGTTGTTTTTTTTCTCCCACTATTCACTAAGAGATATAGAGAAATATAAACATATAAAATATGTTACACATGCTTTATAGCATATGTGAAATTATGCTAGATCAAGACTAAACAGTATACCTATTTATTTAGGTTTTTATTTTGCATGGGTGGTAGAAGATGACATTTGGAATAGAAAATAAAAAACTCTGAAACTGGGCAAGTTCAGACTGATTATGTTTGGAGAATCTACTAGTCCTGGATCCCTCTGTTCATAAAACTCTCTTTCCTTTCCCCACCACAATATTCAAGTTGGTCAAAGCAGCCTGAGGGCTCCATATTTCCACCAGGGCTTCCAATCCCCTTTAAGGTGAACTTAAACTCATGATGGTTTAAGCCAAATCTACCCTCAGAAACCCTTCAAACTGGGGATGACCTTAGGGATGGACACACTGCCCAAAGTTGTTTCTGGGTGTGGGTAGGTCTGTTATGCACCCTTAATCCACTGTTGAACCACACTGATTTCATCAGGAATCCTTACGTCCACATATTCTTAAGGCTGTTTACATTGTGTAAATCGAATTCTATTTGATTACTGGAAGGTAAAATTCTGAAAAATAAGTGTCTTAAATAAATATCAATAGTTCATTATAAAAGATTTTTTGTTGTTGTTGCTGTTTAAATAAAAGAACTCACCTAATTCTATGATAAAAGTCTTGAGGTTTTTAGATACTGGGCTCTTGGCCATTGAAAGACTCTGGGTTATACTGTGAACTGGGGTATCCTAGAGTAGCTTAGGGGACTAACACCTGTGTTTGTGATTCTAGTCTCTGGCTGATGAGCTTGCTCTTGTGGATGTATTGGAAGATAAACTCAAAGGAGAAATGATGGACCTGCAGCATGGGAGCTTGTTTCTTCGGACACCGAAAATTGTGGCAGATAAAGGTAGTATCATTTCATGCCCAATGTGATCTCTCTAATAATAAATTGAGCCTTAGCTGGTGTGGCTCAGTGGAGTGAACACAGGCCTGTGAACCAAAGGTTTGCTGGTTTAATTCCCAGTCAGGGCGCGTGCCTGGGTTACAGGCCAGGACCCCCCTGGGGTGCATGCGAGAGGCAACTACACATTGATATTTCTCTCTCTCTCTTTCTCCCTCCTTTTTCCTCTCTCTAGGAGTAAATAGATAAAATCTTTAAGATAGATAGATATATAGATAGATATCCTCACTTCCTAATACAAAATTAGTCTTTCCATAGTGATGAGTCTGGTGTTGGCAGTTCTCTTCTGGTTCTGATTCATTCTGGTGGACAAACACAGCGTTACCTCTATAAACAAACTACCACCTGACTTCATACATTTGATGTGTAACATTTTAGCATATTGTTATTATGTTTGTTTATGTGTATCTGAGAATGTGAAGGTTTTAGACAGGGGAAAAAGTTGCACAAAGTAAGTTATTTGAATGCCTTGAAGAAACTACATAAAGTCATATTTTAGTCATCTGTTCTACACAGCATGGCTATGCCTGCAGATATAGAAATGTGGGTTCCAGAGTAATTTGTTACAACACTACCACTACTAATATCTGTTATTAATTGAATTGTTAAGGATTCTGTGTACTGTGCAGTTTTTTGCATGTCTCACTTTACGTCATCTTCGCAACAACCCTATAAGAGTTATAGCCTATTACCTCCACTTTGTGGGAGAAAAAACTGATGAAACAATAGTGACCCTCAAAGGTTACATAGCAACACAGTTTAATTATGTCATCCATAGTCATTAAGTCCAATGATCCCATCAAGTCATAATGTCTGTTTATTTTGGGAAAGGACATATTTTCTCGAGGAAAAGATAAAACATTCCCTAGAAAAACTCACTTCTAAACATGAATAAACTTGAGGATTAGAAATTAATTTGCTAGCCAGGAATAAACACTTGAGTTCCTTCCTTCCTGATCATAGATTGAATCAATACTACAGACTAAAGTACCTTTAAATTGCTTAGTTTTATTGAAGGGCTGCCTGTTGAACTCACTTTATGCTTTGTGTTATTATTGACAATCCAATTTTCTCTAAAGTCAATAGCAAGTTGAGTTTGTGAGCCAGAAATGTATTTTTTTTAAGGTTTCATTATTTATTTTTAGAGAGGGAGGGAGGGGGGGAGAAAGAGAGGGAGAGAACCATCGATGTGTGGTTGCCTCTTGCACACCCCCAATTTAGGGACCTGGCCGGCAACCCAAGCATGTGCCCTGACTGGGAATTGCACCAGTGACCCTTTGGTTCACAGGCTGACACTCAATCCACTGAGCCACACCAGCCAGGGCAGCCAGAAACATAATTTAGGACCTTCTTTATTTCCTTGGTCCATTCTCTGAGCCAATTTTATGTTTGGAATGTTTTCATACAGGAGAAACAAGCCACAGGAACATTGTACTTAAAAACCTTTCAATACAAAAACCATAACTCTCATATAAATTCTAGAAGCTTATGAATGTTTAGCTAGTTTTAAAGTGTATCATACCTGATATGTTTTGATGAAGTGTTGTATTTGAAATACTTATTCCCCTGTCCTTCCAGATTACTCCGTGACCGCCAATTCGAAGATCGTGGTGGTAACTGCAGGAGTTCGCCAGCAAGAGGGAGAGAGTCGTCTCAACCTGGTGCAGAGGAATGTCAATGTCTTCAAATTCATTATTCCTCAGATCGTCAAGTACAGCCCTGACTGCATCATAATTGTGGTTTCCAACCCAGGTATTTTAATCAGTTATAAAGGGATCAGTTATGTTAAGGTCAATGCTTTCGGGTTTTGTTTGGTTTGGTTTGGTTTTTTGAATTTCAGAAAATCTGTTCTGGTGTGCACTAGCAGAAGCAATTTGCATGTCTTCTGCTATTGGCCCCAAAATAGCAGCATTTGCAAGACAAATGGCACTGTCTGAGGCCAAATGTTTAAAAATGCAAAGAGTATTATATGGAGCAATGTCACTGTTCTATCTGGGATTGTTTCAGAGTCTAAATGCTTTTAAAATTTCTGTGAAGATTATTCTGGGATCCATAATGAAACATTTGAGTGTGGCTTCAGTTTGTAAGAAATATTTTAGCATATTTGATCTTCAGTTTTCTTTATCTCTAAAACTCTTCATAATTGAATCAGATTGAATTTGAAACAAAAGGAATAAGAAAACCATTATTCAGTCTTGGTTTAAAGATAGAAATAGACTATATTAATAGACAACCACATGCTAACACCAAATGTTAAAACTTAATACTTCTGGTTAGAAAGAATTACATTTTTTTACCTACATAGTCAAAATCTACTGTCTCTCTCACACTTCTTTTGTCTATAATATGCCACCAAGCCTACTGTATTCTGGTGAACATAATAGACTACTGAAAAAATGGTAAAACAGATTATTTCTGACAGTCCATATTAAAAAAGATTGTGAATAAGAGCCAGGGTATCCTTATACTTTATGAAATATTGAGAGCTGAGAGCCAGCAAAGACGAAATTATTTTAGTAGTATTCCTAGTCTCCTGGGTTACGGCTTACTAAACAGTTCAGCCATGCATCTAAAAGTTCTCACGGTGGCAGATAGATGTAGAACAGGAATGGCAAACACCTGGCACAGGAGACATTGTTATGTCCTGTGTCTAAGGCAGGCATTAATAACTGGTGGTACAACTTTCCAGGGATAGCTTCAAAGTCTCAACTCCCCCAAGTCACTCTTGCTGAATCCAAGTTGCCAAGGAAGAGTTTGTAATATCTGTCCACAATGATCTTAAAATAGCTTAGCCAGTGTCTATTTATGAGTGTGGAGTTGGGGCTGCAAATCAACCCCTTCTTGCGTGCACATATTCCTACGTACACAGCTTAGCCTATAAGGACCGTGACCGGCAAGTTTTGCCTCTGCAGGCTCCAGGCGGCACCACACCAGAATAAAGTCTCTGTCACAGAGGTCTTTTTATTAAATAGTAGGAAATGTGAATATCTTGCCTTTAACAATTATTTACTGAATAGCATCTGTGCCCCCTGGAAAATTTGTAGCAGCATCTCTTAATAATTCAGTAACCAATGGCTTTTGGTGTATGATGACCGTGGTTAACAGTCATGGAATGTAAGAATTAGAAAAAACTAGCCCTGGCTGACATAGCTCAGTGGATTGAGCGTGGGCTGCAAACCAAAGCATCGCAGGTTCGATTCCCAGTCAGGGCACATGCTTGGGTTGCAGGCTATGGCCCCCGGCAACTGCACATTGATGTTTCTCTCTCTCTCTCTCTCTCTCTCTCTCTCTCTCTCTCTCCCTCCCTCCCTTCCCTCTCTAAAAATAAATAAATGAAATCTTAAAAAAAAAAAAGAATTAGAAGAAACTGAGGTGATGGTCTAATTCAATCCTTTTGCTTTCTTTCCACACACAGTGAAACTAATTAGTCTACTAGGTTCTTATATGTTCTTGTTTCAAGTAATAATGTAAATTTAAAAACACCAACTTTCATTTTTCTTGTCTCTCTAATCCCTATCATGTCAAACATGAAGGTCAAGGTATTTGCACCTTTCTAGGCACAACTCATTTTGGGAGTCAGGAAATGGAAGAGGAGGAAGCTGGGGCTCCCACCAATTTATTACCTAGCAGTTGAAATCAGTATTGATTTACTTACATATTTTTTTCTAAATTTTTAGTGGATATTCTCACCTATGTTACCTGGAAGCTAAGTGGATTACCCAAGCACCGTGTGATTGGCAGTGGATGCAATCTGGATTCTGCTAGATTTCGCTACCTTATGGCTGAAAAACTTGGCATTCATCCCAGCAGCTGCCATGGGTGGATTTTGGGAGAACACGGCGACTCAAGTGGTAAAAATAATAAAAATAAAACAAAATATAGATAATATTTACTGTGTACTACTTATGGTATTGTTTTTGCCATTCTGAATTTTTTGTTTTTAAATTTCATTTTATACATTTTTGCATACTTAACATTACAAGTAAGTAATTTGTAGGAGGAAACTTTGATATAAACTAAACAAATACCTGTGCTATGATGATGTCAAATATCACATACTAATCCCCTCATATTTTCTATATTTATTATTTGTATACTACTGTAAGAGAAAGCTTCCTCTTCTCCATTTATTTATTTATTCTTTTATTAATATCAGTGTAGACTCAGGTTTTATTTTATTTCACAAAAGTTCTGGTCACCCTTGTAGTGCACAAACTGTCTCACATTTTTCAGGTAACAGACTTCTTAGGCTGGCTCTTGTGTCTTTTTCATGTCTCACCATTTCTTGAGCCTTTCCTTGCTTTCTGGAACAATACAGTGCACCAGACTCATCTCCTACTTCCCCCTTACCAGCATTAGAATCATCTATGTTGTCTCCAATGAGCCCAGTTTCCTTCTAAGGAGAATGGTGTTTAGAAACCCTGACCTGGGATAGGTGTGTTAATGCTCCTGGTATGTCTTTGCTTCTAGACTCTTCCATTGGACAGAGCTGTGATAGCCATTGTGTTTATAGGAGAGGGATGCATTGAGCAGCAAAAGCTTTTAAATAACTAGTGTCTACTGTTCAATAATGTAAAATAAATCTTGCTTCAAATGAAATCTTACTTCTAATAAGCTATCAATGATAATTAACAATCATTTAAGTAGTATGAAACCATATGGTATATTTATCAAATATTTTCTTGAGGAATTTAACTAGAATTGTTAGACATAAATTAATAATTGTAACAATATCAATATTAAAATTACAGTTCATCTGTTTCTCTTTTTTTTTTTAGATTTTATTTATTTATTTTTACAGAGAAGGGAAGGGCAGGAGAAAGAGAGGGAGAGAAACAGAAATGTATGGTTGCCTGTCACATGCCCCATCCCGGGGTCCTGGCCAGCAACCCAGGCATGTGCCCTGACTGTGACCCTTTGGTTCACAGTCCAGCGCTCAGTCCACTGAGCCATACCAGCCAGGGCCACTTGTTTCTTTTATAATGATTTGTTTTGAAACAGTTAAGCATCATTTATTCTAAATGTTGTAAAGTTGATATTTCTCTTTTCATTGAAATGAATATTTCTGTTCCAAACAATTTTGTGTAAAACCATTTATGAGCAATTGTGGTTGTATTTAATAACTCTAAGCCTATTTATTAAACATAGAATTTTGTGTGTTGAATAGGCTTATATAAAAATGTAACAAATCAAATCTTTAATATTAATAACAATGATAATGACCTGTGTTATACTAAATTTATTTCTACACAATATGCAAAGAGTTATTTTCTTTGCATTTGTGCTTTTCTATATAATGAGATTGATGTTTTTCTGACATTTTATTCAAGACTTCTTCATATCCAAGGATTTATCTGAATTTATTTCCTGTATAAAGTACTTAGTATAACATCTGGTGTATAGTAAAAGCTTAATAAATGCTAGTCTTTACAAATATACAATTACTAAAACCACAGATCTGGAAGTGATATTGTATGTTCTCTAGTTTAAGACTTGCCTTTCAGTGAGGAAAAAAATGGGGGCAAAGCCATCATTGAGGCTTGTTGAAGGTCCTTTAGTTAATTAGTGGCGTAATTACAACTAGAATCATGTCCCAGACCAATGTTCCATTCATGCATTACTGTCTCATTTTTTCTAAAGCATCTTTTTTCCTGTTTCCATATTGATCAATATTATGTACATGAAATGAAAGAGAATTAAGCCATGCTCACTGTGGCACGATTATATAGACCTCATAATTGTCAAAGACCATGAAAATGTTCTAGTTTTCTTCAACCACTGGCCTGAATTTGCAAAAGTTGTGGACTAAAAGAGGTTTTGTTTGGCCATGGGCAGTTTTGCTCTTCATAGCCATGCTGGATCTCACCCCGTACCCTTACTCATATTTCCTGAGTCTTTGTTGCTTTCCTCCAAAGGTCCATGAGGAACACATGCTTATTTCTTAAGGGCCAGTTTAAATGCCTATACTTTGTACCCCTTTCTGACACTCCTTTTCCCCTACATTAAGCAGACCCTTATTCATGTCTTATTATACTTCCCCCATACTCCTGTGAGAGCTAAACCTAGCTTTAGTTTCCTTTCCTTGTCTATTTCTCGCAGTAGCTTCTGAGCTTGTTCGTGTCACAGAGCGTGTCTTTACTCACCTTTGTATGCCTGGGTCTTCAATACCTGCTGCTGGCCGGGCAAGAGATGTTAGAAGAGGCAAGGGAGTTGTTCTGGTGTGTCAAACCTCCAAAAGATGCAGCTTGGGGCTTGCCCTGTCTGCTGTGCCTCTGGAGCCATTCTTAGAAGGAAATATTTGATCCAGTTAACACCAGAAAAAAAAAATCATTGTGGTTATATGAAGTTTCTTTCAAGAAACAGATTGAACCTGAGGCATGAGAAGAGATCATTTGACTTCGCAAGATTTTTTTTTACCTCGCTCCGAAAAAAAAAATAGGGCTTATATTAAAAATATTAACAGGAGGAAAGTTAAAAAATTCCTCAAACCAAAACTTTAGGATAGTTCTGAACCAGAATCTCTTGTGATTTTACGAACCCAGAGAAAAACAAAAAGTTCATGTTTTTTGTGGGTATGACACAATCATTCTGTTTTGCACCAAAATGGCTGAAAGTTAAAAGATCAGATGTGTGGCTCTTTGAAGGCAAATGTCAGCCTTTTGGGGCCAGTAGGCTGGCGTCTGTTGTCACTGGAGCAGGTCAAATGGGTAGCCTGCATCAGAGGTGAAATCTGAATTAAGAGAAGAAAGGGTTTCTGAAAATAGTGGCAGAAATGTATAAAATGTCTATTTTTCTTTTTTCTTTTTTTTTTTTCTTATTTGTAGTGGCTGTGTGGAGTGGAGTGAATGTGGCAGGCGTTTCTCTTCAGGAACTGAACCCAGAAATGGGAACGGACAATGATAGTGAAAATTGGAAGGAAGTGCACAAGATGGTGGTTGAAAGGTAATTGGAAAGGGGCTTGATTTAAGACAATTAATTAATTGCCTCTTCACTTAGATAAAATTATATGCAACTTGTGTGGCTGCCTGCTCGTTTAAACTCACTGTAGTAAATATGTAGCTTCTGAAACAGACAAGACCACCTTCCACGGTTCAAATGTGCTATACCAGTCCCTGCAGGGGAAGCAAATATTTTTCTAGAGAAATTCTGTTGTAGCGATAACAGGAGCAAAACATGGCATTAACAAGTGAGACAGGCTTTCTATGGGTGTCGTATAGAAGGACACTACTAGTCTCATAATTGCCTAAAATAAATACTGGCTGATTGATTGTCGAAAGTGTTTAAAATTAAGCTGTGCTATATTTACCCTTCCACACTCAGATAAAAAAGTCCCCCTTTCCTTCCATTTTCTTTTTCTGGAAACTGACTCTTGAGACTAACCATTCTGTCTTTCTATGACCTTTGTGCTTATCATAAAACAAGGTGTCATTTGGCTCTGGATTCAATTCATGGCACTAACATTAACTATATAGTCTCAGGGAAGCCATTTAGCCTTTAAGTTTATTCTTGCTTTTCTCCTCTGGAAAGTCATATGGTAATAGAATTATTGTACAAGTTGAGTAAAAGCACACACACCTATGCACATACTTATTGATGAGCTTTTAATATTAGCTGTTATTTACAGAAAATTGTAACAAAACTAACTGATATGTCAAATGTGGGATCATTTTATTCAGTACAATTTTAATGATTTTTTTTTCAGGAATTTGACCTGTATAATGAGAAAAATAATCTTTTAAAATTAAACAGGTCCTCAGAATTTTATAAACTTAAACTCTTTATTTTATTAATGAGAAAACTAGGGCTCACCCAGGTAATAATAACTTGCCTGTGGTCTTCTAGTCACTGATGGAGTTCATTAAATCCCAGTTCCTGAATGCTCAGTTATTCCTGCTTCCTTTCAAGTACCTGTACCTTTCTGTGTGCATTTTGTGGTTTTCAATTTGTGTTCAGAAAATTTCCAGGCAAAGAATTGTCATCACTTTGCTCTTAAGTTAGTTGCTCATAGTATTTTAGGTGACAGTGTTAAGTGAGATCTCAAAACAAAGGTATATTTTGTCCTTTTAATATGAAGGTGCTTTTATAGTTTCCTGATTTCATTAATATCTTTGGAAATACTCATGTTTATGGGTAAGCAGATTGGTTAGAAAATGCACATTTTTACCACTTTGGCTTCATATTCACTTATGCAACAGTTATTTAAATTTATCAAAACATTTACATAGCACTGACCATGTAGTGTTTAAATTTTACACATTTTACATATATATGAACTCATTTAATGAAGTTATGAAACAGACACTATTATCATCCTCATTTTATAGAAGAGGTCACTGAGACAACGAAGGTTAAATAATTTATTGCTTTAAACATCTTATTTATTTATTTTTAGAGAGGGGAAGGGAGGGGAACATCAATGTGTAGTTGCTTCTCAAGTGCCCCCTACTAGGGACTTGGCCCGAAACCCAGGCATGTGCCTTGACTGGGAATGTAACCAGTCACCTTTTGGTTTGCAGGCCAGTGCTCAATCCACTGAACCACAACAGCCAGGGCATGAAAGGTTAAATAATTTAAACAAGATTACATAGTCCATAAAAAACACAGCAGGAGTCAAACCCCAAAAGTCTGGTTTTAATAACTTGAGTCTGATTTCAGTGATTTCTTTTATGAACGTTTTTTCTTCTTAGTGCCTATGAAATTATCAAGCTAAAAGGATATACCAACTGGGCTATCGGACTAAGTGTGGCTGACCTCATTGAATCCATATTCAAAAATTTATCCAGGATTCATCCAGTGTCAACCATGGTGAAGGTAAGACAAACTGTTACAAAGTGTAAAATGGTTTCTAGTTTTGTATTCTATAGATTCATTTAAAGAAGGACAAGTTAAAGACTCAGTACATAGCTAATTCCGTATGTCCAAGTTTTAGGGAGATTTCTTCTTTTACTGCAGAAGTCCAAGGCAGTAAGAGCAGAAATTTTAGAAGCTAAAATATCCAATAAATTTTTATAATTTCTCTTGTATGATGTGGCAAATTAAATGTTAACTCTGAATCTTATTTGGTATATCTTTACAATGAATAATCATTTAAATAAATATATAATTAATAGTTTTATGTCAAGTTGGTGTATTAAACTATAGATTGCATTTGATATAGCATTTGATACCTAGGCAAATTTAGTTTAATTCAAAAGCTATGAAATAATTAAGTAAAAATTGTTTTTTAATAAAACTAAAATTGTATTAAGACATTTTATAAGAAAACTCATTTTCCAAAAGTCACTGTCCAGGGTGGAATGTTAAGATGTGTGCAGTAGATTAAAAGAAGCATACAAAAAAAGATAAATAGAAAGCATTTGGGAATAAAATGTGTCAGATTTTTAAAAAAGCAAATATGGCAAAATTAGTGTCTTAGAGTGCATTTATAAGAATTTTATTCTCTCTACTTTGGTGTATATACAAGAAATTTGGAAATTAAAAGTTTAAATTAACTTGTTAAGCAACAAGTTAACTTGTTTAAATTAACTTGTTAAGCACAGTTAAGCAACTTGTTTAATATAATTAAATAATTTAAGTAATTATGTAGTGAAATTGACTCTATAAATAAATTACTTTATACAAACTGGTGAAGTGTTTTGGAAATTGTACTTTTTTTTTTTTTTTTTTTAGCAACTCTTAGGTGCTGTAAGAATCTTGTCTTTGAGTGGGCCCCAACCACAATTCTGGATCTCATAGGCTGGCTACCACCTGAAATTCTCTTCTTAACTGAAGAATTTTAAGAAACTTAAGATTTCATAAAAAGTAGCCCATTAAGAAGCATATTTGAATGCAATTTAATTTGAAGACTTATGTATCAATTTCTGTTAAGGTATCTAAGAGAGAGAGTTGTCAGTAAGTTCAGTAAAGTACTTACTACTTTCTTACAAAATTTCTAGTTTTACCATAGTGTATATTATTAGTCTATTCTATGTGTAAAACCTAATTCAAAACACAAGTAGTGTGGAAATATGGGCCTGGAAGTGATGAAAACTAAAGATTGAATTTGTGCTTACAAATTTCCTACCATTCTTTCTGTTCAAACATGGGAACTATGATTAACCTTACCTCTGGTTTTATTTTTTAATCTAAATGCTTTCCTTGTCTGGCAGGGCATGTATGGCATTGAGAACGAAGTCTTCCTGAGCCTTCCATGTATCCTGAATGCTCGGGGATTAACCAGCGTCATCAACCAGAAACTGAAGGATGACGAGGTTGCTCAACTCAAGAAGAGTGCAGATACCCTGTGGAACATCCAGAAGGACCTCAAAGACCTGTGACTGCAGGCTGCTTCTAGACTGTAGAAACTTAAACACTGCAATGTGATCAACCGCAAGCCTTTAGTTCCCGTCCATGTATGTGGATCCCAGTTTGCTTACATCCTCCTGAGTATGTGAATTTGGGCTCACAGCACCAAAGCCCAGGCGTAGTTTAATGCTTGCAATATGAATCCTTGAACAAATAAAATTAACTATCAGTGTGCTTCTGTTTCTGAAATCCTTCCTTTAATGGTTTCTGAAAGATTTCAGTCAGTTTTGCAAATAATTTTCCCTTACATCATAAATTTCCATCAATTCTGTCATCTGCACTTCTTCTATATTCCTCCCACTAAGCAGCACAAAAATTTTGTCACAACACATGGTAGGATTTTGTTGTCTTGACAATATGATTATCATTTTTTTAAGTGACTTGATTTTTTTTTTCACAGCAAAATTGGAAGTACAGAGACTTCCCATATACCACCAGACCCCACATCTGCAGTTTCCACCATTATGAACATGACCCACCAGAGTGGTGTACTTGTTAAAGTCGATGAACTTGTATTGACACACCACTGTCATGCAAAGTCCATAGTTCACTCCTGGTGTCATACATGCTGTGAGTTTAGACAACCATATAAGGACATGTATACATCATTTGAACAGTGTTTTCACTGCCCTCAAAATCCTGTGGGTACCATCTGAGAGTCAACAACTGAAGAAGGATCTGTAGCCAATGGATGGCATTTACAAGGAAGTCTATTTTATTTCTCCAAAAGGAAGACCTTCTAAAACAGCTTTTGAAAGTTGGAATTCGCTTGGTTAGAGTTAGTTCTACTTGCTAATAAAAAAAATGGAGGGTGTATTATCCAGATCCAGGCCACTGAGAGACAGCATATATGAGGCTTAAGGGAGAATTTGGGGCATACTTCTTTTAACAAATCTTCCAAAAGAACAAACTTTTGTTAACAAAACTACTTAAATTAGGGGTCAGTTTAAGTAGTTTTAAAAACATGAAATTTGTTATTTAAACCTGGAATTCAGTGCTGGTTCAATCATTGATCAACTGATCTGGGGCAAGTTATCTACTTACCCCCTCTTAAGCCTCCATGTTCTCACGGATGAAATAGTGGTAACCGTGGTACTTCTTCAACAGGCACACAGTCACAGAGCCACTAAGTAGCAGAGCTGGGATTTCACTCAGGCATGTCGATTCTTAATCTGTGCTCTTAAACACTGTACTTGCTACATCGCAGTATTAGTTATTGTTACATTTTTGTATCAGGGTTCATAAGGTAATATTAAAATCATTCTTGCATTTAATGCTCCTGTGGATTATGAAGAAAGACTGAGTCAGGTGCCTACTAAAAGTAGGCATTTCCAAAATGACTCAATCTTGGTATGAGGATCATTCTTAGATGTAAGGAGAAAGGTTATTTTTATTTATGCCTCTAATTCACTGTTGCAGTTTCTATGGGAATGCTGATTTACAATTAGCTAGTGATTTCCAAGCTAGAATTTCACAGACCAGTTTAAATTTTTTTTTAACTATCAGGGATGGCAAGTGAGTATTTGCGGGGAGGGAGCTAGGGCGGCCTCCCTATAAATTTGCCAACTTATTTTGCCAAATAAAGACAGCAGAAAAAAAAAAACACACCTTCTCATCATCGTACAGAAGTAGAGACATTTTAATACCATAATCTCAAATTTATCAGATCCCCTGTACAATGAGCAGAGAGGCAAAACCCTCGGGGTGGTGGAGCCAAGAGCTACAAGAACTCTGGATCCTTGGTTGTCATGGAGCAGCTATACCAGTTAAGGACTACCTGCATTCAAATTGCTTTTACATTAGGAGGAAATGAACCCCTATCACTTTACCTGTTGCAGCTAGCCAAACCTAATTGTGACACACTGTCAGGCTTTACTGGGAACAGTAATCATAAGCAAAGTATCTGTTAGCAAATAACTTTTTATCTGATTGAGTAGATACATGTGAAGGATAAATTTTGAGACAAGGTGCTATAAACTCCTTGAGCCCTCACACAATTCAGTGCACATGCTTTAGTTATTTTCTTATTCTCTGGGGTAACAAAAATGGAACTGCTCACATTTCCTAGGAATAGAGTAGATGCCCAGTGACACCTGACTAGTCAATACATGCATTTAGATATTCCATGGGTCAATATCCAAAATGCAAAAATCACACCATGTCTAGGACTGACATAGATTACTTAGTCATAAAGAAAATTTTATCTCATAAATTTAGCATAGAAAGTGACCTTGGCCCAAGCAAGCTGTTCTATAGAAGAGAAATTGATTTGATTCACTTAGATGCAACCAAGCAAGTTGGTGGATCTATTTTTTTTTTAGTATTTCTTCAAAATGATAAAAACAAAAACAAACCAAAGGTGGAAAATTTATTGGTGCACCTAACTGCAAAATCTAGAAGTGGAATTCACATTAAGCAAGGGTACACTCAGGAACATGTCACCAGCATTAGCAAGCTTTTCTCCAACTCTCTGACGTTCTCTTCTTTGTGTATTCATTTGATTCTCAGGACCTGTGCAGTGGTATATTGTCTGCGGCAACTTCAGTCTAGTGTCCTCTAATGTTCGGGTCTACTAGAAAACTACCCAGTGCTTTCCTGGAAACTCCAGAACTATCTCATTGCATCTTATTGGTTCACACTGAGTCAAATGCACATCCTCAAGCCTGTTTCCATGGCCTGGGAGGTGCAATGTGCTCTCACTAATGACTTGGTTTTTCTGGAACCAAAGCCCATAAACTTAAAGTGGTAGAGAGGATGGGTAGCAGAAGATTTTTGATTTGATTGTTTTAACTCAATTGCAGGTATTTTGAGAGAAAACCACGGCATGTTTTACTCTACCTGGCTGAACTTGATTCTGTTATTACTGCAGCTCCAACATAGAAACACTAGTCATTGTTTTAGGAGACTGGGAGACTAAAGAAAAGCAGGAATCCCTCAGGCAGATTTGCAGCAAATCGGTCTGTATGAACAAAATCAAGTCGAGAATTCACAAGAGAAGCCATAATATATTAAAGTAGCCAGTAAACAAATGTCTGGTATAAATAACTTTTCTTGTTGCTATGGGAGAAAGACAGGGGACCTAGTCCATGGCTGCAGGGAAATGAAATGTATAGAAGTGTAGTAACATGGCATTTATGTGCTTAGTGTAGCCATAGAGAATTACATGTCTGTCCAAATGTTACGCTTGCAGAGTCACGGCTCTTCTCCGTATCTGATCAGAATGTCGGATTCTTTACCTAAAATGTAGTAAATAAGGATATAAATGAGGTGACATGTAGGAAATAACTTTATAAATTGTAAAGCCCTATACACATACATTGTTATCATAATGATGAAAAATCCTGAGTCTCATGACAGTTCTGAAAAGTAAATCTTTATGGACTGAGAGACACTTTATAGAGATAATTTGGAAAATAAGATTTAGATAAATGAAGAGAATTATGAAAAACCCAAGAGCATGACCAGAAAAAAATATCATGTGCTTCACACCGTAAACCAGGGCAATCTCTGAATGAATCAAAGATGTAAATGCAAAAAGAAAACATGTATGTAAGTGATAAAAGAACATATAGTACATTCCTTTATTACCTTGAACTTGGGCTGACCTTCTAAGTCTCCAGACCTAGAGTCATTGAAAAGAAAAAGAGAGTTCTTCAATTCAATCACACAAAAAAGAACTGCCCCCCTGAAAAAAAACAACATGAGCAAAGTGAAAAGACAACAACCAACTTGGGGGTGAGGGGACCAGCAATTCATATCACAGGTAAAGGGTGACTCTACGTGGAATTTCTTAGAAAATGATTTTTTAAATGTTATAGGGAAATAATCAAGGGATATGAATAAACAATTCACAAAAAAGAAAGCAAATTATTGTGAAATATGTGGAAAAATTCTCAACTTCATTCATAAGAAGTACAAGTTATAAGTATATCGATATACTGTTTTTCACCTAATAAGAAAAGTCCAAATATTTGATAACACATTCTATTAGCATCACTGTGAAGAAATGAAATTCACGTGTTGCTGGAAGGAGCATGAATTTATTTAACCCTATGGAGGGCAATTGAGTAGCATCTACCCAAATCATAAAAGCATATGCCTTTGATTCAGAAGTTTCATTGTAGGGAATTAATCCTTCCTACAGCATAAGAACAACATCATGCGCATTTTAGTTTAGCCAAGCATCACTGTTTATAGTAGCAAAAGATAGTAAACTATGGAAATGCCTATCATAAAAGACTGTTAAAATACAGCTATTTATTCATTATATAAAATATGGAGAAAAATAGTTTTTACATCCTTATAAGACAGATTTAATTTAGTTTATTTTGAGACAACCAAGATTATATTACTAGGGATCAGAGAAGAACAGATATATATAGGTAGTAAAATTATTCTGAGATGAATCTAATTTGGGGTGAAAACAGCTTTCTAAGAAATGGAGAAAACCTGAGATGTAGAAAGGTTAAGTAATACAGGGAATTTTTCTCTCAAGGAGGAAAAATCAATCCGAAGGTGACGACAGCTCACTTTCCAGGTTATCTCTTGTTTGTTCTACTTACATGGTATTTGGTTACCCACATTACAACACACTCATGGTTGCCAGGCAAGTCCTCTTAGCAATGAGGAGCTAGATGGTCTCGGGGCAATCTTGACTCCCACCTGTCACCAGACAGCTGGTGCTTCCAGTTCATGCAGAACACATAGATGGATATTTCTAGGCAGCTATATAATTCTAAGAACAATGCACAGGATATTTTTAACAGTAGACAAAAATAACACATACACATGTATTAGTCAAGGGCTTCACAAGGAGACATTATGGGCTTCCTTAAAATTTAAACATTTATTATATTTAGTTCCTCTTCCTAATGACAGTGTAGGAGAAATGGGAGGGTGAAGAGTGCTAGTACAATGCTTGATACAAGCAGCCTTTTGATGAATGTTAGCTCAATTGCATATTAGCAGAACATATTTTTATGTTAAAAGTCCCATTTTATACATCACGGTGAATATTATTTTATGTAATACACATATAGATACATAGAAAGGCATTTTTACGTATGTTAATTTTGAACACATGGTAAGCTCAGTAGTATATTTACATGTCATTTAAAAATGAGATGGTTTTTAAACACTTTCCTCCACTGCCTCAACCCAAATAATAAGTAGTAGGGTTATTTGAATTTTAATAATGAAATGTATTTGGACACCCAAAAACCCTTTTGAATACTAAAATTAAGATCTCCTGAAAAATTGATTTTGCCTTTTATTCTGTGAACATGGAGAATTGGAATAAAAAGAACGATGGTCTGTTTCATGGGGACTAATAAAAAGGTGCAAATTTTGAGGCTGATGCATACTTTAAATGAGCTTTACTTCCTTATGGTGTCCAGTGTTAACCATATTCTTAGATATCCTTTTTCTCTATATTTGTTATTCTTTCTTCATACCCACTTCAGAATTGTGCTACCTTCTCACTATCACATGCGTCATTGTGAGCTGTTTGAAATATTGTCTTTATGGCTTTTGAAAAAGCTTTGGCAACTCTCATTTACATAAACAATAGCATGCAGATCTTACAGGCTAATGACCTAGTTGGCATGGGTTGCTTTATTTTATGATTCAGGCCAAAACATTAGAAACAGAAAAAAATTATTACTGGAACATTCAGAATGTTTGTAAAGGGCATTTTCTAAAAGATTTTTTTGTTGTTGTTATTTTTCCAGTGTAGGAGGCTGACATAAAATGAAACAAGAAGGCAAAATTAATTTATCAGAATTTCTGAACATCATAATGTCCTTGCTTTTATCTTTACATTGAAAGCAATTTTAACTTTTTTTACTTTAAAGACTTTAATAAACAATACAATCTTTTCATGAATTATGGGATTTTTCAGGAAAATCGAAGTTAGGGCCATAAATCAATTGTGTTCATATTCCTTTGGTGGAAATGTGGTTGCATGTCTACACCTGGTCTTCAGAAATCTGGGAAATGTGTTCTCAGCCAGCTGGCCAGCTTCTCAGGGTGAATGGGAATGCCAGTTTAGTATACAATCTAAAAAGTAAATATTCTCCAAGTTTGCTTTTATTCACGAATGAAACTTGATTTTGCGAGCAAAGCTGAAGTTTCTAAGTATATTTTCTAAAAATACGAAAGAAACATTTTACTATAATAATGTTAAAATGCCCTGTGGATAGTAGAAAAAGTAGGATTATCTTCATTATTTATTCGTTATTAGTTTACTCATTCATTTGTGGTTTTAACTAGACAGCTATACACAAATTTGGTGGAACACCGACATCATTTTAAAAAAATGCCTGCAATCACACATCTATTAAAAGCAACCTCAAGAATCAAATCCAAGCTCTTAATCACTAAGATAATGATATGCTGAAGCATATAATTGCTTCCCACACATACTTATCTTCTTTGTATTGTTAGGAAGACCTCTTACAGCAAATAACAGAACTTTTTTGCCATCTGTAGACGAGCACGTAGACCTAGAAAATAACCTCTTGGCATTTTCTAATATCCCTCACTTCTTCTCAACCTCCCAACCTAATTCAAAACTTGAAGAGTTTTGTAATTACTAATTAGGAAAGTGACTCCACAGTATTCTTTGGGAGCTATTTCAGTGTTACAAGAACAACTTGATTTTTAGTCAAAGTTCATGTGAATTGCAAACTACATGAAGTAATACTTCTCTTCCAAGTATAGTAATTGAGAAACAAACCACTAGTGATCTTGTGAAAGGCATGATTAAAAAAAAAAAATTAAATGTGGCTATAATTTAACATTAAATGTTAAGATCCGATTTCCCCACATAATTGTACTTATAATAGGGCGAAGTGATGTCTGTGACTGTTATTATGACTCTTACTTTTGATATGACACCATCAAATCCAAGACTTATGTTTAATAAGAACACGCTCTTATCACTTCTGGACACAAAAGTAGAATTTTATTAGGTTGTTAAAGAAATATATATTCTCCACAACCAACAAAATAAGAGATGATATTTGCAAACACAACTCCAACAAGAGGTTAATATACAAAATATATAAATAGCTCATACAACTCAACACCAAACGAGCAATCCAATTGAAAAATGGGCAGAGGACTTCAATGGACACTACTAACAAGAACACATATAAATCGCCAACAGATATATGAAAAGATGCTCAACCTCACTAGCTCTTAGGAAAATGCAAATCAAAACTACCATGGGATACCACCTCACGCCTGCTTGAATGGCTACTATCAATAAGACAAGTAATAACAAGTGCTGGAGAGGTTGTGGAGGAAAAGGAACCCTCATTCACTGCTGGTGGGAATGTAAACTGGTACAGCCGCTATGGAAAACAGTGTGGACATCCCCCCCCCCCAAATTAAGAATAGACCTAGAATATGACTCACAAATCACTCTTCTGGATATCTATCCCCCAAATTGAAAACATTTATTTGCAAAGTTATGTACACCTCAAGTTCATTGCAGCATTATTCATGGTAGCCAAGACGTGGAAACAACCAGTGTCTTTTGACAGATGACTGGATAAAGAAGATGTGGTACATATGTAAATGGAATACTACTCAGCCATAAGAAAAGATGAAATATTGACATTGACCAACAACACAGATTGATGTGGAGAATACCTTGCTAAGAGAAATAAGTCAGGCAGAAAAAGTTAAGAACTATATGATTTCACTCATATGTGATTTAACACATGATCAAAAAAAGAAAAACAAACAAAACTTATAGACACAGACAACAGAGGGAAGAGGGGTCGGGGTTAGTGAAGGATAAAAGGGATCAAATATATGGTTACAGAAGAATGTTTGACTTTGCATGGTGGGTACACAATGCAAAATACGGATGGTGTATCACAGACTTGTACTCTTGAAACCTAGATAATTTTACTAACCAGCGTCACACCAATAAATTTAATGAAAAGAAAACACATATTCTCAAGGGGACATTTGATAAACATTGATGTTGAAGGAGTTCATTGAGATTCCATGTATTTCTGGTTTCATCAAGATATGGTAAGACCAATTCCCTGGTTTGCCTCAGTACACTGAGCGTTGACATAGACGGTAAAGAAGATAGTTACCAACAAGACATTCCACCTGACAGAAACCAATTTAGTACAATAGCTGTAATACCATCAGAGTTTTTTCATTATATAAATGTTATTACATCAGTTATTTGCACAACCTCATCTTGGAAGAAAATTAGTTTAACATTACCACATTATGACTTGTTATATATTGTCATATTATTATAACATATATGACTTGTCCTTGTCATATTTGTGTCATATATGTATATGTTATATGTACAATTAGTTTCTGCATAATATATATCCATCTGTTTAGTATATATATCACTGTGTAAAAAGATTGGACAATACTGTACATCCTAAACTTGGTGGAGAATGTTAGAAAAGTAAGCCTCTGCAAGGTCATTTATGACCCCCCTCATAAGTGTCCCTGCACCTAAATAGACCTCAGAAAAAAGGGAGATAGCTGGCAGCCCACTAATGAACTGAGGTGAGACCAGGGAAGGATGTAGATCAGCAGTCTGAACAGGACAGTCGTGGGTCATCTTCATTCTCCTGGATTGCAGGCCTTGGACTCAGAGCCAAACAGGGCTTGGCAGGCACCATACGAGGGACATGCAACTACCTCACAACATGTAAATATTATCACCTCCTTGTCATTGGCCAGGAAATAACTAAGTTGTAATTGAGAGTAGCCTGACACCAAAGTCCTTGTCTTTAACAGTTTCACTGTGCTACTCTCCAGCAACCTTCTGGTAAACGTACAATGTGTCTTCAGGGCTTGACTTCCGCTCTTGGCAGTGTGTTCTCATTTTCAGACACTTTTGCTCCAGATGAGCCTTTGCTCTAGTTTTGCAACTGATATTTTTAAAAACTGGCCATACTGATTTTGTTGAAAATTTAACGGGAAAATGGAGGAGTGGTGTACATTGATGAAAGAAAGCATCACCAAATTTTATTGAACTCATCAGCGTGACTTACTGTCTTTCCAAGGACATAGCCTCTCTTTGTTTTCCTTCTTCTCAAAATCTCATTCTTTCACCTCTTTATCCACAGAGGCTAAAACACCCTTCCAAATCTCTTTATCTTGTGTGCTCAGTGAGAAGAGCTTAAAATAAATCCAGATAAGAGGGAGCAGCAAAAGAAAAGCTCTATTCCAAAAACAAGTTCTGGGTTTCTGAGACAGGCTCCATTTCTACTGCCACAAAAATAATCTCAACAGTCAAAGTCAAAAATCTTTCTCATTATCTTCAATGTGACGAATGGGCATTGTCAATTTAGATTACAAGGTTAATTTAAAGATAATTGCTTCCACTTTCTTTAGCCTCTTCCTGATTAGCCACTCCAAATATGCACCATAAAAAAATTAAAAGCTTAAGCTTCCTGTATTTTTAGAGAATTGATGTTGATGTAAATGAGGGAAATAGCCCCAAGGACAGAGTTACCCAGCTCAAGTGAGTGTTGCCATGAAAGTGTGCAAATAGAATGTAGATTTAACAAGACAAAATAGAAGTCCAAAGATTTATGTGAAATCTCTGTTTCTGAGCAATAACTGCACATTTGTTCTATAGGTACCAACTGAAATTCACTGCACTATCTTGTGGCCTCTGCCGTAAGAGCTGAACTTTCATCTGGAGTTCCATTTAAGGCCAGTCTACCCTACCTACTGCTCACAACCTCTTCCTGAAATCTCACTAATCCCATGGCTTTGGTTACCAGCTGTGTCTGAGATCTCTCACCTGGACTGGCAGAATGTCTAATTTCCTACTGGGTACCTGGTTGGCCTCTCCAACTCACTATGTCTAAAATTAGTCATTATCTAATCTCTCAAAATCCAGGTCAGAATGTATGTCAACCCCCAGGCACATTCAGCCAGTGAGTCAGTCAGATACCGGCTGAATGAAAAGACCAATGTAGGAAATGTAGCCTTCTAATTTTTCCTCATACTGGGGCATCCTATCTCCTAACAGATTCTCTTTGCCTAGCAAATATAAATGAATTTTTATAAGTTATGTGTTCATAGGATGCATATTCAAAGACTACACAAACATCATCTTAGTCTTATCCCTCCATAAGCCATTCTTCCTTGTTCAATGAAAGTGATCTTTGGAAAATGCAAAATTTTAGAATAATTCACTGTTTGAAATATGGCACACCATTGAATCAGAGCTCATTCACAAGCTTGTTGGGAAAAAAAAAGTCCACTCTGGTGTGGTTTTTCCAGTTTTCACTTTGGCCGTTTCTCAAAGGGTTTAACTTTGTGACAAGCCATTGGGTTTATGATTTGTGCACTTCATTATCTGCATCCTCCATTTCAATTTAAATATATATAAA
This sequence comes from Phyllostomus discolor, assembly GCF_004126475.2. NCBI lineage: Eukaryota > Metazoa > Chordata > Mammalia > Chiroptera > Phyllostomidae > Phyllostomus > Phyllostomus discolor. The sequence continues at coordinate 184,064,936 of NC_040904.2, forward strand.
AATAAAAGAATTCAAATTCTATTGTGGTTTTTCTCTTGTTCTTCCAATAAATTCAAAATTATTTCATTCTTCTCTTTTGTTTCCCAGTGTTATTGAGATATAATTGACATTGGGTAAGTCTAAGGTATACAACATGACTATCTGATACACTTCTTTATTGCAAAATTATTACCACAGTAGGGCTAATTAGTGCTTCCATTACTTCACATATTTATTATTTCCATTTTGTGCTGATAACATTTAAGATCTGCTTTCGTAGCAACTTTCAAGAACGTGTATGCTAATACAGAATCGTTGGCTATATTCGCCATGCTGTACATTAGATCCCCAGAACTCACTCATCCTGTAACTGGAAATGTGTACCCTGTGCCCAACATGCCCCCATTTCTTCCAGCCTCTGAAAACCACCCTTTAACTCTCTGTTTCTATGAGTTTGGCTTTTTTAGATTCCACAGGTAAGTGATATTTGTCTTTCTCTGTCTGCCTTATTTCACTTAGCATAATGCTTTCCAGGAGGTTCATCCATATGTTGGAAATGGGAAAGTTTTCTCATTTCACATGGCTGAATAATATTCTGTTATGTATTTATAAGGTCTGCCCAGAAGGTATCCAGCCATGTACTATGAGAAATAGAGGTATTTATTGAAGAAGATGCAGCATGTAAGAAACATTGTACATAGGACAATGATATCTTCTCAGTCCCCTTCAAAGTAGGTACCTTGGGACCTCATAATGTTCTTCCAATCACCATGAGCTACCCTGTCATATATTCCTGAATCTCATTGACAGTCTGAAATCTCTTCCCTTTCAAAGGTGATTTTAGTTTTGGGAAAAGCCAGAAGTCACAGGGTGCCAAATCTGGGCTGTAGAAAGGGGGCGTGGTCATCTGGGTGATTTGATGTTTTGCCAAAAACCTCTGCATCAGGTGTGATGCATAAGCAAGCATGACATCATGATGAAGCTGCCAGTTACCAGTTGCCCATAGCTGTGGTCTCCTGAATCATCTGAATAATTTCCATGGAGAAATATTGAAGCTTTATGCAAAATTTGAGGCAGATTTATTGTTCTACTCTCTCAGTCATTTTGAATGCGACAGCCACACAGTACACATGCTCACTCAGCAGCGTCTATCACCCCCACCAACTAGTATAGTGAAGTCATCCTTGTTCACAACATGTGCATTCCAGTTCACTCTCCTTGGCTGCCAGGTTACATAGACATTGTGCAAACCATCCTCATTATGTTAACAATGGCTGGACTTTTCCAGACAGGCCTTTTATATATGTGTGTGTGTGTGTATAGACATACATCTATGACATTTTCTTTATCCATATGTAGGTTGTTTTCATGTCTTGGCTACAGTAAATAATACTGCAATGAACATAGAGATAACTTCTTGATTATGTGTTTGCATTTACTTCAGATAAATACAGAAAAGTAAAATTCTTGAATTATATGGTAGTTCTATTTTTAATTTTTTGAGGAACTTCCATGTTGTTTTCCATAGTTGCTGCATCAATTTACATTCCCACCAACAGTGTACAAGTTTCCCTTTTCTCCACATCCTCACCACCACTGGTTGTTTTAGCCATTTTGATAATAGCCACTCAGAGCTGTGAACTGATATCTCATTTTGGTTTTGGTTTACATTTCCCCAGTGATTAGTGATGCACTGCACCTTTTCATGTATCTGTTTGCCATCTGTATATCTTCTTTAGAAACGTTTATATTCAGATTTTCAATCCATTCTTTAACTGGATTGTTTGGGTGTTTTGTTGTTATTGTTGTTGTTATTTTGCTTTTGTTTTTTGCTATTGAATTGCATAAGTTCTTCACATATTATGAATGTTAACCCCTTATCAGGTATATGATTTTTATTTTTTCTTTTATTTAGTAGGTTGCTTTTTCATTTGTTGATTGTTTCCTTTGCTGTGCAGAAGTTTTTTAGTTTGATCTAGCCCCACCTGTTTATTTTGTTGTTGTTATTGTTTTGCCTTTGCTTTGGTGTAAATCAAAAAAGTTATTACCAAGACTAATATGAAAGACTTTTTCCCCTTTTTTTCCTATGATTTTTATGGTTGCAGGTCTTATGTTTAAGTCTTTAATTCATTTTGAGGTCATTTTTGTGTATGGTGTAGGACAGTGTTCTACTTTCATTCTTTGCATATGTCTGCCCTGTTTTCCCAACTCCAAGTATTGAAGAGACTTCTTTTCTCTGTTGTATATTCTTGACTTCTTTGTCATAAATTAATTGATATATAGGAGTGGGCTTATTTCTGGGCTCTCTATTCTGTTCCATTGATTTATATGCCTGTTTTTATGCCAATATCATTCTTTTCTTACTACAACAGCTTTGTAATACAGTTTAAAATCAGGAAGTTGAATGCCTACAGCATTGCACTTCTTTTTTAAAAAATTAGTTTATAGATTATGCTATTACAGTTGTCCCATTTTTTCTCTCCTCTATTCCCCTCTGCCCTGTACCCCACCTCCCACCAGCATTCCCCCCACCTTGTTCATATCCATGGGTCATACATATAAGGTCTTTGGCTTCTCCATTTCACATACTATTCTTAACCTCCCCTTGTTTATTTTGTACCTACTATTTATTCTTCTTATTCCCTGTACCTTTTCCCCCATTCTCCCTCTCTCTGCTGATAACCCTCTATGTGATCTCTATTTCTGTGAATCTGTTCCTGTTCTAGTTGTTTGCTTAGTTCATGTTTGTTTTTATTTTCATTCTTTTGGGTTCAGTTGTTACTTGTGAGTTTGTGGTCATTTTTCTGTTCATATTTTTGATTTTCTTCTTTTTCTTAGTTAAGTCCCTTTAACAATTCATATAATAAGGGCTTGGTGATGATTAACTTCTTTAACTTGACCTTATCTTGGAAGAACTTTATCTGCCCTTCCATTCTAAATGATAGTTTTGCTGGGTAGAGTAATCTTGGATGTAGGTCCTTGCCCTTCATAACTTCGAATACTTTTTTCCAGCCTCTTCTTGCCTGTAAGGTTTCTTTTGAGAAATCAGCAGATAGTCTCATGGGAACTCCTTTGTAGGTAACTGTCTCCTTTTCTCTTGCTGTTTTTAAGATTCACTCCTTATCTTTAATCTTGGCTAATATAATCGTGATATTGCTTGGTGTGTGCTTCCTTGGGTCCAACTTCTTTGGGACTCTCTGAGCTTCCTGGACTTCCTGAAGGTCTATTTCCTTTGTCAGATTAGGGAAGTTCTTCATTATGTTTTCAAATAAGTTTTCCATTTCTTGCTCTTCCTCTTCTCCTTCTGGCACCCCATCTGAATAGATGCTGGGACATTTAAAGTTCTTCTGGAGATTCCCAAGCCTCTCCTCATTTTTTTGAATTCTTGTTTCTTCACTTTGTTCCCGTAGAATGTTTATTTTTTCCTTCTGCTCCAAACTGTTGATCTGAGTCCTGGTTTCTTTCCCTTCATTGTTGGTTCCCTGTACATTTCCCTTTATTTCAGTTTTCATGGCCTTCACTTTTTCCTCTATTTTGCAACCATTCACAATTTCTGTGAGCATTCTGATTACCAGTGTTTTGAACCATGTATCTGATAGGCTGGCTATCTCTTCATCACTTAGTTGTATTTTTTCTCAAACTTTGAACTGTCTTTTATTTGGGCCATATTTTTTTTTTTTTGTCTCAGCATGCCTGTTAGGTAGCAAGGGGTTTACTACCTAAAGTAGTAAGCCTTAGGTATTCGCCAGGGTGTGGCAACCCATGTGGCTGGGTTGTGGTGCCATACGTGGTGGAGAGGTCTGAGAGGGAACAACACTGCTTGCTCAGCTCTCAGCTGCCTTTCAGTTACTTCCTCTGCTACTCACAAGCAAATTGGGCCCTTCTGGTGCTTATTCCCAGGTGGGTGGGTTTGTGTATGTTCTAAGACCCTGTGGGTCTCTCCAATGAACTCTCCTGTGAGGCTGGGAGTTTCTCCTGCAGCCTCAACTCTCACAGGTTTTTTCACTCAGAGGTTTTGAGGCTTTATTTCCCCACACTGGGACCCCGGGTTGCAAGGTCTGTCTTGCTCCCCAGTTGTTTCTCTCACTTTATCTACATACATATGTGGACTGCCCTCTCTGTCAGCCACTGCCTCGCCTGGTCCACCAACCACTGCCATACTGTGAGTCCTCTCCACCCCAGCTACCCATCTCCTCCCCTCCTACAGGTCTGGATGAGTGTTTCTTCTTTAACTCCTTGGTTGTTGGACTTGCATACAGTTTGATTTTCTGATAGTTGTGGTTATGTTTTGTTTTTAAATTTGTTGTCGCTCTTTCTTTTGGTTGTGCGAGGAGGCAAGGGGTGTCTACCTACACCTCCATCTTGGCCAGAAGTAGTATTGCCCTTCTTTCTCAAGATTGCTTTGGCTATTGGAGTCTTTTGTGGTTGTGATTTCATACGAATTTTAGGATTATTTGTTCTATTTCTGTGAAAATGCCACCAGAAGTTTGATAAGTATTGCATTGAATCTTTAGATTGTTTTTGGTAGTATGGACATTTTAAAAATATCAATTCTTCAAATCATGGAGCACAGAATATCTTTCCATGTATTTGTTTTCTTTAATTTATTTCATCAATGTCTTATAGTTTTCAGTGTACAGGTCTTTTACACCCTCAATTAATTAAGTTTGTTTTTAGGTATTTTATTCTTAGGATACCATTATAAATGGAATTTTTCTTAATTTCCATTGTTGATAGTCTGTTTTAGCATATAGAAGTGCCACAAATTTTGGCTTATTGATTTTGTATTCTAAAACTTTACTGAATTAGTTAGTTATAATAGCTTTTTGGTGGAGTCTTTAGGGTTTTCTACATACAAGAAAATTCATCTTCAAATAGTGACATTTTCACTTCTTCATTTCTCATTTAGATGCCTTTTATTTCTTTTTATTAAGAGGTCATTCATAATATTCTAGATTGCATTAATCTATTATTACATGCTCTCACAGCACCTGTATATGATTCACAACCCTCAAAGTCCTTTCATTGCTTGTTAAATACTGGTTTTTCTTGCTAGAATGTAAACTTCATGAAACCAAAGGTTATGATCACAGTATCTACTATAAATATTTAATTCTCCATTTTAATCCTATTTCTGTAGTTTCAACAGCAGCACATGCATAACAAGGTATAAACAGTGGACAGGTGAGAGCATAGAAATGAAATATATAGGGATACCACCTTGGAAAACAAAGGTGCTCTTTTTCATTTTAAGTAGAAATGATTAAATGATAAATAACTACCTTTCGTTGTTGTTTTTATAAAATTGAGAAGCAGGTAATGGGAGATTACCTGTGTAATGGATTAAGTTTTGTGTTCTAGATTTTGTGACTGGTATGCTGGCTTCATAATCTCTTTACCAGCTTCTCTGTGATCTGTTGCCTGCTTTCCCCTACACCTTCCTCCCCACCAGACTTTCTCTCATCCTTTATGCTCTGGGCTCCAGGCACATTGGTCTTCTTTCTGTCCCTGTAAGTGTTAAAGACATTGCTGTGTCTCCTCCCAAATCTTCAAGTTTTGCCTCTTTCTCAGTTTTTGTGTCTTAATTCAAATATCACATCCTCCAGTTTTCTTTGTCATTTCCAGCTAAAGCACCAATTTCTATCAAATGGCACTTTCTACCATTTTGCAGTCTTTCTTCTTTGGAAACTTAGCATTACCTGAAATAATATAATTCATTTATTTGTTTGCATGATTGATGTCTAAATGTTCACATGAAAACAGGGATTTTCCTACTGTTCACTGGCAATATCTTCATCTCCTAGAATAATAGCACATAGTAGGTGCTCATAAATACATTAACTGAATCTGTTTGGACAAGCAGGAGGAGGTAATACAGTCTTGGAAATCCTAAAGATTTCCAAGATGGTTGCAAGATGTCAAAACAAAAATGTGGTTTTTCTAAATGTGTCTAGTGACCTCTGCTGGAATACTTACCAAGGAAACCAAATACAAATCATTTTTTCCACATTGTCCTCTCACCCTTTTTTATTGAATGATAGTGTGAGTGTGAAATTAGAGATCAGGAACTTTTGAGATTCCTTTTCCCATGTTGGAGAAATCCCACTTCTGTTTTGTCTGGATGACTGACTGTTCTCTCTCTGCTCTTAGCTCACCAATTTATGCTTTCAGTATAAATCCTAGAGGAGTATTCAGGGGTATTTAGAGTATTGGGAAGCAGAGAACTTTCTGATTCTCATCCAGATCTAATTGCATAACTGAATGTCTTTTTTTTTTTTCACATATATCTGAAAGTGGGGGATTCATCCACATATCATGGATATATGAAGATATATCCCATGGACATATTTATGTGGTTCCATTTACTTCACATTTGTTGACTCAAGAGCAAGTTTGAAAAAGGCATTTACCACTAAATAGCAACTAGTTGGCAAAGTGTCCTCATGTTGGGACAATAGGATCAGATGTCTACTTTGAGGAGTCGGTAGGGGGTGATGTGTGGCTGAGGGGGCTGGTACTAAGGCAGAGCCCCAAGTGAGAGGCAGGAATCAAGATTTTCAAAATGATGAGAGTGAGAATGAATGAAATAATCATGAGGCCATCTGATTGAACTCTCTGTTTTACTTATTCTGTGTATGGTATGAATATATATGTATATATTCATGGCATAAAATTTGTAAAATACTAGTAAAGAAAAAGAGAACACATAAATATTAATCATTATCAGTGCCACCTAAAGAAACCATTGTAAGAATTTTGTTTCTATTTCAGTCTTATATGTACATCACTAGTAGAAGTGTATGTATACTTTTTTTTACAAAACTGAATCAATTATTTTGCTTTACATGTTACTGATTTTTATTTGGCATGTCATGAAATATTTTCATTAATCTAAGGTCATTTCTCTCAAAATGTAATTAATTATTTATTAAGCAGATAATACATGCATGTGGCAAAATAGTCAAAAAATTAAAGAAAAATAAGCCTCCCTTCTACTCCTTTCCTCTGCAACAGTAACTACTAGGGAATGCTTTCAATAGACCACTATATTTTTTCTATAAATAAAAGGGAAAGTTACTAAAGTAGTTAATATTGTGCTAGGCATTATATTAAGCACTTTATATAAATGGTCCTATTCCCAGCTTCGTAAGAAAACCAAAACTTAGTTAAGAAATTGGCTTGAGGTTACATAGCTGATAAGTGGCAAATGGGACATGGCCCCCAAAATGATTATTTTAAAACCAAGCACAAGGTATTTGGCACTACAAATGAATAAAGTTTCACAGTATAATTTGGATGTTATGAACTGGCTATCCCGGGGCTTGTTTTCCCTGGAACAACCAATCTTAGGGTTACTGAGACTACACACTGCAAACATGCCTCTCCCCTCACCCTGCCATCCCAGTCTCACTGCTTGTTGGTATGCCCTTCTGTTTGGTTTTATTGGAGTTTGTATTTGCAGGACTCACAGAGGTTATGTTAACACAAGCAAATCATTTTGTGAAGGAGAAAGTCATTGAGATAATTTGGGCTCCTATCTTTACTATTTTAGTGCTTGATTTTTTTTTTTGATTAACCATATAACTTTTCTCTTACCAATTGAATGAATAATAAACTATATACCTAAATTTATTTTTATAGGGAAAAATAAGAATCAACTATGTCAGGAATCATGAAAGCCATTTAATCTGCTTGATTCACATTGATTTATTAATATTAGGTAATGAAATATGGTTTTATCTATTTTAAAATAGGGCTTAAGTCAATAAGGCCAACTGCACAAAAAATGGCTAAAGACCTAACAAAAGGTTACAAATAATACTACTACTAATAAATATTAAAAATAAAATAGTAATAGTATAAACAAGTAATACATTATTTTAAGATAATTCTGCTTATGATTCTAATGTGAAGGATATTTTTTTGTGAATTTCAGTTCTACTGTTATACAGAATGACAATATAAAAATATTGATTGTAAGCTAAATCTATAAAGTACTGTAGTTCAAAATTAAGTATGCTTGTGAATGCCATTATTCCATTTAGGAACAATTTAGAATGTGTCTGTGTGTGTATGTAAATAAATTAGCATATACATACTTATTTACATGCAAATACATGAAAAAGCAAATATATGGCATTTACTAGCAGGTGATCCTGGTTATATATTCCAGAACCTAGTATATTTTGCATTTTTCCCCATATTTGAAGATTTTTATATACATTAAATTATTATTTATCCATTCAAAAATATTTGTGGTAAATGTACAAATAGGACTAAAATTAATTACAACTCTTTAAAATGATGATCTGTTACTCACTGATCAGTAAAAACTACATTCTTTTTACGTTATACTCAAACACACATTTACATTTATATTTTTTCATAGGGAATTTAGAAAAGAAATTAAGAAAAAAGAATCTAAAATCTATACTTAACCTTCAAAATTAAATTTGCAGATGTAGGATTAAAAAAATGAGGAATAATTTTTGATCAAAATCACAGAATCAATAAATGATCAAAAGCACAGAAATATGCCCCAGTCAATTCTACATGAACCTGAAATGGTTCGAAAACTTTATAAGGGGAATCGCTGATCTCAGATCACTGGAAGTGATGAAAGAGCATTGGTGACTCTGTGAGTCTAGGAATTTGGTCAAAGGGACAAGGGCTAAAGGTCTGGGCATGATCAGCCTAGGAGGATGTCGCTATTGGAGAGGGTTCTTGCCTAAACTCCAGACTGAGGACTTGACTTGTGATAGCTAATTCTGAGTTGTTTGGGTAGATTTAAATTCTGACTGGAGATATTGTCCTCAGTAGATCCACCTGAAAGACTGCACAGAGAACGCGACAATTCCTCCTTCAAACGGGAGCTCTCTGAAAAGCACATGAGATTTTGTTCTGCTGGTTTAGTCCTATGAGAAGCTACCCAAGCCTGAGATCTACCAGCCTTGAACCTCTGCGATTCTAAAGCGCACCAGTCCTACAGTTAATTGGAAGAGTGATTCAAACAGTTTCAGAGGATCGGAAGAACAATGCTCCGAGGCCGATCCCTGTCGGTGACATCCCTCGGCGGGCTTCCCCAGTGGGAAGTTGAAGAACTTCCCGTCGAGGATTTACTGCTCTTTGAAGTTGCTTGGGAAGTGACCAATAAAGGTTTGTACTGGCCCTGAGGGGGGGATATTTGACAGATAGCTGAACAATGTAGATTAGGAGAATGAATTAATGAAATGAATTGCCAGTGAGTTAAGAGGTATTCAAACTCCTTATATAAATTTACATTTAGCCGTGTCTATTTCAACAGTCAATAAAAACTTAGACCTGTGTTTATGTGCTGAAGGGAGAGAAAGGTAAAAGTATTCATCTTTGCCAGTGAAAGTGCATTTAAATTAAAATTTGAAATCTGTGTTATGGCAAAATAGAAATAAAAAATTATTTACTTTTTAGGTTTTATGATTTTTTCCAGCAGAAAACAAAATTTTGTACTTTATTTTAGGAGGAACCGTACCTGGTCAGGACGAAGTAGAAACTTTAACTGCATATATTGATAGCAATTATGTGAAATATTTCATAAGGTTTCTAATAATTCAAGATCAGCTTGGGATTAAAGTTTTAATTTATCAGCTCAGAAAGCATGAGATCGAGCTCCTGTTAAGAATAAATTAATTTTTCAATAATAATAAACATAGAAATTATAGAATAAGAGAGGAAATCAAATTAAGAAAATTAAAACAATTTCCTAATAAGGTGTAATCTCATTTATGCTGGATTAGAGAAGGCAAATGAAGTATTAAACCTAAATGATTTTAATAAGAAAGGTATGTGTAAAACTATGAAAAATGAATTTCTTATGGATTGATATTCTCTAGTTTAAAAGTGTGAAGACTATTGAGGGAATATTAGTAAGAAAAAGTCAGTTTTGAAGGTTGAATTCTTCAGGGTCATGGAAAACCAAGCAAAGTGATTGATGGGTGAAAGGAAGTGGTAACTTGTGGAATTCAAAGGCTCTGGGTTGAAAACATGCGTCTGATACATGACTCCCTTTTGGCTAAATTGGAGCCAGCACAACCTCAGAATTATATTTGACATCTGTTCAGACATTCACTTTATGCCAATTGTTCAAAGTTCTCATGTAATACTTTCATAAAATTCATAAAGTCAAAATTAAAAATCAATTCTGCCTATGTAGAAATGCACCGAGTGAGTGTAAGAAAACAAAGTGAGGAGGACGCAAAGAGGACAAAACCCTTATTAAGGAGAAGTGAAGCATTTTATAAATATGTTTTTAAATGCTCTTTTTTCCAGTCTCAGTGTTTTTAAATACGCTCCATGTTCCTGGGAACAGTGCCATCTCTGTTACACATAAATCTCAGACCGTGCCTTTAAATAAATGTTTGCTCTGCAGAGTAGGCAGGCACCCAAAAATAGTTTGTTGGTGGTAAAAACTGAAGGGATTTGCTAGCACCAGGGAACAGTTCCGAGATGTCTGCGTGAGTTCCAGCACCCGAGCAGAGAGCCCTTTCTTCTTCCCTCTGTTCTCTCCATGTAGCACACCTTAAGGAACAGTCTCCCGGGGCTGGGCGCACTCTGGGGCAAACTGTTGTCTGTGGATCTTGTATGCTGATGACACGCATGCTGATGACAGGGCCTGGTATGGTGCCTGGAACATAGAAATTGCTCAGAGGGATTTTTCCTTTTATTTTTTTTAAGATTTTATTTATTTATTTTTAGAGAGGGAAGGGAGGGAGGGGGGAGAGAGAGCGAGAGAGAGAGAGAGAGAGAGAGAGAGAGAGGGAGGGAGAGAAATATCAATGTGCGGTTGCTGGGGGCCGTGGCCTGCAACCAAGGCATGTGCCCTGACTGGGAATCAAACCTGCAATGCTTTGGTTCGCAGTCTGAGCTCAATTCATCAAGCTATGCCAGTCAAGAGGATTTTTCCTTTTAAATGAAGGAATGAATACATTTATTTTCATTCTCTATAGTTCTTTTGATACTTCTTTTCTCTCATTTCCCATGCAAGAGAAAGGGAATTTTGTTGTCTCAAGAGGTGACCCACCCTGTGATTTTTCCAAGTTGGTATCATCCCCAACTGATCTTTATTTTAATATCTATCACAGTTTGATTTTTAGAGGTGACTACATGAATGGGCAATTACTGTGTTTACCTCTCACAATGTGTTGACACCATAGATTCTTTTTAAATTTTACTTTGAAGTTGTATCTCCCTCTGGTTCATAGCCATGATATGAGGCAGGTTAGAGATCATGAACCCAACTCCTCTGTTTTATCCATGAAATAGACATCTACAGGCATTAATGACCAAGTACATTACAGGGTTGGGACTGGCAGTTAGGTCCCCTGTGAGTCCACTTCTCTTTTTAATTACTATACAAGAGTAAAAATTCAACACCTATTGCCTAAGGAGATTTTCTATAGATGAAAGAACATAGGGCTTATAGTCAAAGATCATAGATTCCTGAGACTTTGTTAAAACTTACTGAAGATCAGTTTCAGTAAGCCATAAACTTACTGAAGATCAGTTTCTTCATAAAAGAATGAATGTAATATGCTTCAGCCATCTTATAGTGGTTTGTGGTGGCAAACAGGAAATGTGTTTATATCCAAGAAAACAAAAGATTTCTTTGAGAGGAAAAAAATTTTTAGTGCCAAAATTTTGCCAACAAACAATGAAAATGTATTAAATATAACAAATGAAGGAGTCATAGTTAAATTATTGGATGCTAATTTTCAGGCCTCAAGATAACCTTTTTTCCTTGTTCATAGTACCCTTGAGTTTATTGCTTTTATTCATTTATTAATCAATAGAGACCCATCAAGTGTCTATTAGATGTCAGGCACTGGGAGATGAGGAGCATAGAGTTTAACAATACAGAATTGATCCCCAGTCTTCCAAAATCTACAGACTTGTGGGAAGACAGGCATTGAACATGCACTTACAGTCAAATGTGGTGAGTGTAAGAAAAAGCAGCAGGCGCCCAAAGACTGCGTAGTGTGTGCATGTGTTTGCAGAGCCAGGGCTACAACCATATTGGGGCTTGAAGCAAACCTCTTACTACAATCCTTTCCCCTGCCTAGACTTGCCCAAATCATTGTGGATGATGGATCAATTATCATATTGAAGATATTTAGGATCATTGAAAAAGAGTTTAATGGATCTTGTCACAAACAATGAATGTTAATATAAAATTTATTCATAAAAGGAGTATGTGGGATCATTCATTATCAGATTGGCTTTGACTTTGAGTGAATCCATAAGTCAGTTTTTAAACACAAAAGCAGAAAGTGGACAAAAAGATAGGGAACAGAGTTGCTACAATCATGGGTGACACAGTAGTTTGGGGTTGAGATGTGGAGGTGCAGGGGGCTGTCAGTAGCATCTCAAACTACACTACAAAACCCTCCATCTATGGAAAAACCATGCTTGGTGCACATACAGCTTTAAGAGAAGCCCTTTTCTCCCCACTTCCTTTTTATGTAGATTGCCATGTCTGAACCCCTCCTGTATGGCACATGGGGTCAACACTATGGTGTAATCAAGGTGGGGTGTGCACGTGTTCTGGCTCTAAGCGCTCACCTCCTGCTACCTGAGACTGCCGCTGCTTTGATTTCAACCACAGACCCAGGAAAGCACTGGGGGCTCAAACATTTGTTGACCATCGTCACCAGACATGTTTTACTTTCTTTTTTTACCAGCCCTGCTGCTTCAAAGAATGATGTTCTAATTGTATAATGATTACTCTGCTTCTGGAACTGCATCTTGAGACAGAAGGGTCACAGGATTAGCCATGCATGTTGAAGTCATATGACTTACAAATTCTGTAACTTTTCAACATTTAAAAATAGTGAAGATATTCCTAATTTATATGCATATGTAAAATGCTTCCCCTTGGCTGCTGTCCACATTCCATACTGCTTTGGAATCCTGGTTTTAGCGACAACAGCAGTGTTTCTGACTTGGGGTTGGAGCTACCTCAGTGATGTATTTGCCATGGGGGCTCATTGTCTATTTCTTTTGAAAGGCTTGATACTTTGCCCTCATACTAAAGATAGCTCCCATGTTGTTTCAGAAAAAAATATAGAGATCAATAAAATCCAAAGTACATGTTTGAAAGTGAAGAGTTAGTCCAAATTCAGTGACCTACACTTTGGTAAAACAACAACTTGTTAAAAATATGTGTTGGTGAACCTCTGGTTTAAAGCTCAAAGTAGAACATAGGAATGACCTTATATCTATGCTGTCACACTCACCTCCCATTAGCATGCCAAGAGAGGAGTTTCTGGTAAACAGAGTAAGAATCAATGGAAACTAGTTGGCATGTAGATATATGGGAAGGACAGAGAGAGGCTAAATTGGAGCTCGGGCATATGAAATGCAGTAAGAGCTCCCCTCCACAGAAGAGACATCTGGAGGGAGAGACTTATTTACAATCAGCCCTCAACCAGTATGGGATGGACTTTTATTTTTAAATTTTACATTTTTATTTCTGATAGACTGAAAGGACATAGCCATAGTATTTATAAATACTGTATGGCTACTTGGGGACTACCTATATCAAGCTTGAAGTCCTCAAATAGGATAAGGAAGTAGCAGATTAATTATGTTTATCTTTACATATCAATCCCCAAAACTAACCATATTTTTTCAAGTAAAAAATATCTCTTCTCCCTTATGTCCTTTAGCAAATAAAAATGTGTTCTCATTTACTCAAGTGTATTTGAATTTGAAACACGTAATGCAACAAACAAGGATGTTCTAAAATCTCTGGACAAGATATATAGTTGCAAATAAAAGAGATTTCAAGAATAGAAATGTGAATAAGGCATTTATTACATGTGTGCCATCAGAACCTGATGACATATCCTCCCTGATAAGATGAAGGTGAAGGAAACAAGTCAGCAGAAGGGGCAAATTATTTGAATAAAGCATATATACTCATATATATGTATGTATATATATATATATATATATATATATACACACACACACATACACACACAAACTATATATATAGCTTATATATATATACACACACACACAAATATGTGTGTGTGTGTATATATGTAGCTTATATATATTTAAATTTCTACTAAAATATGACACACCTTAAAGAAAAGTTATTTTTAGTTGCTTTTGCAAACTATTTCTTTAAATTTGTTTTTTTCTCAAGAAATAGTTTTTTTGCTTTATAAAATTTTCTGGAATTGGGACAAATATTTAGGCGCACTTAATGTTGGCATCAGTTCCTGTAGACTCAAGTTCACTGCTGAATGGACAGGTGAATCCTGTCTGTCCTGCCCAGTCTAGGCACCTGCAGGAGGTGCAGCTCCTCCTCCTGCATCCATGCTGCTGTCCTCACCACCTGCTGTCTGAGCTGTGATAGAGGCCTTGTTATCAGACTGCTCAGTCAAAAAGCCTTTTCTTAAAGACGAAGTTTTTAAGAATAACAAGTTTATGTGGCTCGTATAAAAATTGTTTGCATATAATATTTACATTTTGGGAGTTACCTTAGCTCTTCTGTGTTATAAATTAATGAATCCTGTTAGCATGATATAGTAGCATTAGCATTTTTTATTATTCCTCAAAAGGCAATTTACCAAAAAGTATATTTTGAGTGGCTCAGGCTTAAAGAAAAATTCTCAGGTGGCCATTCTACCTTTTGACCATAGATTGTGACTATCAATCAGATTTATTATTTAAAGTCTAAGCTACTGGAATAAGAAATTTAAGAGTTAAGGTAACTATCAAACCCTATACCCTGATAAATTAAAATACCTTATGGAAAACTATAGTAAAAAATAGCAAGTTTTTTCTCAATTAAAATAATTTGCTCTTGGAAATGGAGTTGAAGATTGATGCTGGGATCTGTTAGCTTTGGGATTTCCCACATAATTTCTTGAGTTGTACCCTTGCCTATAGCTCAGAGCACGAAATATTGCTCAAGAAATTGATTCAGACTGTTTTCATTTTCTCATGTGAGATGATCATTTAGATCCAGTATAAGAAATAGCCTGCATGTACTGAAAGTCTTCTTCTTGATCCTCTCTCTTCCTCCTGCCTGATTATGCACCTCAATATTAAATACCCATTAATTTTCATTTGCACACTATTGCTCCTATTCATGGCTTGGTTCTAACCCTTCTTTCTGCCTAAAAAAATTCTTCCACATGATATCCACCTGCCTTATTTCTTCACCCTTTTTAGCACTTACTCAAAGATTAACTTTTTAATGAGGCTTAGTTTTGAATACTGTTGCTACTACCTGCCCTTTTGCCTGAGCTAATACTATTTTACTCCCATTGGACAGATGAGCTAATTGAGCCTTAGGTTAAGTGAGTTAGATTGTTCAATTTCATCTGGTTATAATTTTTTACATTATAATATCCTCCAGCATAATTTTCTGCATGTGGACATGCTAGATCCAAAGGTATATAGATTTTCCAGTAGTATATATATATTTGGCTTTGTGTTTTAATAGTGGTGGCCACAATACCAGAGGGGAAAATGTGATATGCCATATGGAAATTTGTATTTGCATCATTGTGTTTGACATGAGAGCTGGGCCAAGTGTTCCCCTTCACAGTCCATTAGCCCTTTCTTCCTGGCAGAAGTACCTTAACTTGGTACCTTAGCAGGGAAGTGGCTCTTTAGCTTGGGAGACTTGCTCATGATTTCAGCAGTGGCTGTTACTTGGATACACTTTAGCCCCTTCTTGGACCGCTGTAGGAGAAGGGATGAATAGTGACCACGTGGCTGAAGGCACATGGAGTGACAATGGCTGTTTGCCCCAACTTTGACACTTAAGTGTAGATAGAGCATTAAACCAAGTATGCTTCATTCCAATGGTTCCTTCAGACCCCTTTGAAATGTTGGTACTGCTCTGCTGTTGCGAACCTGCTACACTCTGACTGCACCCAGAAGGGGCTTTAAAATATGCATGAACTGAACAAAGAGTCAACTCAACTGTTTGTTAGTGTCCTTTAAAACAGTTCCCTTAGAAAGTTAAATAAACCCTCATGCTTGATAGATCCTAAATACTTACTCAAAAATGGGAACTCACTTCCACACCTTTATCACTTAAAATGAATTATTAACCTGAATGATAACAAAACATTTCTTTTTAACAGTTGGTGGCATCTATACTGTGATTCAGACAAAGGCCAGAGTAACAGCAGATGAATGGGGAGACAATTATTTCCTGATTGGCCCCTATTTTGAGCAAAATATGAAGACTCAGGTGGAACAGTGTGAACCTGCTAACGAGGCTGTTAGAAGAGCAGTGGACACAATGAACAAGCATGGCTGCCAGGTAAAGGCACCTGACTGACACTTCATTTGACAAGTCTTACCAAACTGGGATGGAAAATCAGGCCATTTACATTAACTCACAAGAGAAAACCATTCATCTACTAAGCGAAAAGGAGCAGGTTTGTGAGCAAGATGATGAACTTGATTTAAAATAAGTATATTTTTGAGGCACCTTGCAAAGATCCTAGGAAAATATCTAGTAGTATAATAGGGTTAGAGCTCAGTAGAAGGTATAAGGTAAATATATTTCTGGGGAAGTCATTTGTATCTAAATTGTGGTTGATATAACTGGTGTTGATAGCATTATTCAGTGGAAGTTTATGGACTAAGAGCAAAAGTTTTGAGCCAAACCTTGGGATGTCAAGGTTAGAGCATCTACACTAATAGAAGTCAGAGATGGCAGAAGTAGAAGCACAGATAGTGATGTAGAACAAAGGATGTCCCAATCCTAATCCTCAAAATTTATGAAAATGTTACCTTATATAGCATAAGGGCTTTGTGATGTGATTATGTTAAGGGTCTTGAGATGAGGAAATTTCCCTGGATTATCTGGGTGGGCCAACGTAATCACAAGTGCCCTTATAAGAGGAGGCAGTAGAATCAGAATTGAAGGGGAGATGTGACAGTGGACACAGAAGTTGGCACGAGGAGCTTTAAAGATGGAAGAAGAGACCGTGAACCAAGGAATGCAAGTGATCTCTAGAAGCTGAAAAAGACTAGAAAATAGATTCTATTTTAGAGACTACAGATGGAATGAAAGTCTGCTAACATGTTAATTTTAACCCGTAAAACCGATTTCACACTACAACCCCCAAACCCGTAACATTAATTTATGTTGTTTTAAGCCACTAGGTTTCTTTTTATTTTTAAGATTTTACTTATTGTTAGAGAAAGGAAGGAGAGAGGAAGAGAAATATGTGTGTGGTTGCCTCTCATGCACCCCCTACTGGGCACCTGGCCTGTGACCAGGCATGTGCCCTGACTGGGAACCCAAGCAACAATCCTTTGGTTCACAGGCCCATGCCAAATCCACTGAGCTACACCAGCCAGGGCTTAAGCCACTAGGTTTCTGTTGATTTTGCCATCACAACAGAAATAGTGATGTTAAGACAAGGGAGAAGTGAGTTTCACATGTGAAGGAGGAACTAAATCAGCCAAGGACTGAACCAGGGTAATTTTGATTTAGCAACATTCAGGTATTCATGGTAACCTTGTTAAATATAGTTTCAAAGGAAGGAGAGGTTAAATCAGACTGCAGTGGATTAAGGAATGAATGAATGGTGAATAAAGTATATAAAAATTGTGGTTATGAGTTTTTCTATGAAAAGGAATGGTAAATTAGTTTCAGAGTGACATGGTTTTGAGAATGAGTGTTTTATTAAATGTGAGACCTGAGAATATTTATATGCCAAAAGGCAGTATCTAGTACACAGGGAGAAGATGAAAGTTCAAAAGAAATGGACAATTGAAGAAAGTGAGGTCACTGAGAGTGGAAATGGGAGGATCATTCCCACTGGTGAGAGGATCATTCCTCCCTCCTTTCACTTACACAGGGAGTACAGGACGAATGCAAATAGAGGTGAATTAATGCAGAATTCAGTATGGTCTCGTTTGGTGTTTTTTGATGATCTTACTGAAGCAGGAGTTAAAGGTCATCTTAGGAAAGTTAGAAGGCAAGTGTTAAAATAAAAGAATTTGAAGGAAGAAGTTCTAAAAAAGCATTCAACCGATAGACAAAGGATTCCTGGACCCTTCTGATGTATTGTCTGACTTTTTGGTGTCACAAATATACACTACTGTGACTTTCCGCAGCAGCAATCAGCAGCCTGAGTGAAAGTGCAGAAGGTTGCACAGGTGGAGAGTCAGCATTGTTTAATTTCAGTATTTGAGCAATGGAGAAAATTAGCAAAAGTCTTGGAGGTAATTGTGCAATTGACTGAATTAATGGTTGAATTGACGGACAGTCAGTTTGAAGAATGTAATAGGATTAGACTTTGAGCTGCTATGCTAGATTACCAAGATAATGTATTTTAGGAAATATATTTAAGATTTCTGGCAGCCACCATATTGGGAAACACTTTGAGTCACATTTTTTTAATAGTAGGAATAAGAGAAATCATACATATTTATCAACAGAAAAAAAAACCTTTTTCCAGCAGGAAATACTTGAAGTCCTGTTGCATAAAGGAAAATAAGTGACAGTAGAAATTATGCAGTTATAAGTTGTTAAAGATACAGAACAGTTCATCTTCTGACTATCATAAAACATATACTGTGATATTAAATCATAAAACTATGAGTTCAAGATCATAGGATCAATGACATGATCTAGATACTTTTTTTAAATGACCACATTTAATAAAAAGCAAAAACTTGGAGATTTTAGGTGAGTGGATGCAAGCCCATTCCATCTTCAGGCTCCAGTGTCAGATATTGGAGGTATCAGATATTTGTGTATCACTGTGGTTTTCTGTGTAACATATGTAGTTTGCTATTGAATTCCAAATACAGCTTACATCTTCTGAGCACAAATACCTTTCCTCCCTTCCATTACCCAGCATGACCACATGGCTCTGTGTTCTTTGTACGGCAGGTACATTTTGGAAGATGGCTGATTGAAGGAAGTCCTTACGTGGTGCTCTTTGACATAGGGTCTTCGGCTTGGAATTTGGACAGGTGGAAGGGTGACCTCTGGGAAGCATGCAGTGTCGGCATCCCTTATCATGACCGAGAAGCCAACGATATGCTGATATTTGGATCTTTAACTGCCTGGTTCTTAAAAGAGGTACAGTTTGCTGTACAGTCAGACAACAGAGGAGCAGCACAATTGAATTCTGGGCCCAGCATTGCCAGGCAATGATCCCATGATCTTTAGATTAAGTGAATTTTGAGATGATGCCATTACTGATTGTCCTAATGCATTTCTGAAACAATGTTCAGCGTTCCTCAAACTAAATACCAACCTTTAGAAAGGGTAATATTAATGCTTATTAATATTTACATCATGTCAGGTTTAAAACCAATGATGTGTATAAAAATCCACTTACATTGCCTGCTACGTAAATGGTAAACAATATATATGCCAGAAAAAATAGTATACATCATGCACTGTGTATATGAATTCTAGAACCAAGGGAATAGAAAATAGCTTGCAATATTTGGCTTCTTTACATATGAGTACTTGTGTAACTTCAGGGACTTTTAGATGTTTTCATCACTAGCTTGGGGCTGGAGTGATCCCAGCAGGTGCCAAGGAATCTGTAGCAGTGAAATATCCCATAGGTGAAATGTTTTTAAAAGAATATTAAAAACTAGTCTTTTTAAAATGAGCCAAGCCTGCACTCTCATGCTCTGAGGACTCTAAGTCCTCAAAGCATGGCCGTAAGAGCCTTAGCCTTCTTTGTAGCACCTCAAAATGATGATGCCTAAACTAAAATTAGATGGTAAAGATAGAGCACCCCTAGCAAAGTGGGGGTGTGGTCTAAGGACAAGTTCCAGAACAACTGTATGCTGGGAGAGTGCTCCCTTTAGCCAGTCTGTCTTACTGATAAAGTCCTATTCCAGTAGCTATGATGGGGTGCCTTGAAGCAAAGGAGAGGATGCAGAAGCCAGCCTATTGCTTTGTGTGGATGACAGAATAGGAGAAGGGTGAGGGTACCAGTGGATCTAGTCTAATGGCCAGCATGAACTCGTGTCCTAGCATCTGTTAGCATCAACAACTCTTTCTCTGCAAACTGCCTCCCTGAGGCTCATGCCAGCCTTCCAGGGTGCATGTGTGCATGTGTGTGAATGCCTGCCGACACCCCTTTGGTGGAAGGGAATAGAGCAGAGAAAAGCAGGAAAATAAGAACTCCAACTTCCCCTAAAGGAAAGCAGTTCCAGAAACCTATTGTTTTTGGTCTAAAGGGTAAACAAAGATACTGAAAAAACCTCATGGGTCTTCTGGGGCCAGTCCTGTTTCTGCAGCACTGTTGACCTGCGCAACTGCTCTTGGCTGTGAAGAACTTTACAAAGAGCAGACGCTTTAAAACACAGAGGATTTGGCCTAAGTCAGTAGTTTTCAAAGGGCATTTCTCAGACCATCAGTAGCAGCATCACTTGTAAACCTGTAAGAAATGCAAATTCTTGCCTCCCTGCCCAGAACCACTGAATTAAATTACCTGGGAATGGGCCCCAGATGTCAATGCTTTAACAAGCCCTCCAGGTGACCTGATGTACACTAAGTGTGAGGACTGCTCACACTTGTGAATATGCCACTGAATCCTATAAAACACACTTGCTAAATCTGAATGTTTCATATTTAGATCCTTTTAAATTGTGCTAAAATTTACAGGCATAACTTTCCTTCTGCTGTGGGCCATGGGCAAGATAGAGCTTCACCAACTTTTCTAAATGCTTCTTTTCCAATGTAGGTGACAGACCATGCGGAAGGTAAACATGTCATTGCCCAATTCCACGAATGGCAGGCTGGAACTGGACTGATTCTTTCTCGAGCCCGGAAACTTCCTATTGCTACAATTTTTACTACTCATGCCACACTGCTTGGGCGGTATCTCTGTGCAGCAAACATTGATTTTTATAACCATCTTGATAAGGTAAATGGTCCTACCACCTTCTCCCTCACCACCGTTTTCCCTGATCATTGAAGCTGAAGGATGAGAAGTATTGATCTTGACATTTCATCTGCCAGCCACATGGCAGAAATGCCCTTTCAACTAATCAGTATTCATGACAAAGCCGCACCTGGGTGACAGGTTGCTCAGAGAGCTTAACTTTGTTCAGAGTGCAGTGGAGTAGAGCAGTGAGAGACTATGTGTGTCTACTTTGGGACAATAGATCCAAGATCCAAAGTGCCATGGTGGGGGGTGGGGGGTGGTGAGAAAGCTCTGTGACACAAGGTGGGGCTCCTGTCTACCCCGGAGCACAGGAATTACTGTGAGGATCCTGAATCCACACACAGTTCTGAGTGGCAAGTAGAGAACTGTGATCCTAGACATACAGCTTGCGCCATGAGCCTTACCTCCTCTATCCCAGTGTATGAATGGTCAGGTTTCTCCTGTGATCCTGCCATGTGTAGGTGGAGTTTTTGTCGGGGTCAAATAAGACAGAAGTTATTCAAAAGAAGGATGTATGTCCTTGACAACCAAACAATTATGTCTGCTTATTGAGAAGACTGTCCGATTTGATGACCCAAAGTCATTCAGCTTTGACTTCTTCCTTCTATTTTTCACCAATTAAATCAGATTAAAGTATGGCTTTTATATCACATGTCAATAATATCAACAAAGCATGCACATACCATAAAGTCAGGTGTTTTACAGATTTGGTATCTACCTTGCCAATCAAATCAATTTACCATTTTAGGTTTCTGTTTTACTATTGGGAACATTAGGAAATTGGAAAGTTGATTTCTAAAGACTTCCCAGTTTAAAAAAGGGCTAGGACTCTATGAAACAGGATGTGTGGTTTGCATGTGTGTAACACACACATTATATTCAGATAACAGTTGTAGAAGTTATCCCACTGCCTCAAAGGCACTTTGACACTGAATGCAGGAACGATTTTTCTGACTCACTAACATTTGCAAGGCAATGAAGAGTCCTGATAAGAGTTGACCTATGAAAAGGTCAGCTATCGTAAAGGAACATTGTAAACATAAGATGTACATTTAAAATACAGTCACCAAGGGATTCAGAAAGTCAGGAGACCAGGGAAATTTCCCAATGCCATATGATATCGCAGTAGACTAATAAGGGCAAACCAGTGATCTGTGATAAGCTCAAAAATCATGTTTCCTGGAGAAGAGCAGACTTTGATTTTTGTGAAACAAAAAATATTAGAGGCAATATCAAATATTTTACTACAGAGTACTTAGAGCATTATATAATAATTAATAAAAGAAATGAATAATATGCATCAGCTATTATTTGCTTTTCATGAATAAATGCATGGTAGTATTCAGTTATTATATATTACAACTTTGTCCTCTTGATAAAGGTCAGCTTTTATATCAGACAGTCATCAAATAGGATTATATATCTCCCCAGCTTAAAGCCCCTCACTGGTTGAAATACATAGTCAGACCCCAGCCCATTGTTCTAAGAAAATATCCTGCCCAGCAGAGTGACTAGTAAATAACAAGCAGTCAAGAACTAGATTTTGAGTTAAATTCATAATCATTTCTTACAGAAAAAATGCCTATAATTATTTTCCATAGTGGACCCTCTCCCCAGGCTCACACTGGGCTTAGAATGTGGGTAATACATAAAAACATCAAATTAAACACATGAAAAGTTTTTAAAAGTTCAACCTAAGAAATGAGTCATCATTTAGTCTTTGATACAACACCCAAGATGCGTCTCTGTAAGTTCTGGCTCAGGCAAATAAACATGGAGTGGGGGTGGGGAAATGAGAATAAAAATAAAAGTATTTAACTTCTATAAAAGCAGAAAGGTAGAACTATTTTACTCAAATAATAATTGCTAACTAAAAACATTTCTGTTGTTAACAAATTCACAAAGACCTTGAAATTGGTTTCAGTTTTTAGTTAAGTTTATTAACTAAAATGGGATTTCAACCATTTTTTAGCCACCATCTGAATTTCTGAAATTCTCCAAGATGTTTCCAAATTTTTTCTTATTAAATAACTAATAGTTTTTTTTTTAAAGTTTTTTAGGTTTTGGGCCTTTTCTTAACAGCAACAGAATTTCCCTGACGGAAATGTGAGGACAGTGCTCTTTGGGATTAGAAGTCTGTGCAGGCAGCCATAGACAGCTGTTTGGTGGATTTTAACTCTTTTCCTCTGACCAGGTTTTGAATGCATCAGCTTCAACTACAGAGTTACCCTCTGCTGTTGCTGGACTGTTTTTTAGTGGCTAATACACACTTTACTTCATTCTTTGTTCTTTTATACATTACCCAGAATTCAACAACAAAGCTGTGTGATACAGAAGGGCAGCTCAGCTGTCGGAAGAACCAGGCCCAGATGTTTTAGATGCTGCAATTGTCAGGCAGAGATTTTAATGTACTATTGTGAATGTGGGGAAAAGTAGACAGCATGTGTAAACAGGCAGGGTTGCTGTGAAGCCACAGGTGTCACTAGGCATAACACAGGCCTAAAAGGTAAGGGACCCCATGAAACCAGGAACGACAGAAGCATGCACAAGTGACTGTCTTCACCAAGACCTGCGTCTTTGCATATTTGGTTTACTCACTTAGAAAACCTTTCTTCCCACCTCTACGTGTCTAAATATTAAATGCTATCCCACATATGAAATCATATTACTCTCAATAGTAGCAATTAATGTTAATAATAGCTAAAGAGCACTTTCTATGTGCCAGGCACTTTTGTAAATATTTGACAAGCGTTACCTCATTTTCTCTTTGCAAAAAGCTCAATGAGATAAGAAAGATTTCACACTTATATCCAGAGTTATTTTTCTTAAACATAGGCTGTGTCTTCACCATATCACTATGCAAGTCCATTCGGTCTTTCCATTGTATACAGGACAAAGGCTAAATTCCTAGCCTTGTTGTCAGGGAATTCTGGGGTCTGGCCCTATTATATCCTACCAGGATACTGACTTGCTATGTCTCTTACATTTCTACACCCAAAGCCATCCTCACATCAGACATTCTGGTATTTTCTGCACATGCCATAAGATTTTACATATAATATTGGGTTGACCAAAAAGTCCATTTTTTTCCCACAAAGTAAAAGATGCATTTTTTTCATTTTCACTAATAATTTTATTGGCTTGGATATTTTGAGTACTTTGGCTGTCTCCCACATCTACAATCTATAATCAATTGGTATAACATTGATTGTTCTCAATTAATGTCTCAATTTGATTGCTAACAACTTCAACCAACCATGGAACATCATCCAACAAGAAATCTCCAGCAGAAACTTTGCAAACCACTTTTGACATGTTTGATTAGTCACAGCACCTTCTCTATACACTGCAGAAATCATTTCTGTGTTACAGTTGCATTTTTACTTTTCTTGAAATAATAAAGCATAATATGCTGAAAATGTTGCTTATTTCCTTTAATCTTCAATATTAAAATGGCTACACAAAAATTCACAAATTTTGATAATTTTTTAAATGCATGCTGATATGACAGCCATCACAATAAAACCTAACAAAATTGTTTTGAATGAAGTTAAAGACAACTAAGAGCTACCAGAGACATCTTACAGAAAAAAAATAAATGAACTTTTTGGCCAACCCAATACTTATTCTTTAGGGCAACTAATTTTCAGCCTAAAATAACCTTTCCTCAAATCAAACTTTCATGTCCAAGTCCAAATACCATTTTAGTCATCTAATTAACCCAGAGATATAAAGATGAACAACTCATGGTTCTCTTGTAATAGTAGGAGATCATTTTCCCTCTCCTGTTCTGATTTTATACTTTATTTGAGCACTTCTTCATTTCTGCCTAATTTTTACCCATTTTCTCACTAATTTATAAGCTCTTTGAAGGTAAGAGAAACATATGAATTACTCAATAAATAATGGCTGAATAAGAGAATTGGTTGAATAAATGAGACCAGCCAAATAAAGCTTTGAAGAAAAACTTGTATGGATCTAGGGATACCTCATAGAGACCTCATTCAAACATTATCAGAGAGAGAGTTCCAAACATTACAGTCAGCCAAGAAAGAATATTCTAAGAATTCCTTGTCTAATCTTTAGAAACATCTAATAAATATATTTTTAGTATTTTTCCCCTGTGTGATGTAGTAGTTTTGGGGACTGACTTGTTGATCCAGTGAGAGTCTAAATGATAAAAAAGCAGACGAGAGCACAAGTTTAGAGTCAGACTGATTTGGATCAGTTTTGGGCTCCGCTATGATGTGTGATAGGAATGTGACCTGGAGAAAGTTCTTAACCTTAAAGTTTCCATTCCTCCTCCATAAAATGAAGACAAAATATGTGTTGGTGGTTTATGAGGGTTAAATATGATATCCTGCTTAGAAGAGTGACTGATACATAGTGTTGAAAAGCCTCTCACATGAAAAGCCTATTGCTGACACAATGCCAGCAACTATCCAGCTCTCTCGCTTAGATGCTGCTGCTTCCATCTGCAGCCATCTGAGACATTACATGCAGCAACTAAGCCACATGGCAAAAGCCCGCACCTGTTGCCAACTATTTAGTTGTGGAGGTTTAGCTTATGGTATGTTTTTGTTTAAGTTAAGACACCCAGAATAATGAATGATTGCACAATCTAACACACTATCTAATTAAAGTGACTGTATACTCTTGAAATGACATATTGGTAGGACTTTTATACCCTTGGAAAAGCATTTTATTTTCTCTGTCAGGTTCCCATTTGGTGAATTAAAAAGATAAGTATCTTTATTTTTGCTATCAAGTTTAATTCGGCTTTATTTCATTGTTTATGGGTACAAATATGATAAGGACCTCAGGGAAAGAAATTAGCTCAATATTTACAAAATGTGGGATAAGCAAGTGTGTGACTAAAATGCCACAAAAAAATCAAGACTTCTATGTGATTATAACAGAGTGGAAATACATTTACTCAGAGGGTTAAATAGCAGTTGTAAAGCAAAAATGAAGTAAACAGCACCTTTAATGCACAAGTAGCTATGCACTTAGTAATGGGTTTAGTGACCATTATCATTTCTTTTTGTGTCCATTAAATTTTACATAGCCTTGTAGGAGGGAACACAATAGGAGAAATATGTGATTTCATTTTGCTTGTGTGGACAAATCCATGTAAGCAACTGTGTTTGTGCTTGTTTTTGTGTTTTGTTTTGTTCTGGACAGTTTAACATAGACAAAGAGGCCGGGGAGAGGCAGATCTACCACCGGTACTGCATGGAGCGGGCCGCGGTCCACTGTGCCCACGTGTTCGCCACGGTCTCGGAAATAACAGCGATAGAGGCGGAACACATGCTGAAGAGAAAGCCTGGTAACTGTTAGCCCTGAGATTGTCACTGATCTTCAGTTAAATGACAGGAGGGCATGAGAATGTTGTTTAAAACAAAGAAAAAAGCATAAAACAGTTGAGGGGGAAAAGGTTTTGCCTGTGAAAACGCAGATAAGAGCACCTACTCCATTGGTTGTTACAAGGATTAAATGAGTTACGTTGCGGAGCGTTTAGAGTAGCGCCTGGTGCACAGTAAGCAATAAAACTATAATAATAATTATTACTGCTTTTAATTATACTGTGTCATTTTATACCAAGGTTATTTCAGTCAGGTACCCCTGATTTCCTGCCTCAACAATTTATTGTGAAAATGTATGAATTTTGAAGTCTATGATAGTCATGAACTAGGAATGGTAATAAAAATCTAACTTTATAAATTTAAATATACTGTTTTTCTACAATGGTACCTTCTCTCAGAAGAGCATTTTCATAAAGTTCCCACTTTTGCTTTCCCAGATGTAATTACTCCAAATGGCTTGAATGTTAAGAAATTTTCAGCAGTACATGAGTTTCAAAATCTACATGCAATGTACAAAGCTAGGATACAAGATTTTGTTCGAGGTCATTTTTATGGGTATGTTGATTGTGGGGGGATGTAAGGGGTGGATGGAGGTGGAAGAGGATATAAGGGTGATAAATGGCCATGAAAAAAATACAATTAATAAAAAAGAATATTCTTTTCTTTAAATATTTTATTTATTTATTTTTAGAGAGGGAAGGGAAGGAGATACGGAGAGAGAGAAACATCAATGTGCGGTTGCTGGGGGTTATGGCCTGCAACCCAGGCATGTACCCTGGCTGGGAATCGAAACTGCAACACTTTCGTTCGCAGCCCGCACTCAATCCACTGAGCTATGCCAGCCAGGGCTAATAAAAAAGAATATTCTTAAAAAAAAAGAAAATTATCATGTTATTTTAGTGATCTCTAGTAAAGAAAAAACGGTATTGTTATAGTACATGTTTACCTTTCCCAGTCCCCTTCACACTATAACAGAATTTATGTGTAGGTTTTGTTGCTTATGCTTTATTTTATTTCAAACTGTTTTATTTTGTTTTAGTCATCTGGACTTTGATCTTGAAAAGACTTTGTTCCTTTTCATTGCTGGGAGGTACGAGTTTTCAAACAAAGGAGCTGACATCTTCCTAGAGTCCTTATCCAGGCTAAATTTCCTGCTGAGGGTAAGAAAGCTCTAAGATGCTACATAAAGCTTTTGTAGGCTTTCTTTTGTGGGCAGTAAAGGACTTTCAGCCTCCTTAACTAGTTTTCATGAGAATGTATGATTTAAAATGACAACTGTATGAAAATGGCTTTGATCTTTTAATTCACATATTGGGTTTGCAACATTGTTCACTTGTGTATTTGTCTATGTCCTTAGTTATGTTTTTAGGAGAACCACAAGCTTATCCCATTGTATATGCTTTATTTTAAGGCAACATTATAATATTCCCTCCAAATGAGTTTGTAACTACTTGAAAAATAAATATAATCAAGAAAATAGAGAACAAAATTTCACCTTTTCAATAACTGGTAAGGACTAACCATGGAATCTGTGACTTGGACATATGGCAACAACAGGCTTCCTGACACTACACTTTGGTGTTGACTTAGCTGTGACATCACAGGCAGCTCTGGCCATCACCATCCTCCCCCAAGGGAAGCAGACCCTCGGAGGAACATGCACCATGGGTTGACAGCTAAGCAGCTGTCCTCTGTAGAAGGGGCAGACACACACAAACTCTGTTCCTCATCCACCTCAACAGCCACACCACCTCCGCTAGACTGAGAGTCAAACTATGAAACCAGATGGACCCACCACATAGAAACAGGAAGAAAGGGAAAGGCGTTCTCCATTCCCAACAATGTAGAATAATTTTTTGCTCAGAAAGGCAGGACCTAAAATAGGTCCCCAACTAATTAAGAAAAAAGATTTTTTTAAACCTGTTCCAATAGAAACAACTATAAAAATGGTACCATGTCAAGCTATTGATTAAAGTTATTGGCTTATATTACAATCCTATTGCATACAATGTAGAATAAATAACAGTCAAATGCTCACAGGGGACCAGTGTAAAATTTCAATCTTATTACAGTACTCAGACAGTCTAAACTTTCCTGAGCTCTGTAATACTCCCCAACTAAATTTTTATTTCCTGGACATAGATTTATGCTTGCCTTAGAGCAGACATTTTGGCAAGTGTGCCAAAAGATTTATAGAAACCACATTTATAAGGAAGACGTACATTGATAAAAACCCAAGTCTGCAAAATAAAACTGAAGACCAGAAAGACTATTCCATAATAAGCTGGAATCATCTTATTTTAACATTGTTTCCCTTACAAGATATAAGTTTATTTTTCCTAGAATCTTATATAATTGAACTCGTAAGGTGTTTACTCTTTCCCCCCTGGGTACCCTTATGTAGAATATTCATTCTGAGATTCATCAATGGTGCTTATATGTGTTCATTCTTTTTATATTGCTGAGAAGTATGATATTTTATAGCTATAACACTTTGTTCATTTATTCACTTGTTTGTGGATATTTGGGTTGTTTCCAGTTTTGAGTTGTTGGAAATTAAACTGTTATTTAGATTTTAATGCAAAAAAAAAGTGTTTCTAGGAAGTATGCAGGCTTTCCTGGGGGACCTTGCCCCACAGCCCGTCAGCTTGGCACAGATTCTGGAGCCCTTAAAAAAATTATGTTATTTAAATCTTATTTCATCACATTTCTTAGTATGTACCTATTCAACAAACTTTATAGATGGACTCACAGCTCCATCAAATATGTATTATGTTTAGGGACATTATTTGTCAATTTATCCGTACATTTATTAAATATTCACTTTGTTCTTAGATATGAAGAAACAGCCAATTAATATTATTCAACACATCAAAGATAGGTATGTCCCTGGAGAAATGAAAAAAATGTCACTCTCTTTCCATATGGTGCCTTTGTTCTTTAAGAGCACATCAGCTACTCCTGGAGTGAGTTTCGCATTCTACGGCTTCCATAGACTTTTCAATCCATTGTCAGGCCCTAGAAGGCAGAGGCCACAGATCAGGTGGTAAATGCCCCACACTCAGGAGATAGGCGTTTCCAGAAGACATGAGCATTCATTCATCTGTTCATGGCTTAAGTGAGTTTGCACTTTCATTCCCATGGCTGTTTGGTATGTATGTCATTTCCTTCCAAGAGATGCTAGGTCAGTGGTATTTGTGGGAAGAAGAAAAATCCCCAAAGATTTTAGAGTCAAAAAACCCCAGTGAGAATCTCACCCCTTTACGACAGTAATCTGTTGTAAGGGCTGAGACTCCTGTGTTGAACTTCCATGGCTCTCTTTTGACCTTGGTGAATCAAGGACAGTGGTATCTATTGTGATGGGTTAGTTCGAGGATTGGGTTAAATTATGCATTTAAAGCACACAGCACGGTACTGGCCACAACAAAATGGCTGAGCATCTGCTTGCTTCTTCACCTTAGGGCTAAAAAAATAAAATGCAATATCAAGAGAATCAAGATATATGACAGAACACATACTGGAATAAAGAACAAACTGATAACCAGAGAGGAAGGGAATAACGGGGGGGAAAGAGGGGAAGGGTCATCAAGGAACAGGTATAAGGACACATGGATAAAACGAAAGGTGGGTAGGATCGAGGGTAGGAGGTGGGGATGGCTGGGGTGGGGGGAGTGGTGAGGGGCAAATGGAGACAACTGTACTTGAACAACAATTAAAAAAAGAGTTTAAAAAGATAAATAAAAATAAAGAGGTTGTTTCTATTTAGAAGTCTATTGCTCTAAACATTGAAGGTCTCCATAAGAACATCTGAGTGTAAGTTATTTATGCAAAACAATACTTTCAAGGTAATGTGTAATTAACTGACCCTAAATAGATAACCTATGCAAATCAGAAAAATAAAAAATAAAATAAAAATAAAGACATGTGACAAAAATGTAAATAATCTTTTGTACAAATCAATGTGTATAAGCTAAGAAAAAAAGATAGAATAGACTAAAACTAAATCATCATTAAGTTTCCAATCTGAAATTTTAAAGATGAATTTTGACCCTTTATTAGCTCATATAACTGTGAATCAAAAGATTGTCCTATCAATGTTAATTGCTTATATTTTAGATGATTGATGCCATAAAATATTTTGTTTGAATTTTCAAATTGTTAATCAATAAACATCTATTGAGAGCCCAATTTAAATTAAGTTTTCTGAAAAAAAAAAACACAGGAAAATGGGTACAATTTCTCTGTGAATCATAAAAACTATTCTTTTTCCTGAAGATATTTTTAAACACTTTTTTCCAAAGTTTAAGGTCCATCTGTCACATGTTTTATTTTATCTGTGGTCATTGACTCTGTTGTGTTTTCTGATCCCTCGTAGATGCATAAAAGTGACGTCACTGTGGTGGTGTTTTTCATCATGCCTGCCAAGACAAATAATTTCAATGTGGAAACCCTGAAAGGCCAGGCAGTGCGAAAACAGCTATGGTAATCTCACCTCTTGTTCTCCAGCAGTAAATGTAAAGGGTTATTTTTATGTGCATGATTTCTGCTGTATATCCCCGAGCTCTTTTTTCCTTAAGATTATTATAGCATAAATGCTCTTTGGTTCTCTTCTCATTGTACCACTATGTTAGGTTATGCAATGCCTATACAAATGTGTTCCTATAAAGACTTTGGGAAGAACTACCATACAAGGATAAAGCCTCCATAGAAACCTTTAAGGATGGGTTGAACTTTTTAGAAAAAATACTGTGGAAATACAAAAACACATAACAAAGTAAAGAGATTAGTGTGATGACTTACATGCTCGTAGCCCATATTCAACAATTATCAGCACATTCCCAATCCTGTTACATCTGTGCCTACATCTGCACCCCCTCCTGGCCCTCCACCTCTTCCTGTTATCAAGAAAAAATATGTTAAGCTCTGTGAGCTGGTCATGGTGTTCTGCTGCCTCAGCTGTGGAGGTTTTAACGCAAGCTAAATTGGCAAATAAGAAAATAATAAAAGAAGCTATACAAAAGAGACCTGTAATTTCAAAAATGCACCAACAAAACAACATTTTCATGACAGATAAAGATTTTAAATTGCAACACTGTTTAAATTACAAATCTTTTTTTTTTTTCCCATACAGGGACATTGCCCATTCTGTGAAGGAAAGGTTTGGAAAGAAACTCTATGATGCCTTATTAAAGTAAGTGCTTCAAACATTTAACAGGCCAAATATTTGGGGTGTCACTATTCAAACTTAACAATTTCAATGCTACAATGTATTTTTTTGTCCCAAATACAAAGAAACTAATAACCTTTGAGGATATGTTGCCTCATGTCAGTAGGTTTTCTTTTATCCTTCATCTAATATGCATATATGCAGATAGGTTCTAATTCAATGAGAATCTTGTTCAAAGTTAATATGCCAGCCTGAAGCTGAGGAAGAGTTCATGAGCTTTTAAATCAAAATATATAGTGACTTGATACATTAAATATATTGACATATATCAAATTAGTGTGTATTTATTAATATATTAATTAAAAATAAAATATAGTAAATAAATAACAAATGGAATATATACCTTTATAGATACAATAAAATCTAAATAATAAAATAAATTAAAATGTATTATAATATAATAATATTAAAATATATGAATTTTGCTATATGAAGAGAAAGCTATTTTGTTTCCTAAGCATTATATCTTTTTATCAGTGAAAGTAACAACTTATAGCTGGACAAGTTATGGCCATTTTAGATTATAATACTCAGAAGTAGCCAAAACATAATGAGAGTGTCCCCCTGGTGGTCAACATGAATGCTTTAAAAGTTAATTTTGATTTTTTTATGCTATCAAATGTGTTTTTTTTAATCAAACATTCACACTCCAGGGATTTGCCTGTGAGATTCATCAGGAAACTATGTTTACTTTTATTTTTAAGTGCTTAGAACGGTGTCTGACACATAGAAAGTGCTGAATTACTGTCAGTTGTTTTTATTTTTGTTATTAACATTGTTTTCCCTACAGAGGAGAAATTCCTGATATGAACAATATTTTGGATCGAGATGATCTAACAATTATGAAAAGAGCCATCTTTTCAACTCAGGTAGTAAAAAAGTGCCTACCACTTCCTGTAATTGTTAAATCAATTTAGATCAATATTTTAATTTATTGGAATGGGCTAATCTGAAAAATTTTGAAGCTCAGGAATTAGGAAGTCATTCTTATGTATTGGTCTAAATGACAACTTTGTATTCAGGGTTTTCAGGGTTCTTTTTAAAAACCTCATGGACCTTGTCTTTGTATACAATTTAAAAACTTCATTTGATACTTACTTTGCAAGGGAGATACCAGTGTCCCAAAGGTGGTTTTCCTGGGGCAAGGCTCACCCATTGCACTCTGGGTGCGCTGACCCCTGTGATTTCCCCAAATGTGGAAACCTCAACTGCATGATTTGTGGTCATGGGGGACTGAGTTTGTCTTTTCACCTGGCACACACACACACAAAAATTCATTTGGAAACATCCAATTGAAAAGCTGTGTATATTGCAATGACAACAGAAACTTAAATTTTTCAAAAAACATAAAATTTTGAGTTACAATAGAGAAAAGGTGAATGTATCTCAGGCAAGTGTAATTATTGCAAAGCATTGTATCATGTTGTATTGTTAAGTGTCGTCTTAGGCATATACCATCATTTTGTCATTAGTGAAGATTCAGGCACCAGAGGACAGCCCCACTGGAAAGATCCAAAACAGTAGTTCATCTCAGGTCAAGAATTCAGGGCACTTTTATTCCAAATGAGTCCCAGAAGCAGGCAAGAGATCTTGGCCTTGCATATGGGTTTGCCACATTGGAGGGAATTATCCTCCTCGAAAACGTACAAACCTTAGTCATCATCATTAGTGTCACCTCAAAAGACTGAAGGCAAAATGGTTGGATGACCTGTCGCCAACGACCTATTGTTGAAATTAGTCACACATTAATTCTTTCCACAACTGACATTTTCCTCCGTCACTTCAGCGACAGTCTTTGCCCCCAGTGACCACTCACAACATGATGGATGACTCCACGGACCCCATCCTCAGCACCATCAGACGGATTGGGCTCTTCAACAACCGTGCCGACAGAGTCAAGGTAGAGCTGGCTGTTTATGCGGGTCCCTTCACAATGATACAGAATAAATTTACTCATAATTCATTAAAGCCTCACTTACTTGTTTTAACATCTATCAGAAATATTTTAAATATTTCTAAAGAAAATTAATTTTGTCTCCTGTCATGGGTAATTTAAGCATAATGACTATTTTTTTATCATTCTTAAGAACTGAAGAATATTTGTGGCTTTGAGTCATAATTCTAACATTTATTTTCACTGTGCAGTGTGTCAGTAAGCATAAGATTATCTAATTTTTAATAATTTAAAATTTTTATAAGAATAATTTTATTAACACATCCCTGAGATTACACAAATCATCTTTTGTTTCTTTCTAATTAAGTTCAGCTTAAAGGGAAAATATGAGAAACTTCCAGTTTTAGAGAATGTGGCTAGTGATATTTTTATGTAATTTTCTATAGTCTAATTCAAGTTGACCCTTGAGTTTCTACAATGACTAGGCCCTGTGTTAGTTGTATCCGTAAGACCTGGTTCCTGTCACTCTCTGATGTTTACTGAGGGCCCATCCTACCAGGCATTTGCTAGGTGTGGCTGGCAATGGTGAACATGTCAACACATAATTGCTTAATCCTACTCAATTTTATTCACCATTATTCAAGATCAGCGTGTCACAAGCTTTCACCAAACTTTTCAAAGGTCCCCTTTTCCCCTCTTTCTTTCATCATTAGCAGACAACCTAATTGAGAATTCAAGGAGTACAAACTCCTTCAGTGTCCCTCCAGACTGGCCTCAAATCTAGATTTCTGACCTATTCTTGCTTCTTTTCCTTGAGGACCTAAGGGTTTTTATAGGATCCCATTCCCTCCCACATTTTTTGGAAACTCACCATTTACCCTCTCTTACTGTGTAGGTAATAAAAGACAACTCCTTTCCTTGCTGTCTACATATATTCTTTGAATTTCTCCACATTAGAAAACAAACAACTTTTCCTTAACCCTGTCTCCCTTTGATGTTCTTGAATGTTTCTATCTTTCTCACTCTGCAAAATTTCTTGGAAAAGTAGTCTATTTTTCAATTCATTTTTTTATCTTGTTTTCAGTCCTAAATATAGGCATGGGTGAATGTAGTGGAAGGAGACAAAATAAGGACTTAACTGCAACAGTACAGGTGAGAGATGATGAAGGCCCCTTACAGAAGGGTGTCAGATGTACTGGAGAGATAAAACAGGGGAAGAGGCAGTTGCATGTAGGAAAAAAATCACACTTAGTGACCAATGGACATTAGGAGTGAGAAAGAGAAAGAAGGTAAGAATAATGCCCTCATGGCTTCAGTATCTAACCAATACTTCCTAAAAACTAAGGAAAGGCTTGAATAGAAGTTGGTTTGAGGGTCATGTCATGAATTGAGTTCAGTTTTTTAAAAGATTTTATATATTTTTTAGAGATGATGAAGGGAGGGAGAAAAAGAGGGAGAAAAACATTGATCAGCTGCATTTTGCACCCCTCAACCAGGGACCTGACCTGAAACTCTGGCCCTGAGCTGGAATCAAACCGGCGCTCTTTCTTGGCTTGCAGGCCAGCATTCAACCCACTGAGCCACACCCGCCCGGGCGTGTTCAGCTTTGATAGAATGAGTTTGAGTTATGCGTGAGATATTGGAGTTGGGATGTTGAATAGTCACTTAGAAAACATAGTCATGAAGGGAGCTATCAGTGCACGAACAGTAGTGGAGACTAGGGAATGACCACCCGCCACGCTGGAAGACCAGGTTGAGTGAATGCAGAGACCTGATGACTCAGAGAAACCTCAGCTCTAAGAGGGGGATTAAAAGATAAGTCAGGGAAAGAAAGAAAGAGCAGAGAATTAGAAGAGAAAAATGTAGAAATCAAGCAGAAGAAATTCTCTTGATAGTTAACAGGAGCTCATAATACAGCATTAATGATACAAGCAATTTATAAAATGTGCACATGCATATATGTGTGTGTATTGCCCTGTGCCATAGAATTGTAGGTGGTTTGTATTTCCTCATTCGTATTTCTGCATTTCAAAAGTTTTCAACACCTGACACACTTCCTATAACAAATAGTCAGGCTACAAAATTTTCCCTGAAAATGAAGGAGTGCCAAGGATGTACCTCCTTTACATTTTTCAGTGGGCCTGGGTCCACAGAGACTCATCACAGAGTGTATTAACAGTAACTTGGCCTCCTTCTCATTTTACTTATTTATATATTTTTGTCTCTTGGAAGGGA
Source organism: Phyllostomus discolor (assembly GCF_004126475.2). Taxonomy (NCBI): domain Eukaryota; kingdom Metazoa; phylum Chordata; class Mammalia; order Chiroptera; family Phyllostomidae; genus Phyllostomus; species Phyllostomus discolor. Next base: position 184,100,579 of record NC_040904.2, read on the forward strand.
AATAGTGGGGACAAGAAAGCTTCTTATTCTCCCATAGACTTCTGTCTTTCTCAGAACTTTTTATGTCATACCACATCTGTGGATCTTCCTTTGATGATTGTGCCTGGCACATGTTATGTACAATAAATACGGATGGAAGTGGGATGTGGGAGGGCAGGAAAAGGAGAGGTGAGGCTGGATTCCTTCACCCTTGGGAAGACCATGACTGGAGGTCCCTTGAAGTTTTGAACACAGTATGCTTTGCTGATCCAGGTTTTCCAAAAAAGATGACAGTAAGGCAATTTTCCAGAAATGGACAAGAACCTCATTTTCTGAACATATTAAACACCTCATGTCCCTGTGTCATTGCTAATGCTCTTCTCTCTTTCTGACGTACCCTTATCTCGGTCATTCTAATGACTCCTCTGGGATCCAAACTAAAAGGCATCTCTTCCTTGCCCTTTTCCTTACTATAGCTCATCTACTCCAGACTAAACAATCGTTTCCTTATCTGCATTCCCCAGACACTTCATATCTACTGCCGTTGTAGGAATGGTCACATTGAATTATATATATAATTTTAAATGTGTCCATTTCTCCAGAGACACTGTGAGTTCTTTGAGGCAGTGATCATGTCTCCTATTTTTTTTCTGTTTTCATCCTCTGGGAAGCAGACACCAGAACAGGAGTAGATATGAAAATGCTTATTGGCGGAAATGCCGTGGAGGATAAAGAGGGGGAGGCCTGAGCAGGCAGGGAGGTGCGGTCAGCCTGTGGAGAGGGCAGGAAGGAGGGGTGCGGTAAAGAGAGCCACAGACTACAGCCCGATTCTAAAACAGGCTCAGTTTTTTTTTCTTTTTTTAGAAAGGAAAGTCAAAGGTAATTTTTAAAAATCCTAGGATTCATAAGGATAAATACATGAAAAATAAGCACAGATAGCAGCACTATTTGGTGACTCAAAAAGGGGGGAAAGCAGTGGACCAAGACCACTCAACATGGCTTGTCAGTTAGTGGAAAAATACACACACACAGGCACACATGTGTGCACAAAAATAAACAAACAAACAAGAAAAAATAGCCTCAACAGCTAACACAAATTCAGTATTATTTTACAATGCTTTTTTTCTTAATGTGAAAGATGCCTCTTTGTGCATTGTGGTTTGCTGTAAACTTAATTTTAATATATGAGTGTTACTACATACAACATTTTGCTGTATTCAACAGCCTTTTCTTTACATTTTACTTTTATGTATATCTTTCACCAACCAAAAGTTTCAGGTTGGCAAGCAGATGGCTGCCTTATTCTATGAGAAGTTGGATGCAACAGCTTTAACAGGGATTCACATGAATTCCCATGAATGTCTACTAAATCCCTATGATGGTGATAGAGATTCCGCAAACAAAACTTACCCATTAAAAGAATTACCCATTGGGTAGACATGAGTTGGCACTAGTACCCATCTCTGCCTGTCCTATAGGCCAAGATCAGTTCCTGTAGTGGTTCTGGAGTGGATGCAGTTGGGGCTGTCAGTCAAGATCCCAAAGTCCAGGATGTCTTAGAGGAAATCTGAGCAGCAAATTCAGCACTGCCACATCTCTAAGGAAGGCAACATACCCATCCTTGAAGACTGTACTTATGCTGTCTGGCTTTAAATCTCTGCCACTTATTTAATTATAAATTTAGTTAGTCTGCCTGCCATGCCTCAATCTTCTCATCTGTAAAATGATAATAAAAGGGGCCCACATTCACAGAACTGTTGTGGGATTTAAAAAGTAATAGATGCTGCATTTGGTACAGTATGGCACGTGGCCAATGCATGATAAAGGTTAGCTTTTAGTTGTCCTTAGCTCAGTAACAGCACAGGATGGATACTTAATAACTTTTGGAAGAGCGGTATGAACAGGGTTGGGTGAGAGTAGAAGAATGAAGATTTGTTTTCCTGAGAGATTTGATAAAATGTTTTATAAAAAGAGATGACATATTAGCTAGATCTAGATCAATGAGCAGTCCATCATGCAAATAACCAGAAGGAAGGCTCACCCGGCAGGAGAAGCAGATGAACAGGCACACATATGCAGGAGCACCTGGCTGTTGTAGAGTGAAGGGAGAAGGAAGTTTGTCTTATGCAAATTATTTATGTAGTTAAACTCATAAACATTTTGAAATATTCATTTATTATTATAAAACAAACACATGTAAAAGAAGTAAAAGAATAATCCCTTCCTAACAATATATACCCAGAGCTATGAGTCCTATTTGATTGCCTGTGTATTTACAGAACTCTATGGAGTAGTTCTTAGCTTCAGAGTGAATTGATGAGTTTTTTATATAAATGGGACTGTTTGATTCAGGCAACATTGCAGATTATTTTGACTTTGAATTTATCTGTCAGCGGTGTGTTAAAGTGAGAAAAGCCTAGACTGCAGATTGCGGTTCTCCACCCTGTGCTGGCACTCTGTGGAAGTAACTCACTTCCTGGGATCTTACTTACTTCCCTCCTCGGATAAACACAGTCAAACACATGTTTGTTCATTTGTTGTCCCTGCTGATCCAGGGCTTGCTAAGGGCCAGGTGCTGTGCTAGGGGCTTTTGTACGCAGGATCTCATCTAATCCTCCCCGTAGCCTTGGGCTGACCTCTAATACCCTGTCTTCCACCTTGGGCTTCTTTAGTTGGCTGTTTTAGGGCCCAGAGCAGCTGTCTTTTTATTTTGGTTGCTTGATTCATTCTGTTTGGCTGGGAATGAAACAAATGAGCCGTGGTGTTTTCGTGTTCCAAAATGGGCTTTGGAGAGTACAAATTTTCCTAAGAGTGGAAATGCCAAATAGGCACAATGCCTTCTAAATCCCCCTTTCTTGATATTTGCCAGAGAGTATAATGGGCTGTTGATGTGATGGTCACCCAGACAGCCACACCTGTGCCTTTTGTCTCTTTTCCTAGAATGGTACTGTGTACATCATAGAAATTCAGATGGTGCTTTCTAGAGGAAAATCTCTTGTCCATTTTTACTTTGCCAATGTGTGATTCTTGTGATTGAGAAAATCATTTTTATGGCACTGGTTGTGGACATTTATTATTTTATTTATTCTTAAGTTTAACATATCTCCTATTCATGAATCTGCTGATAGATATATATATATATAAAACTAATGCCTATAAAGTCTTAATTTCCTTATTTCTAAAATTAGGGCAATGGCGATGTTTTATTCATCTCACAATGTTGTTGAGATTAAATGGGGCAATATATGTGAAAATTATTTATAATATATAAAGTATTATAAACAACTAGTTACTACTGTTGTTATGTATTCACATTAGGCAATCTCTTTGGAAGAATATATACTTATTTAGAAAGTAAAAAATAAAAGGTGCAGGCGCTTGTTAAAACAAAGTTTCTTTTTCTTCCTCTTCCTCTCCCTCTTTCTCTTTTCCTTTCCCCTCCCAAACAATCCAGTCCTTAAGCCAATAGGTGGGGCAACACAAGTAAGTGTCTGCACTGGAAGGAGGAACGAGCTACAAGAGTGCAGAGAAAGATGCCTGAGCCCAGACAGTGGGGAAGGTGCACACAGAGGGAGCAGCCCAGCTGTGGAGTCAGTGTGTAGTGAGGCAGTGCCTGTGAACTGCTGGAGTGGCAGTGGAGGGAGATGAGTTCATTGGAGGGCAATTGTCTTAGTCCACTTGGGCTGCTAGCAGAATATGAAAGAATGGGTGGCTTATAAACAAGAGACATTCATTTCTCACAATTCTGTAAGCTGGGAAGTCCAAAATCAAGTTGCCAGCATGGTTGAAATCTGGTGAGGACCCTCCTCCTGGGTCATAGGTGGCAACTTCTTGCTGTGTCCTCATATGGGGTAAGGGACTAGGGATCTCTCGCTCTATTATAAGGTGCTGATGTATATAATGTGTAATATATATGTTACATAGTAATATATTATATATAAAATAATGAAATAAAATTTTAAAGATAAAATAAAATAATATATTCATTATATCTTATATCAAGCATATTATTATACTATATATTATATTACTAATTATATTATTTATATAACTATATGGTTATATTATACAATATATTATATTATATTACCATATATAGTAACCCCGGCACTATAAAATCACATTTTATTTATTTTAATAACTACTTAGACATGAGGGGAGGCTGACAGCTAACCTGATAATAGTTCAGTGAGAACTTTAATAAGTGGAAGAATCGGAGAACACATTCATGCAGGTGACCAGTGAAGAAGCTATTCTAGTGACAACTTCCCAGGCACAGCCGTGCAGTCTGGTCTCTGCCTTGGCAGAACATTACAGGCAGTGCAGCCCCAGAACAGGCTGACATAAGTGGATGAGAGCCAGCTAGTTTTATACATCGACACTGTTTAAAATTAAATTGCAAATGTAAAAATTCATTATAGTAAAAAGAACAGTAATTGTCAAAACACATCGCATCCTAATCATTTATTTACTACATTTTACCATTACCTTTGCCTTTAGGGTCATTTATGATTATTGAACCCACATGGTGAAAATACTCTCTAATAAATGCTACTGCCCTTCCTATCTCCCGATTGGTGATATCTCACTGGTAGCTTGAAATTGGCATGCTGGAGTATTTATGGAGTGAAAATAGGTGAACAGTACACATCATGTATGATTATATATTGATTGTATAGATTTAAGGAAGTGGTAGAGAAATGTTAATAATGCAGATTAAATTTAAATGGGTGTTGTGTCTGTAGTGATTACATTGTAACACAAAAATGAGAAAATATTTTTCTATTATCAAAAATATCCAACTCCACAAAGAAGTCACTCATGTCATTGATAAACCTGTGAAAGTCTGACATACATGTCTTCATTTTACTCTTCCTTTTGCTTCTTAACAAAGGAACCAACCAACATTTATGTTAGATCTATATTTAGTCATCAGTTGGAACCATAAGTCAGTAATAAGTACAAGATTGTCTCAAAAATCAACAAAAGCATTATGTTATAATTGGCATGGAATTTATAATAATGAGTATTCTATAGTTTAATAGACTTTATTTTTTGGTTTTAGGTCCACAGCAAAATTGAGCACGAAATACAGAGAGTTCTAATAGATCACCTTTCCCCAAACATGCATGACCTCTCCCACTCGCGGCACCCCCCACCATAGTGGTCCGTTTGTCATGAGGAACCTATGTTGACACACCATTATCACCAAAGATCCATGGTTTACATTAGTGTTCACTGCTGGCATTGTACCTTCTATGTGTCTTGATAACTATATAATAACATGTAATCACCTATAGTGTCATACGGAATAGTTCATGGTCCTAAAACTCTTCTGTGTCCTATTTATTTCTCCCGCCTCCAACCCCTAGTAACCACTGATCTTCTTCCTGTCTCCATAGTTTTGCCTTTTCTAGACTCTCATATAGTTGGAAACAAAGTTTATGACCTTTTCAAATTAGTTTCTTTTACTTAGTAATATGCATTTAAATTTCCTCCTTTTCATGGCTCGATAGCTCATATTCCATCATCTGGATGTATGAAAGCTTATTTATCCATTCACCTATTAAGGATACCTTAGTTGCGTCTAAGTTTTAACAATTATAAATAAATTTGATAATAAACATTTGTGCACAGGTTTTGTGTATACATTTTTTAAACTGGGAATTGTCTGTTTTAATTATATCCTTTATACCAGTAAAATTTACAATCAATTTAGGTACAAATATATATTTATACTTTTGATTTTTGGTTCTTGAACCTTTACCAGCATACACTGCATAAAGGCCGTGGTCAACACTGGCTTTTTCTCTGAGTGAACGGAGAGGCCATTGTAGGATTTTGAGCAGGGGAGTGGCTGGCACTTTTAAAGGCTCACTCTGGTCATTGTGTTGAGATCTCAGTGAAATAGAAACAGCTAGAAAAACCAAAAAAACACCATTAGTGCCAATAAAGGCTGGGTCGGAGTGTGTAGCTTAGCATGAGAGCAAAGACGGCACACAAACTCCCTATCCACCCATCTAGGCGTCGGCACCTGAGGGAAAGACAGTCCGCAGAGTAGATGCTTACGTAGAATGCTGAGAGGAGAAAAGACCCCCCTGGTTTTTTCTTTCTTATCTCTTCCCTCCACCCACACCTGAATCTAGAACACAAGGATTCTATAGCATTAAAATAACCAAATTGTAGATTTTTTTGCTTTAATTTCCTCTTTTTCTTATTAGAATTTTCCTTTTTTAGGTGATTTTGCACCCAGAGTTCCTATCTTCCACCAGCCCCTTGTTACCCATGGATTATGAAGAGTTCGTCCGAGGTTGTCATCTTGGAGTATTTCCATCATACTATGAGCCGTGGGGTTATACTCCAGGTATGTGACATGTATAGATGGTAGAATGTTTTGAACTATATTTTATACATATGTATGTGATATTCAAACTTGATATATAATTTACTATTGGGTAGAGAAGCACAAAACTAAAACTTAAGTGACAGAAGGAATGTGGGGAGTCATTTATGTCAGGTAAGGAGGATGACACATAACTTATGGCAGCCTTTCCACCAAAATGTCATTTTACAGGACAAAGTTAAATGTGATCTGAAATGATAGAGGAATTATATATAGTTTCTTAAGGTGTTACAAAACATAAAGAGATGAACCCTGACCAGTGTGGCTCAGTTGGTTGGGCGGCACCCCACAGAGTGAAATGTTGCCAGTTAGATTCCCGGTCAGGGCACATGCCCAGATTGTGGGTTCCAGTCCCCCAGTCAGGGGCATACAAGAGGCAACTAATCAATGTTTCTCTCCCTCTATTTCTCCCTCCCTTCCTCTTTCTGTAAGAAAATAACTAAATAAATAAAATGTTTTTTAAAAAAATGAGACCAAAAAAAGTTGGGGAAATACTCCACAGTGAATGAGTCATCCTGTTTAAGATTAAGCCAAGGAAGTTGGCTACTCCTAACCTAACCTATAATTACAGAAATAATGAAACCTCTGGTGCTGTAAGTTAGCATATTAGATAACTCTAATTTTTTAAGAATAATCCTTTTTATGTAATACTAACTCTAACTCACTCCAGAACAACACATTAAAGTTTATGTTTTTAGAAAGCCCAGTGAATATTTATTTCATTAAATTCACCAAATAAAGATATACTGAGTTTATATGGATACCTGGCATTTTACTACATGTGTGTTAATGAAAATTTTTAAAATAAGAAGTTGTTAAGTTTCACAGAATTGTAGCCAAAATTGTTCATATCTATCTATCTATGAATTTTTCTAGAGAGGAGTTTTGTAGTTTTTATCAGATTCTCAGACGAATCAATAATCCCATTCTACCCTTCTCTCCTCCTCACCCCACTCCCATCCTAAATTAGGAAATCACAGCTTTCTAGAGAAAAACCAAAAGGGAATAGTTAATTACAGAACACGAGAAAAGGTCACAGTCTAAACTGTGTTACTTCATAGGTATGGAGAAATCTCTCTCTTTTTTTTAAACCTAACCCCACTAGCCAACCAAGAATTATTCCACAATCAAGTACAATTTCCTTGTTAAAAATACAGATATCCTTGAAAATAGTAATGTTTTGTGAGATGTATTTGATATTTCCCGAAAAACCAGTTTTGACTAAAAGGTGAGGGAGGACCGAGACCCTGGGGTTCACTGGAGCACGTGAGAAAGTGGAAGGGGTTTGTGCAGGGGAGATTTCTATGGTGGGAGGAGCTAGTCATGGCCAAAACATTTACCTATCCCATTAACTTGCCAAATACTTAGAAACATAAGCTGAGAATGGAGTGAAAAGCAAAACCAGTAGTGATAGAGTTAGTATAGAGCAGCAGTTCCCAGCAAGAGCTCTGCAGCTGGGCCCTTGGCTGCAAATCCCAGCTCTCCCAGGCCCTTGACTTTGTGAAGCTGGCCAAGCCATTTGACCTATCTGTCTTAAATTTCTTCATCTGTGAGGTGGAAGTAATGGAGACTTCACACCACACCATTGCTGAAAAGATTAAATGAGTTAATACGCGTGAAGAGCTGAATACTGAGCCTGGCTCAAAGTAAATGGTGTCATCACTAGGATAGATGGGGGGCTTTTTTCTTTTCTGAATGCATAAGAGAACACTGGAGCTGATCTGAAGCCAAATCTTTGTCTGTTTCCCCTGCAGCCGAGTGTACTGTCATGGGTATCCCCAGTGTGACAACCAACCTCTCTGGCTTTGGCTGTTTTATGCAGGAGCACGTGGCTGATCCTACTGCATATGGTGAGGTTTCTCATCACTAACCCATCCCAGGGAGAAGTGACATTTAACCAAACAGAGCCCAAGGTCTTCACAGAGCCTAACTCTAAAGCTATTCTGTTTAAAGATATCTCTTGTGTAATAAAAAGTAGATTTAATTATGTGGTCTATAGAAAGAATAAAAATACTATTAATATGAAATACATTGCCCAAAAGACAAACTAGAAAAATGAGTGAAATGAACAAAAACTGAAACAGAAAAAAAACTGCAAAAGAAGTGTTAAACTTGGATAAACCTGCCCTTTACCTTTTTTTCCTCTGAACTGGTTTGTCCCTCTACTACCTAGCAGTGAGAGTACAATAACTATTATATTACATAGTTATGTAATATCACAGAGTGATATTACAATAACTGTGGTCTTAGAAGTGATATTACAATAACTATATTGGTCAGCATAATTATTTAAAAGCTCCATGCCAAGTTAGCAAAATTCACTTAAGTTGTGTAAAATGACAGGAGAATGTGCATATCACCACTTCTAGGTCCATTTCTTGGTTGCCTAGCAGCAAGCGAAGCTCGAGTGGGCTGGATTCTCTGCCCACACACTGCCAATCCCCTGGTCCTCATTGTCACTGTTCTGTTTCCTCAAGCTAGAGCTGTGGTTCTCAGCCATGGATGCACACTGGGAACACTGGGGAGTCTAAATGGTCCTAACATCCAGGTCACCCCAGAAGTGAGCAGCCCAGGAAGAATCATTGATCTAGAGTATCCCTATACCACCAGATTTTTTTTTTAAAGCAAGACCCATTTTGTTGGCTGTATGTTGGTGAGAGTTTATATAGTGTTAGGATATCCTAGAAGATACACAGCCTTGGATGGGAAAAGATAGAGTGGAGGCAATAGGGAGTTAGGGAAAAGAACCTAAGAAATAGGAGAGGAAATGCTCTAAGGTGAGCTCTACTTTTTACCTGTGCTTTGGCTTTTGTGCCCTTCAGGTATTTACATTGTTGACAGGCGGTTCCGCTCCCCAGACGATTCTTGCAATCAGCTGACTCAGTTTCTCTATGGATTTTGCAAACAGTCACGCCGCCAAAGAATTATCCAGAGGAACCGAACTGAGAGGCTCTCAGATCTTCTGGACTGGAGATACTTAGGCAGAGTAAGTAAATTTGTGATCAACGCAGAGGACCACTTAAAGAATCCCACTGGATCCCAGATACATTGATGCGAGTCATAATTTGTCAAGTCAAGTTGTAATTGTTAAAATCTCTGTGATTTTTTATGTACTTTTTAAAAACATATTATGAATTTGCAGAGTCTTAAACCCAGTCTTTCACATTCAGGCTGAGCCCATAACAGCAAGCCCATCGGGATCTAGCACCGATCTTATTCTTTGTCATTCTATGGTCATCGATTAACTTGATGCATTACAAGTATGCAGAAATATTTCAGGAAGATGAGGAAAACACCCAGAGGAAAATCCCTACTTTGTTTCGCTCTAAGAGATCGTGTGATCTTATCCCTTAGCTACCTACAGTGGGTAATGGGAATGATACTGCTTTTCAAATGACAAGTGCAAAGGAAAACACCTTCTTCCATGCAGTAGGTTTATAAGTACCCAATGTTCATATATCATAGCACTGGCTGCTTTACCTGATAAAAGATGTACTGACTTTGCCTTCACATAATGTATCTGCTTAGACACTGCTCAACTTCCCCAGACAAATGATAGATGCTGCCATTTGCTGCATATCTACACACCCTAATTCTAATGCTCGTTGCAACCCTGGATGAATAACTTTACTGTCTTCTTCTTATAGTAAAAGGAGAATGATAAGGGTCTTAGGCAGAGATTTCTTTCATCTCATGGCACACATAAAGTAATTACTAAAATTCTGCAGCACATCAAAAAAATGTATCTTTTTGCCAATCTATCAAAAAAAATAAGTATGGCTATTGTGGTATTGGCTATTGGTATTTTTCTCGTTTTACAATTTAAGGGAAAAGAGGTTGGTGCCTGGGACTAAACAGTCAGCTATTGCATGTTCTAAAAATTTTTACGGCACACTGGTGGAAAGTCGCTGCTCCTTGTCTGATTATTCAGTCCTCATCTCTTTTCCCACACCATACAGCATCTCTGTGGGATGAAACTGGTGTTTTCAGTGCCCTCGGCACTAATTCAGAATTCACTCAGGCCAATGCAGCTTTTCTGTCCAATGTTTTGTAGCATTTCTTTACCTGTTTATTGAAAAATAATAATTATGAACTATCATTTTTTCCTGATCCTCAAACATAGGATGTATAGAATCTCACTTTTTAAAAAATAAATTTTACAACTAAGAATATTTTATGTAATAACTGGGTTGTTGAAGTATATAAATCTTTAACTTGTGAATTCATCTTCTGTCACAGTATTATCAGCATGCCAGGCACCTGACATTAAGCAGAGCCTTTCCAGATAAGTTCCATATGGAACCCACATCACCACCAACGGTAAATATTTTATGTATTGTGTATTTGTTTTGAAAGCTAAATTTATTACTTATGATAACTCTTAACAATGCCTTTTAATTTGAAAGTAGCCAAGTACACTGTTACACGTTTTCACAGTGTCACATCAAAGCAAAGACCAGAGGAACTGACAAATCATACCAACTCACAGCCCTTGACACAGAGTTGGCCTCGTGTGTAAGACAGGCAGACAGTCAGCCAACTCATGTCACTGGAGCAGCACCTCCACACTAAAACTCTCTCGAACTCAGTGCTCGAAACCACTCCTTTAGACATCCATTCTTTTAAAAGTTGTTCAAAAACAAAGTAGCCTGCTTTAATGAGAAGTTGACTTTCTACCCAAGGAAGTGTTTAAATATAGGGTGACAACTTAGTGAGAGTTAGACTGAATCCAAGGACCACAGGAGGAGTTGGACACGGTGGGCATTCATGTTCCACTCAGCCGTGCCCATCAGGGAGTCCTCTGAAATCCAACTATACTATATTAATGGGACAACATAGACTGCTTGCCATCAGATTCACTTAGAAGGACATAAGACAGGAAACACAGCTAGAAGCAAGGAAGCATCAGACGTCTCTTTGAGGTGGGATCGTCCTTACAGCAGTCTACATAGTGGTCAAGGAGCTACTCTTCTTTGTCCCCCTAACCATCAGGTGGTAGCTTAGGTGCAAGAACCCATAACACTGAGTATGAGATCCATCTTAGCTTCTAGGACTCACAGGAGCCAGTATCTTGTATTAATTCCCACAGACATCTTCCGTGGTCTCTCAGGAATATGCCGAATTACAAGACTCATCAAATTCAGGGATTTTCCCAAAGTACAGATCCTCCAAGTTCAGATGTTAATTTCCCAGTCAGGGGTCACTTTTACCATAAACAATTTTGCCTGATAATACAATTTATATTCCACCTTTATCAAGTGTCCAGGAGAACAGACCTAGAAAGTGAACACAAGGTAAAATTTGCCCATAGAGAAAATGAAAGGGTTTTGTAAATCCCTCAGATTTCACTGCCATGTTCATGATTTTAACAGAGTTCATTGCTCAGCATTTTTAGAGGTGGATGCTCCAGTCGAAGATCATTAATCTTCGTTAGCCTGCATATTCAACCATTGAGTATGGAGTGTCTCCTCTGAGCCAAGTCCTAAGTGCAGGACTCGACATTTTTTTGTGTGTGTGTGTTACTTTCAGGTAGAGTGTGTGAACCTTGAAATGCCTCTACAAGTATGACATAATATAATGGGTAAAAGTAGTTTAAATACATTGACAAGCACTGTGACAATTTCATACACATTTCTCCCCAAGAAATGGGGAGCTCATTCAAGCATGAGCATCCCTGGAAGGCAGGGATTATGCTTCTTATCTGCCCCCTCAGTGCCATTATTGTGTCTGGCCTGTGTTTGGTGCTTAGTATTGTTTATAAAATGAGTTATCTCAGTGAATCTTAGGCAGAACAGCAATCGGATTAAATCCTAGTAATCTTTGCTCATTAACTGAAATAAAAATAGCTGGTGGGATTTCAGGGCTAGCTCAGTGGCCCAGTCAGTTTCCAGGATGCTTTGTGATGGTGGCTGTCCATGGCATGTCCAGGCCAGCCACGTCCTGCAGTTTCACTGAGCAAATCGAAAGGATGATGGAAACCGACACTGTTAGCAGTGTAACACAACAGTTGACATGGAAGGTTCTAGAGTGATCGTCACCCTGGAACAAATCTCTTCTCTACCACGTACATGTTTTATGACCTTGGGCAAGTCATTTGGCCTCTCTAACCCTTGATTTTCTTCTGTAAATGGGAAAAACAAATTTATTGCAATGTGGTTACAAAGATTAAGTAAGAAAACATATAGGTAGTACCTGGCACATGTCAATGTTAATAAAATAAAGTTATTTATCTAATGAATCTCTCTCGAGCTTGTTGGTACCAGAATCAAAACAAACCAAAATTAGCAGCCCCTCAAGGAACCACAGAAAATATCCAGCTATGTTTTTTTTTTGTAATAAAATGTACATGCAAAATGTTTACATACTGAAAAATCAAGAAGTTGTTATAATGTTTGTGTCTCATTTTGTCTTTGGCAGACAGAGGGATTTAAATATCCCAGGCCTTCCTCAGTACCACCTTCTCCTTCGGGGTCTCAGGCATCCAGTCCTCAGAGCAGTGATGTGGAAGACGAAGGTGAAGATGACAGATATGATGAGGAAGAGGAGGCCGAAAGGGATCGGCTAAATATTAAGTCACCATTTTCTCTGGGTCGTGTTCCTTATGGGAAAAAAAAGCTACATGGTGAATATAAGAACTGAACTCTTCACTTGTTCAGTTCAGTTCAGAAAATTTCATTTTGTTCTTCTAAGAATCACAATGGGATTTATTCTCTGCTTCAGAAGTAGAAATTAAGTCAGTAACAATGTTATAACTGAAAATCCAAGTTATTTTCAATTCCTTTTCCCTCAGTAAATTTAGGCATGAGGAATAGTGTTAATTAAATGAGGAAGACTGGAAGTGTTTTTAAAATGGTTAATTTAAGCAATAACAATTTTTGTTTACTAGTGTTTTTCAAATTATCATCACCATAATCCTTTGTTTAGTATTTATACAGCTTCTATACCTACCAAACAAGTCTCCCATTCCCCCACGAAAAGATCCTGTTCTTAGCCATGAAGTTTCCATGCCTACCTATTTTAAAAAACTCAGTCTTTAATGATTATTTTCACTTTTCACATGAGTCAGAAACATGAATTCATATCTAGCTTTGCTGATAACCAAAATACATAATAAAACAGCTATCCTAAATCCAGATCTTGATGCATATTCCCACATATTTACAAGATCACTTCTTTAATTTGTGCCATGACTTCTGATCATAACATATTTTTATTGTTTAAAAGGAAAACCTATTTGAAAACTTGGTCAGTTAGCCACAGATGATAAATTTTTAAATCCAAATTAATAAATATATCAATATTTAAAGATTTAATTTCTGTTGATGTCCTGTTTAAAATTCTTTTAGACATTTAAGTAAGATAACACATACAGCACCTGGTACCTAAAGCACCTGCTACGTAATAGAGCCTTATAAAGGACAAAATTTTAAAAATGTATTTAAAAAAGCATCAAAAAGAAAATTTAGAATCAACTTTATAATAAGGACAGTCTCTCTAACACATTCATCATATGCTTGGAGACACTGTTGAATGACTGTATTTAAGCATGTTTTAAATGTAATTAAATCTCAATTGGCAAAAACAAAACAAAACAAATTCACACTCAGTCTTGGATTGTCTTTTTCACAACTGAGAATTACTACTGAGTATTATTTCGATCACAGCAAACACCTTCGTTGGCATATTAGCTGGTCTAGGTCAACAGAGGCTCTAGAAATGTTCTGGTCTTCTTCTCAGCACGGTGCTGTTGATGGCAACTAGGGAAGAGCGACAATGGTGGTGTGTCAGATGGTTCGAGACCAGCTCAGAACTGTAACCATGTTTCCTGCTGCCCTGCTGTTAGGGAAAATGCAGGAGAATGGTGGGCACAGACATCAGGCCAAAATGGGAGATGGCTGCAAGCTCACCTCATGCAGAGGTTCGGGAAGAAGGGAAATCAATGACCTAAAGCCCAAGCCTTGAACCATGCCCCATGGATGCCAATGAACCCAGTGTCTGCAGGGCCATTTGGAAAGGTCTGCGCCAAAGATCAGAAACAGTATGAGATGGATTTGTGCTACGGTACAAACACTCTTTTGCTGAAGTACCAGAGAGATCTAATGATAAAAAGGAGTTTCGCTATTACAACAACCAGAAAAAAATGTATCCCTGGGAAAGTGGCACGCTGTATGTTTTCAAATGATACTCTTAATTGATAATTGGTTGGGTCACTTATTGAAAACATGAGCTATATAATAGAATAACTTCTTAATATAAAACTTTAAAAGTCATCAAGTACTTTTTTTTAAAAGTAGAATAGTCCTCTGATTAGAAATGAGTACAAATGCTAGTACACGTGGAAATTGACAGACCTGCAAACACCTGGTTTTGAGTGGCATGTGTAGGAGTCAGAGCTTCTACCCTGCAGTGGGTCCTCTATTCAGACAGCTGCAGCCACGTGATTCCACCCTCTTTTCCTGGTCACTTATTGCCCTTAGCCCAATATTGACAAAGCCTGGTGAGTAGCAGCAATCAGGATTGTTAGATGATTCTGTGTCTAATACACAGTAGGTGCATAAGTAAATGGTCTTATTGGAAGAAACAGTGTGACACTAAGTTTTTCAGGGCACAAAGAGGACTAAGAAAAGGAAGTGTTCAAGTGTACCCTGGGGAGGGTCAAAGAGACTTCATAGGATGAGCCTAACTTTTGCTTCACAGAGTGGTTTTAAGGATCAAGTCAAATTAGAAATGACCTCTTCCTGAAGGAACTTATACTCCAGAAAAAGGAGACCAACAGGTTCCATTCCCAGCTCTCCTTTCTCCTGGAGCCGAAGTAAAACAATGTAACTCAAGGTCGAAAGGACACAGACTCTTATTTCTCAGAACCAGGTAAAGAAATGTGGTTTTTGATGTACAGACCTCTCTGCCTTCTTATCTGTCTCAGGATCACACTGGTGGTATGGGAGGAGAGGAGGTGTCCTCTGGGGAACCCAGGGAAACAAAGCGTAACTGAGAGCCCAGCCTGGGGAATATGTATATACAGTGGCAAAGAGAACTGTGTAAAAGTGGCTGCGGGTCCAATCCGGAGGTGGGAGTGTTCTAGTACATGGATATGCCTGGGAGGCAGATAATTTCCCAGTTTGAAAATCCAAGCCATACCATGTGAAAAATTTTGATCACTGATCATTTGTTCATTTCAGCATTGAAAGAGGTAGAACTAAAGAGAATTGCGAAGAGACTCTAAGAGAGAGAGAAAGTCACGGCAAACTGGGCACAGGAGCCGCTGTGTGATGGCTGTGTTAATCAGCACATTGGTACAGCTGAAAAGCATTCAAGGAATTCCAGTACTTATAATACATGAAGCTGATACTATTTTAATGGCTACTGGCCATTTAGACAGCTTTTTAAAACACTGTTTTAGAGGAAAACACTTGAGATTGTTCTAGTTCACTGTTGGAAGAATTACTTTATAAGATAGATTTTAACAGTGTTCTGGGAATAAACAATGTTTAAATGAATAGTACGTACAAGTCTATGTCAGATGAGTAAATAAATATCAATAAACTGGGTATATGCACTGTCTAGAAAATGCACTTTAAAATCAAATCATAATTAATGACAGATGCCTATTATAATGCCACATAGATTTTTTAATGCTAGCATATTTTGGGGCAGAGATCAATGTCATATTAACTTGAATATAACTTCATTATTCAACTATGAAACAAGATACAGACAAACCATATAAGCAGGGTTTTGATTACTTAACACAGTAAAATTTTAATTCTAAGTTACAGAGACATTCACATCAGGATATTGTTTAGCTTCTGAATAATGGCTATATACTGATGACAGTAAGAGTTAATAATACTTTCTGCTTATGACATTTATCAGTAACAATTTTCAATTAAGACAATGAACATGACGTTTATATTGTAGTTACAAATAAATATATTACATGCTTGTTGTACAATAGGTATATGTGTGTGTATATATTTTTCAGATAGTAATGAACCCAAGATGACTTTAGAAAGAAGCAAATTAGTCATATTTCCATGCACTTATATTACCAGAGTGCCTTTATGTAATGTTTTGATGTCACATAAAGCCTAGAGTTCTAGTCAATTAGAGCAAGCTGTCCTTGAGTCTGTTTAGCCATGGAAAATGGGTTACCTCTACAGAACCAGTTTGTTCTTTCCATACAATGTACAGAAGATTAGAGTGTGTCTCGTTTGCTTCTTTGCCAGTAACTTTTAGTTCCCTGTTTCTAACTGAGTTCAGGGAGATCCCAGAGAGCACAAGGGGGAGCTCCATGCTGTGGGACCCACAACCTGCTCCAGCCTCACCAAAGAGCCCTCTCTCAGCTGCTGCACTGGAGTCTTCCAGTCCCAGGGCTGCTTCCTGACAGGTGTGGGGGTGGAGGCCTGCAATAACAGCTTACTTTTCCTGTATGAACTGCTAGGCAAATCACATTCTACTTTTTCTCATCCTGCCACACTTCCCCCCTCACCATCCTTGGAGGTGGGAAAAAGAGGAGATTCCCTGCTGACAGAATGAGAAAACCAACAACTAATAACCATTAGATGGAGATGGCTATTTGTTGTAACAAAAAGAACTCTACAAAGAGCCTTCAGTCTTATAATTGTAAATGTGAACAAAAATTCACAAGTAAGACAGAAGATGATCTCAACAGGACCTGAGTTAAAAAAAAAAAAAGGTAATGATATCCTCAGCTAAGAGCTCTATCTAACTTTTGTTTCTAGAAGAATAAAACTAGCAAGTTGTGCATATCCCTAAGACTGCAAATGAAGTAAAAAGGGTCCACAGGTTTTATCCACAAGGTTCATGTCTTCAACAAGAGTAGAACTGTAACTGGATGCAATTTGGTATATTTTCACCAGTTTAGCAGACTGTCATCCAGGAATCTGGTTTGATCAAAGTTCTCTTCTCTAGCTGTAAGAAAAAAAAATTACATAAAATCAACCCACTTTCCATGTTTTTAAAAAAGATGAAGAAAACCTCAGGAAATATTTAGTCTCTTAAGGTATGTTAACTCATGCACTCTGATACTGACCCCCCCCAAATAATGGGTTTTGATTGATTTAGTTGTATATGTTTTTCCTCAGCTTGAGACATATCGGGGAACTCACATTTCACATCTGACTCTCCATACTGAAGGAAACTGGAATGTGGTATGTTGGACAGAAACCTGGAAAGGCCACAGGTCTCTCTCTGAGTGTCCCTCAGGCCTAAAAGACCCACCATCAGAACCACTGGCTTGCATCTAGGTTTTTTCTCTACACTTCAAATGCATCTCACTTGGGGAAGATGACACAGGATCACATTTGCACATATTCTTTTATTAGATGACCTAGAGGACTGGGAGGAACTGAGGCAGAAAGAAGGGACACTTGTTAGATGGACAGGATTGTAAAACTTTAGAGCACACGGTATCCCTTCTGGGGCCTGGATAGGTAAGGAGTCAGATGGTAACTCCCAGGAGCGCTGGTGCTCTAAAATTGGGTAGAAGAGCTAAAGCTACAATGGGGGAGGGGAGAGGGAGTAGCCAGAGGCAGAATGCCTCCTCTAATTTTCTCTAAAATCATTTCCAGATGAAACCACATTCTCTCAGTTTAGTTGCAGTATAATTTGAATGCCCAAGTTGCATTTTAATTTGAATTGCCAGTATACTTTGAAATAATGGGGCTAATAGACTGTTCTTTAAAAAGAAGAAAAAAGAAAACCTCAACAAGAAAGGCATCCCTGTATATAGCCTACTGTAATAAAAACCCCACTATTTAGAAAAGAGCCATCCAAGTAATACCTCAGGACTTTAGAATAAAAATATTGAAGATGACTAGTGATTAATATATCACATGGGAATCCAAAACTTTTCCATCAATTTAGACAAAAATTTGTTTCCTCATTTCATTATCAGAGACAAGCCACTCTGGAAGCTTCAATAATTTTTATATTTATATATATATATGCATTTTATTATATGCATATATAAATATATGCATTTATATGCATATTATAAATATATATATGCATTTTCCAAGAAAGACTTGAAATGGGGATCTATAATCATACATTCTTCCCCTACATTTCTAATGCAGATCCCTCTCCTCATTAAAATAAGCTTCTTCCTTTTTTATTCTAGCTCACTTAACTTTCTGGTTTGGCAAATCTTCCCGGCAACCAAACCTAAAAAACTTCACTGTCAGTGTGGCCAAATACTGAATTCAGAGATCACCTTAGATGCAGCATACTCTACAGTTATCTATTTTTTGTCTTTTTACTGCAAGAGTTCTGAAAGCCATGACAGCTAGTACTTGCTTTCTCCTTGCTCTGCAGTTTACCCTCTTATCCCAAATTCCCTGTAAACAAGGTTTCACAAGGGATGGGGCAGCAGCAGATTGAATCCCTGAGCAGGGCCCAAGCAGAAGTGGGAACTGGCTCGCTGTTTGATGACCCCTCCCAGGCAACATGATCTTCTCCCCTTGATGGCGGTATTCTTAAAAACCATTCTGCTATATTTGATGCCTCTAATCCCTCCTTTGTTGAAACTTTTCATCCTGGACTTCTGGATATTCTGTTACTCTGCTTCTCCTGCTACATTCCTGCCTCCTTCTCTTAATGTCCCTCCACTGTTACAATGTTCCCCTTTTCCCCTTGATCTCTGGGCATTGTCCAAGGCAAATCCTTTATTATCTGCCCTTCTCCCACTACATCAAAAGCCTCAGAGGGATTTCCATTTTCATAATTTCAACCTTGATTAACTGGTTCTCATTTTCCAGTTGTTCCTAAGCACTGATCATCTGAGTAAGTTGGGGAACTTATTATGGATATAGATTCCAGGGCCTCGTTCAAGTAGTACAGAATCAAAATCTTTGGGCCTGAAGCCAAGAAATCTGAATTTTCAGGAAGCACTCTGGTTAACTCTGATGCAGCCAGTACGTAGTTGGATAGCAGAAAACCACTGACTGATACACCTTCACTCACTGGAATGTCTCTTTCATCTCAAACTAAACCTTAATTACGCCCACAGAAATTTTCATTCCTTATCAACATCACCATTTTAAACTCTCACACACATGCTAAAAAAAATTGCTTATCTCTGGATTCTCTTTTAAACCCTTAGTGAATAGTCATCCCGTATTATCTATTGTTCCTTGCAGGATCCCTCAGAGTGAAGCCTCTCCATCCATCCCTCTTGACTTGGCCTCATCACTTTACTCCCACGTTACTTCCTTACTGACTCCCCTCCCCAGCCTTTCCTCTTCAACACCATCCGCTTGAGAGGGCGCAGAGCATAACTGAGCTACAGGGCCACACAGACCTTAGCTAAAATCCCAGTATCACTTCTTCCTGTGTGTCTTTAGGAAAGTAGATATACCTCCAGCAGGTTCAGTTTGCTGAGCTGTAAAAAATAGCTCTAATCTGGAAAGATGAATGTCTGATAGATAACCACATAATTTCATTTACACGTGGAGTCTAATGAACAAACAAATAAATGAAAAAACAAAATAGAAACAAACTCATAGACACAGAGAACAGACTGATGACTGTCAAAGGGGAGAGGTTGGGGGACAGGTGAAAGAAGTGAAGGGATTAAGGAATACAGATTGGCAGTTACAAAAGTCATGGGGATGTAAAGCAGAGCATAGGAAATACAGTCAAATCTATTGTAATAACTATGTATGGGGCCAGGTGGGTACTGGCAATATCGGGGACCACTGTGTAAAGTCCATGATTGTTGAACTCCTATACTGTACCCCTGAAACTAATATAGAATAATATTGATTATAACTTGTAGTTGAAAAATTAAAAAAATTCATAAAAAAGATTAAGATCTGATCCATAGTAGATGTTCCCATGTTGTAGCTGTTGTTATTGCTCTTATCATCACCCTGGATGCCATAAACAGACTCGTGTTGCTTCGCCATGTCCTCTCTCTGCTGAAAATCCAGAAGGCATCTTACTGATTCTCAGATAGAGAATAAGTTACCTTCTGTTCTTTACCCCAGATCCAGTAGGTACCTGTTCATGACAGTGGGCAAATGACCTACTCTTTCTGTGCCTCTTACTTCCTTACCTGTAAAGTGTGGATAACAACAGTGCTTACGTCCCTGAGTTACAGTGAGGATTAACTGTGTTCATCCACATCTAGTGCTCAGAACAGTGCCCGACCCACGGCATTTTAGTAAGCCCTCTATAATTATTTGCCAGAGGTAGCAGAAATACTGTCATAGCTCTATCATGACCACTGCTCTTACAATCTGCTACTCCACTGACTGCTCACCCCATCTTTTCCCTGCAAAGGCCACTCTCATTCCTGCTTTTGCTTAATCTGCCTTCCTCCCTGCCCATCACAGAGCCTGGCACCCAGCAGGCATACATGCACATTTGCTGAATTAAGTATTATAATTCCTGCTACTTGTGCAAGTCAGCCCAGGCCATGCTCTAGGTTCAGAAGACCCCTTATCCGACTTTTGCATTTGCTTCTTATCCTCATAGGTATTTTTTCACAACAAAACCATAAGCTTGAGGCCAGAAATGCCCCTTCCCACATGGTCAGTCCGATACTAGGCACCGAACATGTGTGTTTTCTCCACTAGCACAAGTGTCAGAGCCCTGGGCCAGCAGCCTGTGCTGTGTGCACCAGACTATTCACTGTGTTTTTCATATAATTTACCATTTGAATTATGTCACGAATATGGCATTGTTACACTTTTTAAAAGGGGAAAGTCTAGGTCCGTTTATTATGCTTCAATGACCTCTATTTTTAATAGCAATAAAATGTACACACCTTTTTCACTAGACTCTTAGCTACCCTGCACATGGACATTATTCCATTTTACCAACTGATACTAAGGCTCAGGGTCACCCAACTGGTAAAGCAGCAGAACCAGAATTTGAACCAAGTACTGTTATGGACTCCAAAAGCGCTCGCTAATCCATTATCAGATGCCCTAACTTAAATGGCAGTTTTAATACTACATGGACAGAGTGTCTCTATTTGAAGGTTGCACCTAATCCTGGCATAGAAGAAGCTGTCCAGTGTAGTGAAAAGTACACGGACTTAGGATCAGAACTGGCCTATATCTATTAGGGTAAGCAATATGAACCTGCTGTGTTTGTAAGTAAAAAAAAGGGGGGGGTGATTTTCAGCAATTTCATTTAGAATTCTCTTTTACAGTGAGCAACTGGATTTGTGATTATTTAAACCTTTTTTGGCCTGACGTTTTCAACAATAAAATAATGAATTTGGACTCTGAACTTTTTCAGTTCTAAGAGAAATAAAAGTTACAACAGACTGTGGATTGTGGAATTCATATGAAATTCTCCAGTCTCATCAAGGAAATGTTTCTATGTTCTTAGGACTCACTTTAATGAAAAATATACTGGTCTTGAAACAATCAATATTCTATAAATTTCTGGGGTAGGGGCAGCTGTTAATTATTTCTAAAAACCTGAACAAATAAAGGCAACTTCGTTGTACTGAACACAGAATTCCGAAAGTTATCAAAGCTTCTATGTCCTACTGTTAAAACAGGTCACTATACTTGTACCTTTTTGTGGCTTCTGCAAGGAAGCCAACAGCAGAGCTGCTGCCTCTGGAAGAGTTAGAAGTAGGCCATTTGGACTTCGCCTTTCTGGAAAAACAAAAATGTATACAGATCCTATTAGTATTTAAATATTCATATTGAGCCCTGGCTGGTGTAGCTCAGTGGATTGAGTGCAAGCCTGCGAAACAAGGGTCACCAATTCAATGCCCAGTCAGGGCTCATGCCTAGGTTGTGAGCCAGATCCCCAGTAGGGGGCGCGCAAGAGGCAACCACACGCTCATGTTTCCCTCCATTTCTCTTTCCCTTCCGCTCTAAAAATAAATAAAATCTTTTATAAATAAGTAAGTAAATAAATAAATAAATATTCACTTTAGTAAATCACTTCCCACTATGTTATAATACTAGAAAAACCTCCAAGAAATAGATTTTTGATGCCTTAGCAAAGAGTTCCAGAAGACATTTTTATAAATTGAAACATTTCACATTTCCTTTGGACGTTACTTACAATTGGTTGTTATGTATTACAGGCTATGGAAGAGAATTTAAGCTACATACAACACAGAATTTCATGAAAGCAAAGAGGATTAAGATAAAGAGCCCACAAGAAATTTCCCCCTTCAGAGCTTAATATCGCCTGTCTGGGCAGAAAGGTTTGGATGTGATGTGGTCTGGAGCCTGGACAACCTCTGCTTTCATTCCTTCCCAAACAGTTTGAGATAATATACATTCGTGGCCACACATAAGGCAATTATTTGACGGAAGGAGTATCTGCTAAATATATACAAGGCTATTTCAAATCTAAGTTGACAGAAGACAAAACATCCTGGTTCAACACAAACCATGATTTTTAATTCGAGAGCAACTGAAGTGGAAAAGCATTGCTTACCCTCGCAAAGTGAATCAGCTTAATCACATTGCAATCTTGAAGAAGATAAACGCGTATTTGCTAAGCATCTACTATGTGCTGAACACAGAGTTTGGTATTTTTGAAAATAGGTATGCTTTTTATTTTTAGCATTTCAACCTTTAAATTTCATAAAAATTAATTGTACTTTTATAATCCAGTGTCACAGAAAGTTTCAGTCCCCGTTACCATCCTGGATGGCCTCCATTTATCAACTATTTCTGGTTTGGAACATTCTGATAGCTTTTTCTAGTAATATACGAGGCACACGTTTGAAGTTTCTAGGTGAATCACTGTCTTAATAAACAGTGTTCACGAGGAAACTGTGTGAAGGTCCTGTCATAACGGAGTGGCACATTTCGGGGGCTGCGGTAGTCCTGCCTCCCCCTCCTTAACCCCTCGGAGCTGAACCACTGTCCCGGGGACTTCTGCACGCCCGGGAGCCAGAGGGCCATTTTCAGCACCTGCGACCAAATCAAGCTTGTGGGGTCGCAGCCCCAGCCTCGGAGCCGCTGCCACCTTTGGTCGGGGGTGGGGGGCATCGTGAGCCCCAGCTCCGGTGCTCTGCCAACTCGGCTCGGCCTGGGCAAGCTCTCGGGGCGCCCCAAGCGGCGCCCTGTGCGGAGTTAAACGCGTTCCCGCCGCGGTGGGCAGAGCGCGCCGAGTCCTCCTCCACTGCACCGGCCTGGCTCCCTCGCTCCCCCGTCACTTACCCTGCGGCGGCCGGTCCGAGAGGTCCTTCCTCCGACTCTGGTCGGAGGAGATGAAGCGGCGCCCCTCTGCAAAGACGACACATGCGGCTCAGCGCCCGCCAGTCTCCGGACGATCCGAGATAAACCGCAGCCGCCTCGCGCCTTGCGGCCTCCGCGCCGGGAAGCTGGGACACGGCGGCCGGCACTGGGCTGCCAGGTTTCGGGCGCTCGGGGCGCAACCCACGGCTCAGCCAGAAGGGACCGGAGGATGGCTCCATGCGCCCCTCCTTGCCCCTCGCGGCCCTTCCCTACGCCTCGAGTGGACTTGGGAGCAGCGGTGGGGTTAACTAGCCGGTGCGGTGTTCCCCAGGCAACCCCAGGGCCGCCCTTTGTGGCCAGAGCAAGCGCCCCCCCCCCCCCCCGCCCCCACCCCGGAGGCTGGTGGATTTCAGAGACTTCCTCTTCCACCCGCGAGGCCCCCTCCCTCCAGGTCCTACCCCCCCCCCCCCCCTGCCCTTTTTCCGCCACCGCCCCTTTCCATTGATTAACTAAGACTTGGGTGGCCTTTTCCGCGATTATTGAAGGAAACAAATGATATTACTCCCTCCCGCAGCTCTCCATCTATGAGATGGACTCGTGTGCCCCCAAGGACCGTCCTTTATTGCTGTGTAAGAGGAGCAGAGTATTCCACACGTACGTGCACCCTTCAGGTAAAGCATAGCTTGAGGAGTCCAGTTCCTTCTCTCCAAGAGTCTCTGGAACCCCCCGGGAGAAGAGAGAAACAGTTAATAAGACATTGCAACCCAGCCCTCTATTAAAAACAAGAAAGGAAGGGAAGGATAGGAAAGAAACAGAAAATAAAGAAAGGGGGGGGGGGAAAGAAAGAAAAGAGGGGGGGAAAGAAAACATTCAGGAGCATCGATTTGTGTGTGTGTGTGTGTGTGTGTGTGTGTGCGTGTTTGTGTTTGAGTACCTGGGGTGCACTACTGGAATTTCCCATGAAAGAAAACATCAGGAAAAGAGCCAAGGTTGTTGCCGCCAGACTTCTGAGTCCCTGCAAGAAACCATCGATCGAAGACAGTCATTTCTGTGCCTGGAGGACCTGGTGCTTTCTTTCCTGACGCCCGGACACTTCCAACCCGTTACTTAGTGCTATGTTCTCTTCTAACATTCAGTATGGGGTTCCCCATTCCCCAGCCTGCCTTTTAGTTAAATTCAGAAGAGTTCTCTTTTTAAAGAAATCATTTAGAAACTTACATTCATTAATTAATCCAAATGATGAATCGCATAAGTGACTTTTTTTACTAATATCAAATGATTCTAATATTTTAAGGCATATTGTTTAAATATCCTCTAAAATACTTATTAAACATACAATAGGCAAAAGCTGTAAAGCCTTTTGTAAAATAGTTAAAAAGTCTTAAGTAAATTCAGCCTTTACTTGCCTTCATGGTCTGCTGCTTTCCAGAACCTGCAACAAATATAACTTTACCTGTGTTTTCCGAGCTCATTCTGAAAGTGGGGCTTTTAAAATCTTGGTGTCAAGGACCCCTCCTTTACACTTCAATAGAGTTAGGGAGTCCACAGGGGTTTCTTGTCAGTCTTCAAGAGTGAGAGGATCTGATGACTCCTCCAGGAAGATTCAATTGCAGGAAGTAGAGAAATGACTGATGGGTGGACATCATTTGCTTAGATGCTGACCACATCAGGGATATATTCTGAAAATATCAGCATTATTGCCTTTGCTTTTCCCATTAGTTTCTCAAAGCATTATTATCATCATCATCATTATCAAAGAAAATGATTAATAACTCCTGGCATAATCAAAACTAAATAAAGTAAGAAAACCTGTTGTGGATAACTAGCTATCAAGTTATCACTGATGACTCAGGATGAATCATTTGGGCAGAAACGAAAAGGTTAGGGAATCTCAATGGAATTTGATGCTAGTTATTCACTTAGTTATTCATTCAATTATTCAACAAATATTTATTGAATGTGTACTATGCATTAGACATTCCTTTTTTTAGTTCAAGGGGCACAGTCATGCATTAAAAAGACAGTCTCCTCTTTGATCAAGCTTATCTTTTAGTCAGGGGAGAAATACTCTATACCAGTAAATAGGCAAATAAGATAATTAAAGAATATTTTAAATATTTTATAAAGTAAAAGTAAATAACATGATGTGATAAGGTAAGTGGTGGGCTACTACAGAGAAGGTAAAAATCGAGGGGAGTAGGCCTGGAAGGATAAGGTGGAATAAGACATGGGCTAAAATGGAGTGAGAATTAGTATTCCAGTTCCAGGCAGAAGAAAGGAAAGCAAAATCTTGGGATGGCAAAGAGCCAGGCAGGCTTATTTGAGGAATAGGAAGGAAACCAATGGAGTCAGAGTTGTGTGGGTAATAGGGGACTGCACTTTGAAATGAGGTTGGAGAGGAAGAATGGGCCAGTTGTTTGGGAACATGGTTATGAACAAGAGGTGATGACGGCTTGGGCATCGGTGGTACTTGCAGGGAGTGGAGAGCTGTAAATGAGTTTGGGGTGCAGGTTGGAGATAGAAAATACAGAACTTTTGGATAAATGAGATATGAGAGTATGACAAAAATAAATTAAGGATGATTTTTAGGTTTTTGGCTTAAACATGGGGTGAATGATGAAACCTTATATTGAAGTTGGAGAGACTTCGTAAGGAAGCTGTTAATAGGGAAATTAACAGTTGTGTTTTGGGCATATTAAAATTAAAATATATGTTAGTTAAACATACAAGTAGAAGTGGGAAGTAGGCAGTTAGAAATGCAAAGTTCTATAGAGTTCAGCAAAGAGGTCACTAGCCTATAGATACTTTTCTAAAGGCAGAAATTATCAGAGTGAAGAATTCTAAGAATTTTAAGTCAGGAAAAGGATTGGGATAGAATGATAACACTTAGGGAGTGAATGGAGTTAAAGAAGAAAGGTAGGGACAGAGCTATCAAAATAAATACACAGAGAATAAGCAGAGAGAGAGTCAGTAAGGAAGTTGAGGGGAAACAATCAGAAAGAAGGGAGAAATTCTAGGAGATGGTGGAAGCCAGGAGAATATCCATTACATTGAAAGGTCAAACTAGATGAGAATTGAAAAGTGTGCACTGAATTCAGGAATATAATGGTTTTGGAGGACATAAACTAGATTGGTTTGCCATGAGAATGAACAGGATATGAGAAAATAAAAACAAGTGTGGACAACCTCCTTTAAGAATTTCATTAAAAGGGAGAAAAGGAAAAAAATGACTATTTTTTAAAGATAAGATACTTGAGTGTGGTGGACATATGCTATTTTGGGGGGCCTCAGTAACATCTAAACCTATTTATTTATTTATTTTTAGAGAGAGAGGAAAGGAGGGAGAAAGAGCGGGAGAGAAACATTAATGTGACAGAGAAACATCAATCGGCTGCCTCTAGTACAGGCCCTGACCAGGGACCAAACCTGCCACCCAGGTATGTGACCGGACCAGGAATAGATCAGGTGACATTTTGCTTTGTGGAACTATGCCTAACCAACTGAGCCACACTGGTCCGGCTATTTTTCTTTTTAAGTTTTTCTTTCTTTTTTTTTTTTTTTGTTAAATCCTCACTTGAGAATGTATCCATTGATCCTAGACAGAGAGATAGAGCTAGATAGTGACGTGAGTGTGCAGGAGAGAGAGAGACTGGCAGACAGACAGACATTGATGTGGGAGAAACATTGATTGGTTGTCTCTCATATATGCTCCTGATCGGGGCCTGGACCTGAAACCCAGGACTGTTCCCTGACTAGGAATGGAACCACAACCTTTTGGTCTATGGACAATGCTGCAGCCAACTGAGCCACACTGGCCAGGGCTCAGCCCTTTTATTTTTAGGAAATTCCTACAATCTCCTAAATTAGGAATTCCTAAAATTCCCTAATTTATGAATGATGAAATTGTGACTGTTGGTATGAGGCAGACACTTTTTTTCTATTGTAGAAGCTGAAAATACCAGATCCTCACTTTCCCAGTTTCCCTATCAGGTAGGGTGTGGGCACAAGAGAGGGGCTTCACCATTCAAATGCACCCACTTGGATGGACAGTCTGGAAGTAGGATGGAAGCAAGTGGGGGTCTGGAGAAACCCTGGTGCAGCAGTGGCTGTAGTAAGCTTGAGGTTGTGGGGGCAATACTGTCTACAGTGCTAACAGCAGATTCTGAGATAGTGTTACCAACTCCACTGTCCTTAAAATGAAGTCCTCCTGCTCAGATCAGTCCAGTTTGTTGATTTCTCTTGATGACTACTAAGAAACCAACTGCAGGACATATATGTTGATGGAGATGATCAGTAGGGAAGGAGAAATGGATGACTAAGAAGAGAGCTGCAAAAAGAATGCATAGAAGGCAAGGGGGGTATGTCAATATTCAAGTGAAACAGTTATATACATAGGCAGATATTGAATAAGGACCTGAGTACTCACCATATACTGAAGCATGATGGTTTAGATGGTCCCTTTCTTTTAAAAGAGCAGCTGTTCAGGTATTGATGAATCACCTGGGAAACTTGCTAAAATGCAGGTTCTGGTTCAGTACAGCTGGGGTAGGGACCGAAATTCTGCATTTCTAATGAACTTCCAGGGGATGCTGATGCATGCTACTCTGCTGATCATTGGATATTTTGAGTAGTAAAGCTGTAGAAGCTATGAGAAGTGAAGAAAGCTAAATCTCAGATCCGTGTGGCTGCGGGGATGGCTAGCAGTAGAAATATTGGAGTATGGGGAGAGAGCAGATGACTTTGGTCTGTGTTTGAGGTTGGAGGGGCTAATGCTACCTGCAGATCTTGTATAAGAGAGATTGGGATCAGGGAACTTGATATTTAGACTTCGTTGTCATGCACAGACGAGAAAACTGGAGTTTGGTTAGTAAAGTGAGAAAAGAATACTGAAAGTAGTTTGTAGAAAGAAACTTGAGGACTAGTTACTCCTTTTAAAGAATAAGAAAGAGCCAAAGACCTTAATGCAATGTTTTCCACTGTCTTAGGAACGGAGAAAGATAAAAAAAAAACTAAAAATGGAAAGGTTAACACTAAAACCAGATAAAATCGTAATATTCCTTTATACATTAGATTTTATGATGTAATTTCAAGAGATTGTAGTAACTCCCAAAAAGAATAATAAAATAAATAAAAGTATGCATGTATTTATGATTTAAAAGAAATCCTAAATGCAATCCAACTACTAGGTTACCTAACAAATAAGTAAAATGCCTTTTTCCTCTCTCCATACCAAAGACACATAAAAGGTTTAGAAAGAGGTACAGGAAAACACATTACTGCTTATACTGTGTTTTGAATTTCCACTTTTAAGGAAAAATAAGTGAATGTGGCTTGTTTATAACAGTTTAGCTAATGAATTCACAGGCAGATGTTTGACGTCAAACCTGCCATTTTCAATATAATATGCACAAGTGAAGAGAATGGCTTTGACATATTATCAATATTGTAGTCTCATCCAAAGTATCACTCCAGAAAGTATTTGTTCTAAAAGGACATTGGCTTCCAATGTTTTTGTTAAATCACAAAGTTTTAAGATTTTTATAGGTCTAAACCTAGGGGTAGGTCAAGAAAAGTTATTTGATAAAAAAAATTTGATGAATAAAACGACTGAATTTTTTTTTCTGCTGACCAGGCAATGGGCATTGAACAAATTGGATCCTAAGCTTTATTTTTTAAAATTTTTATGTTTTAATTTTTATTTTTTAAATATTATGCTATTACAGTTGTCCCATTCCCCCCTTCACTCTGCTCCACCCTGCACACCCCTTCGCACCCACATTCTCCCCCTTTAGTTCATGTCCATGGGTCATACATATAAGTTCTTTGGTTTCTATATTTCCCATACTATTCTCACCCTCCCCCTGTCTATTTTCTACCTACCATCTATGCTACTTATTCTCTGTACCTTTTCCCCCTCTCTCCCCCTCCCACTCCCCTGTTGATAACCCTCCATGTGATCTGCATTTCTGTGTTTCTGTTCCTGTTCTAGTTGTTTGCTCAGTTTGCTTTTGTTTTAGGTGTGGTTGTTAATGATTGCGAGTTTGCTGTCATTTTATTGTTCATATTTTTTATCTTCTTTTTCTTAGATAAATCCCTTTAACATTTCATATAATAAGGGCTTGGCGATGATGAACTCCTTTAACTTGGCCTTATCTAAGAACTACTTTTTCTGCCCTTCCATTCTAAATGAAAGCTTTGCTGGATAATCTTGGATGCAGGTCTTTGCCTTTCATGACTTGGAATACTTCTTTCCAACCCCTTCTTGCCTGTAAGGTCTCTTCTGAGAAATCAGCTGACAGTCTTATGGGAACTCTTTTGTAGATAGCTCTCTCCTTTTCTCTTGCTGCTTCTAGAATTTTCTCCTCAATTTTAATTTTGGGTAATGTAATTATGGTGTGCCTTGGTGTGTTCCTCCTTGGGTCCAACTTCTTTGGGACTCTCTGAGCTTCCTGGACTTCCTGGAAATCTCTTTCCTTTGCCAGATTGGGGAAGTTCTCCTTTATTGTTTGTTCAAATAACTTTTCCACTTGTTGCTCTTCCTCTTTTCCTTCTAGTACCCTTATGATTCGGATGTTGGAACATTTAAAGATGTCCTGGAGGTTCCTAAGCCTCTCCTCATTTTTTTAAATTCTTATTTCTTCATTCTTTTCAATATTTCTTTCATCCTTCTGGTCCACACCGTTAGATTTAAGTCCCAGTTTCCTTCCCATCACTATTGGTTCCCTGTATATTTTCCTTTATTTCACTTAGGGTAGCCTTCATTTTTTCATCTAATTTGTGACCAAATTCAACCAGTCCTGTGAGGATCCTGATTACCAGTGTTTTGAACTGTGCATCTGATAGGTTGGCTATCTCTTTGTCGCTTAGTTGTATTTTTTCTGGAGCTTTGATCTGTTCTTTCATTTGGGCATTTTTTTTTTTTTTTTTTTTGTCTCAGCATGCCTGTTATGTAGTAAGGGGCAGAGCTTTAGGTGTTCACCAGGGCAGGGCAACCCACCTTGCTGCATGGGGATGCTGTATGTGGGGGAGGGGTCCGAAAGGGAACAGTGCCGCTGGCTCTGCTCTCTGCCGGATTTTAGTCACTTCCCCCACTTCCCACAAGCAAATCGGGCCCTTCTGGCATTGATTCCTGGTGGGTGGGCTTGTGCACGTTCTAGGACCCCATGGGTCTCTCTAACAAACTCTCCTGTGAGGCTGGGAGTCTCTCCCTGTGCTTCGGCCCCCACAGGTGTTTTCAATCAGTGGTTTGAGGCTTTATCTCCTCTTGTTGGAGACCTGGGTTGTGTGGTTGGTCCCACTCCCCCATTTCACCTGGTTTATCTGCAAACACCCAGTCCAGCAGCTTCCACCTTGCTGTGAGTTCTCTCTGCCCAGCTTCCCATCTCCACCCCTCCTGCTGGTCTGGATGAATGTTTCTTCTTTAACTCCTTGGTTGTTGGACTTGCATGCAGTTAGATGTTCTGTCAGTCCTGGTCGTTTCTTGTTTTTAAGTTGCTGTTGTCCTTTTGGTTGCGCGAGAAGGCACAGTGTGTCTACCTATGCCTCCATCTTGGCCGGATCAGATCCTAAGCTTTTTTGAAAGGCATATTCAATGGAGACCATTTTGCCTGCATAGCTGATGCTATCTGAAATTTTCTAGTTGACCAGAGGGTGCTCAGGGCCCATTTTAATAGTAATTGTCACTCTTGAAACTGCATTCTTACAAGGTCAGTGATTTTTGTTCACATAGGAAACAGCTCCTATCTTGGGTAAGGTTACCTTGGCAATATGGCTATTATAATACTAAAATATCCAGATTGCTTCTTTGATGGAAGAATAGAGGATTTTGGAATATTGTGAATGAAGTCATTGGGTTCAGTCTTTGCTAAAGCCAAAGTCTTTGGCTTTATTCTGTGCCAGGGTCAGTTTGTGCCATAGGCACTTGTTTCACAAACAGGTGGAAAAAGTAATTTCTCTGAAAGGGATACCAGTTCTAGGAGGGGCTTTTAAGGATGCTGAGAAGGCCTGGTATCCACAATAAAACTCCCCTTTCATTGGCCAATGTATTTACCACTCTCCTTTTACTTAAGGCCTTGAACCTCAAGAACCTCTTTTTCATAACCAAATAAAGACAAAACAAGTGCAGAGCTCTGCAAGAGGACAAGGAGCAGCTCTTTTGGCCTAGTGGGTCAAGAAAGATGAACAGAGGTGACCTTTTAATTATGTCGTGAGAGGCAGTAAAGGGAAGGTCGTGGAAAAGTGTCTCAGTCTATTAAGGACTCAGGGGTATGCCACTTCTGTGTACAATGTCTTACACTGATACAGGCAGGAAAACGGCGGAGGTCGGATCCTTTCAGCCCCAAGGACAAAGTTAGAAAGGCATGCTGGATATTTAATAACAGGTATAAGACTTCATGTTCATCAGAGAGTAGTCAAGACTTGCAATTTAACTGGATTCAACAAACACTTATTGAGTACCTAAAGTGGTAGATTTGGCGAGTTTTTTTTTTTTTTGGCCTTAGCAAAATTTATGATCAAGACACTTCAAGACACTGCAGGTGTTAAGTGGTTTTAAGTCACAAATACTTAGATAATATATATTACTTCCATCTTGAGAAAAAAGTATTTAAGCATTGCTCTATTAATTTCTAAGTTTACTGTCTACTTTTTTGGTTGACCTTAAGTCCATTTCTAGTTATGATAACATTTGTGCAACTTGGAAATGAAAGATGTGATGACCTATTTGTAAAAAAGAAAATCGCAAATAAGGCTGATTGTAAAAAAAGGTGGGTTATTGTAGAATGCTAAATTTAATTTTTAGTTTCCTAATGATATATTTGACTACTGTTATGGGCTTAATTCTCCAAAATTCTTATGTTGAAGGGCCAACCCCCAGTGTGATGGTATCGGAGGTGGAACCTTTGGGAGGTGATTAGGTTTAGCTGAGGGCATAAAAGTAGGGCCACCCGTGATGGGATTAGTGTCCTTATAAGAGGAAGAGAGAACAGAGGCTTTCTCTCTACCTTGTGAGGACCCAGTGAGAAGGCAAGCAAGAGAAAGGGTCCTTGGCAGGACCCGAATATGCCAGCACCTTGATTTTGGACTTCCTAGCATCCAGAACTGTTGTGTAAACCACACCCATTCCATGGAATTCTGTTGTAGCAGCCAGAGCTAAGACAACCACCAGTTAATAGAAAAGTACCCTTTTATTGAGAGATAAGCCAAGTATATTTACAATATTGAATTGTTAGATCATATAGTCTGAGTGGGACATTTTTTTAAAGCAGCAGTATTCTACGAATTACAACTTATGAAGGGAAAAGAAAAACATTCCAAATAGGTTTCTGTTACAGAAAATACATTTGAACAATGCCAGAAATACTTAAGGCTAAGTAGAATTTGACCTTTTTTCCTCCTTCTTTACAGCAATAATCAAAGTACTTTTTTTTTTCACTGAAACAGGTTAATTTTGGAAAGAAACAGTGTGTTTTAGAAAAACTAAAATATGGAGGATTAGTATGTTTCAGAATAGAGCCTCCTCAATGGTTCTGAATACGAAAACATACAAAGCTGCCTGCAGTCCCAAACTCATATCTGAGATTAACCAGACTCATTTCAAACCCAAAACGGCTCCAGCCTCTCAATCTTATGAGCAAAACCTTCACATGCTTCTGTCTGAGGATGCTTTCTGAAATAAGATTGTTGAAAAGGAGATCTCGTAGAAATTCATGTCCACAAAGGAGTAAATAGTAACACATATTCCTTACATTAACAGATACTGTTCTTGTTAAAAAAGGTAGAATTGTCTAGCCTTTGTAAATAATATGGGTCAGTCAAAAATATGTATAACAAGTTCTATGGGCAACTTGTGTAAGTCAATCCCCCAAATATGTATGTATTTGACACTCTCCAAATGAGGATATTACTTTTTGAAGAACATTAGACACAATACTAGGTCTCTTATTATCCCATGAACTATTGAGGTAGGAGTCTTATTTTGTCAATACCACCTATTTTTCACAGATTATTTCTTAAACCATATGCCAGTACCAAAAAGACGGTAATCCACAAGACTGAACCATTAGATAGTATACTAAGTCTTTCCTTCTTTAAACAAGCAAGGTTGGGAGTTCTCTGTGCATCAAGAAATTTAAAAGTAACATAGACTGGAATACATTTTGTAGTCCTGTTTGTACGTAAAAACTACAAATTTCAACTATGATTTTGTGTTAAAAAGCTTTGCAACTGTTAAAAAAAATAGTGCAATCACTTTAGTGGTAAAACAGTCCTATGGCTGTTGAAATATGTTCCTATATCTACCACAAAAGTTGCCATGGTGGAAAACTACTGAAGAAACAAAGTTTTTTACTGCCTGACAAGCAGCAAGACTAGAAAAGAATGCATCATTTTTTTAGTGTCATATTTTTAAGAAACTATAACCAGTTTAATTAGAGTACAATAACCTCAGCATGTGAACTCAGACATTTTCTCCATGTCTCAAGATGAAGAGTGATCGTATGAAGCATACATATTCATTTTTATGCTATGAAAAAACAAAAAAATGGGACACTCAGCTCACATGAATAGCCCTTAAAAATAGCTGTAAGTTTAACCTTTTAACATGTCACATCTTAAAGTAAACATTACCAATTGTTAGTTATTTTAGCTTGTAAAAAACATAATAAACCACCGCTAATTATTTTTTAAATAGAAGA
The DNA here is from genome assembly GCF_004126475.2 of Phyllostomus discolor. NCBI lineage: Eukaryota > Metazoa > Chordata > Mammalia > Chiroptera > Phyllostomidae > Phyllostomus > Phyllostomus discolor. The sequence continues at coordinate 184,134,841 of NC_040904.2, forward strand.
AAAAAAACACTACATCATGACATGGAAAATCCATTTGGTTTGCATCAATTATATCTTAAATAAAAGACTACTCAATAAGACAAGCTATGTAACAGACTACTTCATGGTCAAGAATGATTTTGTTAAATGCCTACATGTAATGAAAGGTACAGATGCAGTCTTAGACTCATAAGGGTATTTCCAGAACCTGTTGCTGACCAAAGATGTGCTTAGTCAAGCTATAATTTAGAAACTAAAAGCTAGTAAAGAATGATCTTTGCATATTCCAACAGAGAATATCTACTTCAGATTTTCAGCTGGCTTTAAAATATTAAGATTCAGAAGAATCACAAAGTTTTATTTTCACCATATGTTTACCAAAAAAAAGTGATTCATACATCAAAACTGGTTTTTCCTTGGTTTTAATACATTAAAATAACATAATCATGTAACCCAATCATGTAACCCAGTGTAACTCATGCATCACTTTTGGGGACACAGTACCACTGGAAATATTTCTTCAATTGCAGTGGACATTTCTAAAAAGCAAATGCCTATGGGTGGGTGCTCCTGAACCTTTAAAATAAAAAAGAGAGCCAGGCACCACAGCTCTCTAAGGATGGCTGTGTTTTGCACATTGTGGAAAGAGTTTCAATATGCATCGTAACAGATTTCATCTCCTTCAGTTTGCTTGCTGACTCCTTAGGTCAAGAGTTTCAAACGCACTGTAACAGACTTCACCTCCTTCAGTTTTCTTGCTGACTTCTTAGATCACCTGATTAAGAAGCCTGTTTTCATTGCTTCTTTGTTAACTGTTGTTGGTACTTTGTAGATAGACATTTTAAACTTCTGTAAAGAACATTACAAGCTATTTCATGTAATTTAATTTTGTGCTGAATATTCTTCAAAGGATTTTATAAATAATACAATATTTTAAATGAGTCTTCAGTTCACTGTTGTTATACCATATTGTTGCTTTCTCCAACTTTATCTACAAACTGCAAGAAGAAAAACAGATAATTAAAAAGAAAGCCTTCAGCATTATAAAATATTACATCAACATTTTAAATGTTGATTTAACCTAGCTTTATAAGAGTTGTGGAAATTTAAGGTATGACTGACAATGATTAATCCAGTACTACTCACCACCGTCTTCTGACACACACAAGTGCATAAAAAATTTTTTTCTAAAAGTTGTTTTTGCATGACATGTTCTACATATGACTTTAAAGATGCAACATGAGAAATGTAACACAATGAATGAAAAAACTGGATTAAATGAGGTTAACACTGATAGCATAACAAAAATTAATAAAATAAAAAGCTGAAATGTCACAGCCATTCATTCATTAATGAACCCAATAAGATATTTCAACTGACCATGACTGTGGATCTCTTCTGGGCCTATGTAGTCTTTGAACAAACAGATTTAACTCCATTAAGTTCAATAATTAACAACAGCTATTGACTAAAAATACTTTAAACGTGTATCTGGACTATAGACAAAGTGACAATGTTATTAAAAACAGATGTAATGATGCAAGCATAAAACCTTTATAATTACTGAATATAGGTTTTCACATATTAATTAAGTGGTTATTTACTTTGGTTACTTCACCCCAAATATAAAGCAATTGGGCTTTCACCAGCATTCCAAATGGGAGATGCAAGCAAATACTTAAACAATAAAATAATAGTGGAGATACTACAAGTTAAGTAACCAACATGGTTATAATACCATCAAAATCTGGCCATCTTTCTGGCTCTTTCATTTCATTATCCACATTTTTACTTAAGCATTATTATAATGAAGTAATAATAATAGGAAACATAATGGGTATCCATTTATACAAATGTTGAACACTTAAATTAAGGAAATGAATAATGATTATAATTCTGTAACTAGAAGTTTCAGTAAATTCAAACACCATTCTAAGAATAAACAACATTGACTACTATCTGAGTTTGGAGATTAATGCCAATAAAATGAGGATATACCCCTGTAAGTCTACGTTCCAACATCTTTTCTTTAAATTTCATATTATGGCAAACAGGTGACTGGCACACTAAAACTAAAGGTTGCTCTGAAAGCACTCATGGACTCATTAGAATTTTCAGGTGACTTGAGGTGGTGAGAAAGCACATTTTCTCTCTAAAGGTAACTTCTAATATGTAGATTGCCTGGGCTGTAAGATTCTGACTCTATAATTGACTTGAGGATAAAACTAAGATCAGGCTTATAGTGGTACCTTCAGTTCTGTGAGAATTTGATAGATGCTATGGACTGTTATCTCTAGAAGCATCTACCAAAGTCTGTAAACAACTTTAGGCCCACACTGGAGGAACAGATTTGCCAAGACCACTCAAATCACACAGAGAGCTGAGAACAGAATTTCATGATCCAACTTTCAGTATCATATTGCTTCATTTCACTGTCTTATTGCACCTCGTTTGCTGAGACAGTCTAAGAAAGAAAATATTCATAAGAAATAATGACGTCATTTTTACACTATTGCTTCTGAAATTAGAGATCATATAAAAGTTACCTGAAAAGTACGTTGAACTCTCAAAGTGAAAGGTAGCATAGCATATCAATCCGAATTGTATTAAAAAATAGAGAACAGTATTAAAAATGAATACAGTGTAACAAAATTTCAGGTTTTATAGATTTACCAATGGTTATTATCTTTGGTATTCATGGTAACCATGTTCTATGTGATGCAACCATTTATATCGTAATAAAAACATCAAGTAATCATGTCTCAATCACTCCAATTTCTAAAAGTAAAGGGCATCAAAGATTATTTTGATGGTTTAAAAATTATATTTCTATAATTTTACTGGATTACTTACTGATCTAATTCCAGGTAAATTCAAGAGGGATCCCAGGACTGGCACTCTTCTAATGAAGCCGATGACCACAGGAAAGAAGCCCCTAAAGAAGGAAAAAGTAGTTCTCTGTACTTGCACAGTCTCTACTACCCAAATCAATTGCTAACCAAGTAAAAAGGCATCTTTTAAAATTTTCAAAATTTGAGACTTCAAACTTCCTTTAACATTTCTTACCTTTCCCAGGATTTGATTCCTTCTTCAATTATGTTCCTATAAAGTTTTGCACACGTACCTATGATGGCATTACTACTATATCCTACTAATAACTTTATCTATTTTTGATACTAGAAACGAGTTCCCTAAGGCAGATTTGGCACTTAATTCATATTTATGTCTCCTGTAGGCAATATGGTATCTGGCAAACAGGTAAAGTATTGATATATACATTTCTTGGACAAATTATTAAACCGTTAGTCAAAGGTATTTTCTTGCATTGCATAGTATTGTTTATTCACTTGGTAACCTGCATTTGTAAAATGTTAACTTAAAATCTCTCATAGTGTATAAGGTAAAAAACTTTCTAATATGTAGAAGCACTAAAGAAACTGCTATCAAATGGCTATAACTATGCAGTATCAGGTTCTACATAGTAAAATGCTGGATTTATCTATGTAACTATCACTTTTAGTTGATCAAAATAGCAAACAAAGACAGTGTCTTTAAAGGCCAATAAAATGAATTTTATTCAATTGGAAATACTTTACAAGATAATTCATACCCTTACATAGGCAATTATCCACGTTATAAGCATTTTATAGTTGATTAAAATACCAAAAACTGAAATAAAAGATTCAGTATAAACAAAAATCCATTTAAGAAAAGTTAGTCTTCTTAACCATGCTGATGAAGCTATCTAGGTTTTTAAAAATAATTATTTGACATACTGTTTTATTGAAAAAGAAAAAATAAAACAACTGCCTTACCTGAACAACAGAAAGAATCCATAAATTTCGAAGATCATGCCTATCAAAGGCCAACCAATAAGGACTACAAATACGCCACCCAGGAAAAATCCTGTGGCTTTCATTTTATGTTTTTGGAAGAAGAATCTGAATGTTCTTTCTAAACCAATTACAAAAGCCAAGCCAGCCACAAATAAAACCTACAGAAGAAAAAAAAATGCAACATAGAAAAAGTAGGTAAGCACACTGCATAACTTTAAAAAGTAAGGTCAAAGCTAAATATAAAAAAAAGGAGCACATCTGGCTTTTAATGTGGGCAATCAGGCAGAAAAACTACAATGCACACCGAGAAGCAGAACCTAGGAGTGGGCTAAGCATGTGGTAATACTGTGCTATTCTCAATCCTCCTCAATCCTGATTAAATGGAGAAAAAGAGAAAGAAGGAATGATTAGACATTACCAACCAGCATCTGCATCAGCAGTGGTTTTCCCAGGGTTAGCTACGAGGAGACAGCTTTATTAAGCAGATGAATAGCATGGCAAAAGAGGGAAGCTGACCATAAATATGCCACCTGAAGGTACTCCCGGTTCTGCAAACTTCATTCTGGGCTATAGGAGCTCGTTTGGATTGGTGAAAACACTGACATGGCCAAGGTGATAGAAGAAAACACACAAAGCCAGGAAAAGGATTCTGGTTTTACTGATTCCAGAATATATGGTGGCAGCAGTGATAAAAATACGGCCATGTGCTCTCAAATATACATATATTTTGTATATTTTCAAATAGTGGGCAGGAAATGGTGATCTATTAGAAGCTTGTTTTTCTCCAAGTTTTATTCCCAGATCCTTGCCTTTCATTATTAACATTTTTTAGTGAAAGATATTTCACATCGGTTAAGCTTCATATTGATACCAATGCTGTTTATATTATTTATTAAACAGCAATTTTGAACAATTTTGTTATCCTTTTTATTAACCAATTTCCAAGTAAAAGTCCAATGATAATAGCCACTTAAAAGATATTTAATGGGGGCCACTTTATATTTAATGGGGGCCATCAAGTTGTCTAGTTTTATCCCTTATTTAGAGGCAGCCTTGATTTACTCTACTGTAAATCATATGTCAAACACTTAACATAGTCATGGAATTAGAAAATCTCATTAAGTGTTTACCTTTTGTTTAAAGGGAAAACTAAAGGGTTTCGTTCCTAATGCAAACAGAGAATGTAATAGAAATCTCTACATGAGTAGTAATGAATTATTTTCTCTAAATTTAATTGCAGGCAAGATTTCATTTGTAGCTAAAATTTTCCTATGAAGTTAGTTAAAATATATATTGAAAAACTCACATTTCCAATAGCCAGTAGTGCTTTGTCAAAAAAGAGAATCATTCCAAAGAACAGGAAAAACACTCCAAATCCTGTTAATCCCATTCCAATTTCTGCAATATAAGTTACACGGTTAAGGGTGGAAAACATTAAAGTGACATTAAAATCCCTGTAAACTAAGATAATTTTTCATTTTTTGTGTCACTGATACAAGGAAATAGGTCTCCCAAACTGTGTTACCATCAGTATTTAGTCAAGTGAAGAGAGCAAAGGGATTTAGACATTGAGCTTAATAAACTGGGGAGCATGAGCCTGCTTACTTACTTACCTGGCATGAGCCAGGAAACTACAGCTTCACACCCCAGGGGACCACAGCATTTCTCTGCCAAGGGGATTAACACTCCTCCCTGCTCTCCTTTGGTATCAGATAGTTGAAGGGCACAGTGGGTGGTGCTGGACCAAAGAGGCCTGTCAGTCTAACTAGAAGGTACAAACCTATGAAAATCAGGCAAAAACTTGGGAAGTTGATTGGTCATTTTGAAAAAGCACCTGGTCTGTCCCAATCCAGAGTTCCTGGTTATAATTCCAGAGGAACAAAGAAAATCTCTTTTTCTCACCCTATGACCCACACCTGCACAGCGCACTTGCCTGTTCTCTCCACAGCCATGTGGCCCCGCCAGCTGCATGGCCCATGAGTGTGCAGACTCCACACGGAGGCTCCAGGATGGAGCCTGAATGATCTCAGTGCAGCAATGGACAGCAGCTGAAAACACATGCTAAGCTAGCTGGTTGCTGGACTGGACCGCAGTAGGGAGCAGAAACTCTGGGCAATGGCCTTTATTCTGGCCCCACTGAAGACAAGACTGGACATTGTCCATGGTGAGACAGATGGAGATGGACACTGGGAAGTCAAGAGGTGAACCCCCTTAATTTTACATCATCAATGAAGTTTACCATGGAACCCCATCCTCCTGGGCAGGTCTCAGGAAATTCTTTTCCTTGTGACACTGCAAGAACTCCACTTGCACCGATAACAACTGCAAGTTAACTTTGTAATGACAGTCACTAAGATCTATAACAAATTAAATTAATATCAGCAAATTACCTTGGAATTTAAAATATAAACAGAAATTTCTAATTCTTATATGAGAAAGCATTCCTTACAAACATACCCATAACAGAGAAAGATAAATCAGGATTCTAAATTTTAGTTACGTATTTTTTCCCTTCCAAGAATCCCTCTGGCATCAGACATAAATATATGGGTTTACTTTTACTAATTAAATTATTTCCTATCAAATTCTATGACTATTATTTATACGAACAATATCGGCAGTTCCTTCTTTCCCCTCTAAAATAAATTCCCTCTATAACCCATTAGAAAGTGCTACTGCAGGTCAGCAGAATATACTTCAATACAGTGGCAACAGGAAATACTTTGAGAATCAGGTAGCGGTTTCTTCAAAAGTTAAGTTTCAAAAGTTAGGTATCACTTTTAACTTCTTGATGGCTTATCATGGATTTATCTTCTATAAATTTATCTAAACTATAAATCCATTTACATTTTTGAGAGGTGACTAGGGTTAGTCCTGAAGTCACCTCTCCAAAGTTTCAAAGAATACTTTTACCTAATATTATTACTATGAGTTTCTGCTCTTTCACTAAAAACAAAGAATTTTTTCTTTTTTTTTTTTTTAGATTTTATTTATTTATTTTTTAGAGAGGGAAGGGAGGTAGAGAGAGAGAGAGAGAAACATCAATGTGCGGTTGCTGGGGGCCGTGGCCTGAAACCCAGGCATGTGCCCTGACTGGGAATCGAACCTGCGACACTTTGGTTCGCAGCCCGCGCTCAATCCACTAAGCTACGCCAGCCAGAGAATTTTTTCGATGAATTCCTAGATGCCAGTAACTGTTCTAAGTACTGAGTATGTACAGAGTGCTGGGAGAAGTGTAAGCTTTGAAGTCTGTATATAAAATTAATACTTTTATTGCCTTTACATTCTCCAGGACTTATCTTTTCTAGTGTGAAGAATGTAACTTTCTAAGGTTACAGGTGTACTTTTCTGTTAATACTACAAAGCACAATCAAACCACCAAGTCACCTCCTTGATCATTTTAGTTTTGTTTTCAGGAAATTGTTACCAATTCGCATTTTACCCAGAAGTACCATCTGCATAAAATAATGAATCAGGGCAGAAAACATCGTATTTTTGGAAACACAATTTTAAATTCACTGTTAGTGATTTCTGATCTGTTAGTTAACTTTTTTGCCTCAGCCTCAGAAAGCTAAAATCTTGGTCACAGCTACTTAAAAAGTTTTGTTAAGCCACGTAAAATGTTTTGATGAGTTGAAAATTTATATCACATACCTTTTTCTAATTCCTCTACCTCCTCAATTTATAGTTAACTACTGCCTTCCATTTCAGCTACCTTTTTCTCCCAAAGTGGGTCTAAAATTCAGGTACTTGTCTATAAATACACTGGTAAGTGTATTCCACAGATACTATTTTCCATGAAAATTTGAGGGTGATACTTTCATGCTTAAATGCCTTAAAAGAATTTACCAAAATAACTGTTTAGGTGGCAGACATAATTTCGCAGAGGAAAATATGGACATAAGGGCAAGGAAAATCCCATTAAATAACTATTGAGTAATTAGGGTTTAACCACTGGCACCCGAGTTAAATGAGCATGACTGATTTTTATCTTTTCAAAAATTATACTAATGATTACATTAAAAACTTTGAGATGTTCAGAAAAGAAAATATATGGAAATATATCTGTATTGCCATATAATTGAGAATTTACCAGAATTGACCATTTCAAGGTACTTTACATATCTCATGTAACTTAAACCTCCCTAAACTACTGCAAGGTAGGGGGCATCATTACGTTATTTTAGAGATGCTGCAAACTGACGTTTAGAGGAACTGACTTAATTTGCCTAAAGTCACACTTCCATTCCCATAGAGCATTTGAACTCAGGTCTATTTGAATCCAAAGTCTGTATGCTTAACCATTTTGCCATACTGTTTCCCACAGGACTTCTGGGTTAAATTTGTTTGGTTAAATGAAACTCAAAGTTATTAGAATACACTGAACTTCTAGGGGAAGGGTCTTTAGTTGATTCAAGCTTAATATAATTAGTTTATTAATATAACTAAGTAGATGTTAGAAAAACTATTAAACATTGATTATAATGAAAAAGGGCAATGTCTAAATATGGTTTTACACTTAATGACATATTTATACAAATGTGTTGTAATTCCTTTAACAAATTGTGAGGTGAAATGTAGCACCAGCCCCACATTTGGGCAACAAGACTCAGAGATTTATAACTTACTCTTGACCACAAACTCTGCAAATATGCAAGTGGTGGTGATGGTGGTGAGGCGTGGGGGTGAGGGAGGACAGGTGGGGGTCCTATGGAGTCAGGCTGGGAATTCAAATCCAATATAAGACTCCACGGTATGAACAACTAACATGGAAACCAAAACATTCCTACTGCTTTATCCAGTGTAGTCAAGCAGATGTTTGTAACATCTTTCCCAAAACTGGCGCTAGCATGATGTTGCCAAGTATTCCCTAACGTGACGGGGTCAAAAGTCTCAAACTGGCCTCATTGTGCCTTTTTCTCATCTCCAGAATTCCCTTCTTCCCTTTGTTGGTGCATTCAGAAGCCTGTCCTCTCATCACCAGAAACGGACCCAGTAAAATAAATTTTTCTTCCTCTTGTGCAGTATCAAACCTTTGTCTCTCTTGCCATTGTGTGTAACAAACGATCTGATAAAAGGAATCTAATTAAATGAGTTTGTCTAAATCAAAAAGCTTACTGTAGAAATTTTGTAAGAAAAGACATGCTCAATCCACTGGCACTTACTTTAGCATTTTGGTATCTGATCTTAAATATTTTAAAGCAGCACTGTCTTTCTTTGTATACCTTTTTAAAAAATAGAAGATGTCAGAATAAAGAACTCAAGTGAGTATCAACTGAATTGAACTCAACTGTGTATTATGGCAGAATTTCAGGCTACGTGATATAATGAAGTAAAGATTTAGAGGCAGCAAGGGAACGGCCCATGCCGTCGCACTCAATAAATCTTGTGTTTTTGGGCGGGGGGGAGGGCTATTATAGACTTTCTTGAAACAGTCATGAATTGTTTTTTATTGTGCTGTGATCAGCATTTGGTCACCCTCTCCCAGAATCAGATTCCCTGAATAATCTTGGCAAGTCACTAGAATGATGGCCAATACCTGGAGTTAAATACACAAACACCATGTGAAGTCCAAAGAGCTTTTGGTTCATTAATCATTTTGTGTTCCAATCCACTGCCCTAATTAAAACACTTGGCAGAAGGGCAGCAAGGAGCATCATACATTTTCCCCATCAACTTAATGAAGAGGGGAGAAGGCTTCCCATTCTGCCCATACTCCAATCCAACTCTCTTGTTCTGGTTTTTGGAAGGATGGAAATGAGGAATTTGCCCCTGTAAGTCTTCAACATCAAAGAATGTACATGCATAGGATAAATAATTCATATTTATATCTAGGTAACAATCAGAAACTCAGATACATAGGAATAATAATTTACAGTTAGATAGGAAAACTATGCAGAGTTTAATACTTCAAGTAATTAGAGTTAAAAATAAATTCTAGCAATTTATGTATATAATCCTGTTAATTTCCTTGGGCAACCTAATTTTAATTTAATAGAGTACTGTTTCTCATAAAAAAATAGGCTCTGAGTATCTACAAAATTTCTCAAAAAATGCTTAATTCTCTAAAATACTACCTAGCGTTGGAACTACTTTTGCTGAGCAAGAACTTCATCATGCTTAGATAGATCCCAAAGTTTGTATCATCTTTTATATGCTGGTAGGTAGGGTACAGTAAAAAGAACAAAGGTTTTTAAGCCAGCAGAGCTGAGATCAAGTATTGTTTCTGTAACTTTACTTATGACCATACACTGAATTTGTTTTGAGCCTCCTTTATTTATAAAAGAGATATACTCCTCTCTACCTTACAGGGCTCTTAGAAGAATTGAGTGTAATGATTTATGTGAAAGCACATGGTAAACTGAAAGAAGATGCCATTATACAATTGCTAGTTTTTATTATAACAGTTAAAAAAAAGGACTACACTTAGATTTACTCTGTTCAGAACAGATGAGGCCAAATGACCAAAAAGGGCCAGGGCAGGTGGCCCCAAAGTGCAGACTCAGTCCAGTCTCAGGAAGGAGGAGCCTGAACGGGGTGGCTGTGTGTGTGCACCTCCTTAGAAGCTCTGTGAAGTTCAAGTCAGCCACGACTCAAATCCAAACCTTAAAACACCACTTTAAAATACAGCGCTATTTTCATTTCAATAGATTGTTTAATTCTCAAAATCTTGAAAACCCAAGTTAAGTGGACCAGAACAAGAAGTAAAAGGCGTGGCTGAAAATGCAAAATGAGATAAAAATATCTGGACCGTCAAAAGGTAAGTAGTACAGGGTTGGGCAGATACGTGAGGATAATTTAAGACTGGTAGAAAGGAATCCAAAAGTGGGAATGTTACAATGAAAGAAAAGTAAACATAGCAACGCCAACTTTAGAGAAAAGATAGGCCTAACAGAATTCTGAAGCAGGCAGAAAGAGATGCCAAAATAGTAAAACAGGTCACAAAGCACAATATAAAATACCAACAAAAGAAACCCTTTAACCAACACAAAGTGACTTTTTACTATTGTAGAAGCATTAGCTGGTAAAAAAGTGAAGTCATTTCAAGGGATTTTTGGAAGGTTGCATATTTTCAAAAAGAGCCTGCAATCGGTGACATTTAAAATACCGCTTCCCAGACAACCAGCCAGTAACTTGTAGGGGACCCCAAGTCAGTCTTGTCCACGAACATCCTCAAGAGTGGGCCGCTGTCGCCGCACATCAAACTTTCTCTGGTGGAAGTCCGCAGGAACAAAGCGCCCCTCTCACTGGAGGTGAGAAAGCGGTGCGACCGGGCACGAGACACACCCTCGGCGAGAGCACCCGGTCCCCAGCTCGGGCGTCTCCCTAGAAGGCACTGACTGTACTCCCAGCCCTCGCCCCCTCAAGGCAGCCCTCCAAGTTCCCAGAGCCCTAGCAGTTTCGCAGGCCGCCGCCGCCCCCAACGCGGAGCTTCATTCATTGACCCGCAAGTGGGGGTGGGGGGCGGCAGAGCGAGACCCAGCCCGAGCTAGGGGTGTGCGAGGCTCAAGGCGGGGACCGGGGGCAGGTTCTTACTCTGGGTGTCCGTTAAGGAGATCATGGCTGCAGTGGGGAGGACGGCGACGACGGCACCTCGAGGAACCCAGGATGCGAAGCAAAATCAGGAGTAATGAAGCCGGGAAACAGCCCAGGGAAAAGCCGCCACGTCTTCCGGAAACACGCAGACACCCTAGCCCCAGCTTCAAGACGGCTTTCTATTGGCTAAACCCGCTCCCAATATCCACCGATTATCCGTAGTCTTGTTCGGTGACTCGATGGTGGCCACACCCCCTGACCAATTAGAGGAGGATGTTACTTGCAATTGGTTGAACGGACCGACCCGGAAGGGTGGATGCTCCGGGCTGGAGAGAAAGGGAAGCTTGGTGGCGGGAACTTTTTATTGGCAAGCGGCAGAAAGCGGTGAGTGGCTGTTCTGAGTTCAGGGTGCTTTGGGGTCGGAGACTGGGGAGGCCGGAGTAGGGGTTTTTAACCTCTTGGGGAGAGTCTGTGCTGTTTCTCCGGTTACGCTCTGTAAGGGCTAAACTTTCCTTTTCCTGCGTGAAGGCGAGGCCGGTCCCTAGCGGGTCACTTCCTTTCACTTTGGCAGGGGACAAACCACGGTGTTCATCGTCGCCAGGCTCTATGCAACTCAGGAGACACGCTCATTTCATTTCCAGCCTTTTTCATGCAGGAAGCTTGGTCGCCAAAGCATTTTTATTGGCAGCCATCCTTTAGTGGGAAACACCAGGGGGGACACGTAAGCGAGGGTATTAAATTGCCGTTGCCTCTAAATGCAGGTGGCAGGGAGAGGGGGACTGTATGTCTGATTAAACCTGCGGCACCTCGGTGGCATTTCCGTCAGCGTCGATGATTGGGTGTAAAATATTCCCTGTGGGTGCTGTCAAAAATTCAGAAACAACAGAAGTAAAACCAGTGAATAACGGAAGTAGTGAAAGTTTATTTTTTCAAACACCAAAAAGAGATTGAGCTAACTGGGAGCACTCAAATCAAAACACACCTCAGTCTCAGTTCTGAGACTCCAAGGTGTGTTAAAAAGCAGCTTATACAGTGAGAAGGTGGTGGCTGCTTATCTTCACAGTGATTTGTTATAACATTAACGTTGTGTTAAATGATAGGGAATTGGTCAGTGATTATTTCATGTCAACCTTGGGAAACTTGTACATTTTGCTTATAATTTCCAGAGGCGTAAATGAGAAACGACTCAGGTTAAGTTAGTTTTACAAAGTAAGCTAAGCTAAGCTTTGTTTGTATGACTGAACTGATGTCTGCTCAGATAGTTTTCAAGGCTAGACTTCTTTCATTTGTGATTTTAAGGGTGCCTAGCTGTGCTTTTTGACTGACAGACTTGCTGTAGCTCATTCATTTCTGAACATATTTTATGTTGATGAATCTTTTAATACTAAATCACATCATTTGGGGAAGGAATTTCTTAGAAGTTTTTTGACAGATAATCAAAGAAATTTATTTTTTTAAGTTTTTTATTGTTGTTCAAGTAGTTATCTCCATTTTCCCCACAACTACCCACACCCCACCCTCAATCCTACCCTCCTTTGCTTTGTCCACAAGTCCTTGATACAAGTTCCTTGACAACCCTTACCCTCTTTCCCCATAACCCCCTCCCCCTCCCCTCTGGTTACTGTCAGTTTGTTCTTTATTTTAATGTCTCTGGTTCTATTTCTATTTTGCTCACTTGTTTGTTTTGTTGATTAGGTTCCACTTATAGGTGAGCTCACATGGTATTCGTCTTTCACCACCTGGCTTATTTCACTTAGCATAGTGCTCTCCAGTTCCATCCATGGTGTTGGGGAGGATAGGAGCTCCTTCTTTCTTTCTGCTGCGTAGTATTCCATCATTTAAAATAGTGGAAGGAAATGGTGATAGAATATATTCTTTCATAAGGGTAGAGGTAGCCTCAGCTACCAATCTCAGCTTTCAATCTCAGCTAACCTAGCCTGCGCCACATGCAAGGCACTTTGCTCTGTGAGTACGAAGGAAGGAGACTCAGCCCCTGTCAGAAAACCTTGCAGTCTAGAGAAGAAGTATATTTCCACAAAGTGGTAAAGAGATGTTTACACAAATAAAGAATTAAAAGTCTTTGCTCTACTTCCCTACTTCAACATATTATATGCCATGGCTATTCCAAACTACTTAGCAAGGCAAAGAAGACCCTGCCTATCTTTCCAGCCTAGTGTTGGTTTCAGAATTCTAAGTTAGGAAGGGCGTAAGGTCAGCAGTCTGGTTCAGGGTAGCTTCATGCTGAAGTTCTTTGGAGAACATTCTAAGTTAGTTTTAGAACATGTTATAGTCCATATCACAGTTAGAGGCGGTGTTCTTGGGGATTATGGGCAACCTAAAGTTCCTACCCTTAAGCCTCATCTTTCACTTGCTCATATATGTACTCTTATGTGTTAGTCATTTATAGGTATTTAGAGTTTAATATAAACCATGTGTTTTTCCTACTTCTGAGGCTTTCAGGTTCTCTCCTTCCGACATTTACCCTCCCACCCCTATAGAATACAAAATCATTTTTTAAAATGGAGTCTAAATTGTAATTCTTTAAAGCAAGTATTCAGTATAATGTGAAATGATTAATTTGGGTATTTATGTTGATGGATTTTGCTTAATCTGGGACATTTGAATCTATCCAACTTGCTATTTATAAAATAGGTTCTATCACAATTTTACACTTAGGGAAAGAAGCTGGGAGGAACAAGGTGTGTAATTTTGCTAAAATTACACAATAATTTAGTACTATCACTGTCTAACCTGAAATCTTTCTCTTTTTTGTTATATCACTATGTGGTGATTCTTATTGTGTAATTTACATTGTACTTATTACATGTTTATGTGACTTTGGACACTTATCTGAAAAGCAGAGAATTTTCCATGAAAATTAGTGTGGTAAGAACCATTTAGTCCTAACTTAAAAGGTTTTTATTTGAAATGCTATTTTCTAACATTTTTTTGGTGCTTAGTTGTTGCAGAGTATCATTGATTGAGTGTAATCAATAGTAATATTAAAAAGTTATTATGATTTTTCTTTCATTTTTAGAAATAAATTTGGATCTCCAATTCAGTTTTAGAATGGCATCTCTTTCAGGTTAGTGGAAATGATTACATTTTGTTTTTCATTCTGTTCTATTTCTAACTGTATATTCTTTGAAAAAAAATATTTGCTTTTCTCTCTACTTTTCCCTCAACTTTGCAGTGAACCTTACACTGCTCTAAATAAAAGTCTTACTAAAAGTAAATAAAATAAAGTATATTTGTTTTAAAAATTCTGATTATAGAAATGCTGTTTTTTTCAGATTTTTAAAAATTATGCTGAATATGCATGCCAAAGTTTACCATTTTCACTATTCTTAAGTGTACAGTTCAATGGCATTAAGTGCCTTCACACTGTTGTGCGTCATCACCAATCTCCACCTCCAGACGTTTTCATCTTCGCAGGATGAAACTCTGTATGCAATTAAACAGTAACTTCAGATCGCCCCCTTCCTCACAACTCCTGGTAACACTATTCTCCTTTCTGTTTCTAGGAATTTGACTATTCTAGATACTTCACTTAAGTGGATTCATATAATATTTGTCCTTTTGTGTCTAGATTATTTCACTTAGCATAATGTCTTTGAGGTTCATCCATTTGTAACGTATCTTTTTAAGGCTGGATAATATTCCATTGCATGTATATAACACTTTTTGTTTATCCATTTGTCTGTTACTGGACATTTGGGTTGTTGTACCTTTTAGCTAATTGTGAATAATGCTGCTATAAACATTGGTGTACAAATATTATTTGGGTATATACCTAGAAATGGAATTACTGGATCACACATTGAATTTTTTGACTAACTGCTGTGTATGTTTTCCATAGTGTCTGTTCCATTTTATATTCCCACCAGCAATGCATAAGGGTTCCGAGGAGAATGGTATCTTTTTTGAATGAATTCTAGAAATCTAAAAATTGTAAAGTAGGAAATATAAATTATTCTTAATCTTACTGCTCAAATGAATACCATAACTTTTCATTTTTTATTAAAATTAAAAAAGTATTTTGTACATACTGTTTTGAAACATTAAAAAATAATGTAAATATAGAATATAAACATACTGTTAAATAAATTCTGTGTTCTAAATATTGTAATATCTGTGCTGTGTTTTGTTGTTTTGAACTGACATTAAATAATGTTACTTAATCTTTTTTGTGTTGAACTTTTATACTGCTTCCATTTTTAAAACATAAAAAAATACTGCCTTGAACGTCTATGAATTGACAGCTTTGTCTGTTTCTCTGATTATTTCCTTAAGATACATTCCTATGAGTGGAGTTATTGGAAATGCTTTTAAAATATAAAAGAAAAACATTCATTGTACCTTTTCCAGGTACAGTTGGTATATTGATATGTCTATCCATTGTTTGTTCCCATAAACTTGACCAGATTGGACTGTGCTTCTTAGGGAGATCTTGCTATCTGTTAAGAGGTGGAAGGCAGGGGTGAGGAACTTCTACTGTGGTTATTTTTCAGTCTTTTGTATGGATTAGTGAATATGGCCTTTGCTACATACTAGCTCTAGCAATAGAGTGTCAAGATTAGGGTTTTTTTCAAATTTTAAAGAAATGGCACCCTTGTCCTGTGCCAACTTCACAATTTATTTAAATATAAACATGAAAAAATAGTGACATAGATTTTGGCTTTGACTCATGACTCAATTCTCACTCTGAGAGTTTATAATAAATGTTAAGAATTTGAATTGTATTAAATGTTAACGCAAGTAGTCTTTACTTAGAGATTTAAATGAGGGCTTAAGAGATGTTACTGAATCTCAACTCAGTTTAGTATGATCATTTTTGGATTGCATGTTATTTTACTTAATAAGACTTCAGTTTTATGAGTGGGATATGACTTAAAATAACTGAACAATGAACTAGATAAATTTTATTTAATTAAGGTACTTAATTCAAATATTATTTCATAATATGGTACCCCTTTCAAATCAGTCTACCTCTTCTATGGTTCTACCCACTTGTTTAACTACAATTGAAATGCCTCTTTGAAACTGCCTTAAGATAGCTTGTTACTTTGGATCTGATGACTCTGGATCTAATTGAAATCACTTTCAATGTTAACTTCAGCTTGTGATATTGCAAGAAAGTGTGCTGTTTCTGAAGGTTGGCACCTCTCATGCATCACTGGAACACTAGAGTAAGCTTAGGAACACTGGAGTGTAATCTCCACTCAATTCAGTGTGCTTTTGACATATAGCTGCCATGATAAGCCCTGTTCACTTGTAGCCCCTCTTCATTATGGCTTGTTGAAACCATACGCTTGACTTTTCAATCTCCTTTCATATAGTAACGTCTTGTGGTGCATATGCCAGCATTAGAAGTGATGTAAATTTGAACAAAAAACATTAAAATACCCAACTTATTACAACTAGCTGTACTTTTAAATATTTTTAGGCAATCAGGATTTTGTCTAAGATACAATGTGACTTTGTACCATAGGTTGACATGAATTAACACCTCTGTCAGGTAGGGTTGCATCAGAGAAGATGAGCACTATGAATGATATAAGCGGTTTACTATAGGTATTAAACCTTATGTGATTATGGGAAGTGGTTAAGCTCTTTATGTGTGTATGTTTCCTGTGTGTCTGGCACTGGACCTGAAGTTGGCAGAACCAGCAGTCAGGAAAAGAAGATGTAGGGAGTGCAAAAACAAACTGCTACCTGTGAAGATGAACTTCTGTTTCTTACTGGAATCTGAATTAGTCTGTCATTGCCTCAAATCTTCCAATTTGGATGATGCAGAAGACATGTCAAAGAACTGGTTTCCTTCACATGGAGCTGCATGCAACTGGCCGAGGGTTCAAAGAAGCTGAAAAGAGAACCACAAAAGCTGGGGGAGCTGCTGTTTCCCCACAGGTGTCTAGCAGCAGCTGAAGCTGTGGGCCCAGTTGGAGCTGTGGGCCCAGCTGCTGCTACATGTTTGTGAGGTCACCAGCCCAGACCTTAACACTGAACTTCTTCAATATGGGTAATATGGTCACTGCTTCACTTCCACCTTCCAAATCTCTGGCAAACTTCTCCTTGCCCTAACCTAGAACTATGCAGGAAAGTAATTCTGGGAAATTTAGTTCTCGCATAACTAAGTTATCACAATACAAAGCCACCAGACTTCACCCTTTGCCTACACGGTACCCATAGACTCTTTTTTTAATTTAATTATGTTTAACATCCAAATAAAGGAAATAGTAAAGTCATGCTTCTGCTTAGCATGTCACAGCTATCCCATATACAACCAAATACACATTACTCCAAAAAAGGCACAAATTCTACTCATCTTTCACTGATGAGTATTCCTTTTCTTGCTGAATCACATCCTCCATGATAATCCTTTAACTTTAATCCTGAGATAAGAAGTTAGCTACTATTAACCCTTTATTTTAGATGTTAGAAGAATAGCAGAGACAAAAAAAAATTCCACCAACAAAAATGAGAAACCCAAACATGTATATACAAATGTCAAAATAAGGAAGAAATTCTTACAGATTTTACAGTTCTTTTTTCTTACTATCAATGTCAGGCAATTTCTGAGATGTTATTTTCCTTTCTCCAATATACAATTGCCCTGATAAGTTTCTTTGGAGGAGACTAGTGGAAAGATTTACTACACAAATTCTTTAGATGTGTAGTAGAGTCTTTACTCAAAGGGCCCCACCTCCATTTTATTCAAGGGCCTTGGGGTCTGTATATTGGCTCACGTGTGGGAGTTGGTTGAAGGATGGCAACTCTGTTGTGGTGATTCAAATGAGACTTAGGTTTATGAGAGCAGGGCTTTATGTTCTACCTGTACAATCAAATCATCTCTCCGTCTCAGCAACACAGTGATCAACTAGCCATTGCCAAAGATCTCTGTGAGTCAGGCTATTCTGATTACTGCTTCTGCTCTGTTGCCCAGTATGGCAATCACATCTACCTTTTCTTTGGTCATGAATTGCCACCATTTAGTTGCAATATCTTAGAATCCATCATTCTCATTGATTCAGGTAGTCTAGTTTAAAGGCAGCACTTCCCACTGTCATTCCTGACTACAGAGAACGGCCACTCCAGAGCTCTTCAGGGGTACTGGGGTTCTCCTCATGAGTGCACTTTTCACAGCCTTGGTGAAAGGAGTGTCCTCCAGGTCCTGCTAGGGTACAGCAGGAGAGTGGATAATCAGTTTACATGATAATCCACTCTAGGCCTCTGATCTGCCCAAGCCTCTAGACCCCCTCCTGTATAGTGCACTCAGGAAGTTCTAGCCCTTTGACTCCGTTGAAATCTACGCTTGTATCATTCCATCCAGCGTCCTGATACCTTGGGGCCTAGCTTCTGGCAATCAGCTAGGTAAATTATTAGAGCTGCTCCTGAGGACTCTTTTAGCTCACTAAATCCAGAATTTCTTATTGAGTCCATACCCATAAATTTAGTTTCATTCAATATTATATTCCATCCACCCTGGTTTAGTACCCTTAGGATCTCTTCCCATGTATATTCCCTAGGTTTCTGGCATATATATATATGCCAGTGCACCTTGTTTGGTGTGTTTTGTGTCTTCTCATGGATCACACTTTTGTACCTCACCCTCTAGAACTTTCTGGGTCTTGAAGCTCTGAGAGGTGATGGGGGAAGATCCTTAGGAGGAGTTGTGATCCCTTGCAAAACACCTACCCGAGGAAGTACCATTATAGGTATCTCTGGCAGGAGGAGGCTGTTTCAGAAAGGGAAGGAGGGGCAAAAGAGACCTGGTAGAATTTAGTGGCTCAAGGTTCTTGCTTCACTGGAACCTGCCCCAATGATCCCATCCTAATTACAGAGTGTCACTTTTTTCTAATCAATGCCTTTATACGAGTCCCTGCAAAGTTGGGGATTCAATTTGCATTGTATTTCAGCCAGATGGCTGAATGAAATTCAATTTGCATTGAATTTCAGCCAGATGACTTTCAACCAGGATGTAGGCTTAGGGTTGATATTTAGTAATCTTCGTCTTGTAGCTACAAAAGGTAAAATTTCTTTTAGGGCAGTCATAGCAACTCTGAGGTCCCTTTTCTCAGATCCTGCATTTCTGTCCCCAAATTCTTATTTCTAGATACTTAATTACTGGTGCCAATAGATTATAATTTAAATAATTTTGTCTACTGCATGCTCTGGAATACCATTGTCCCTTTATCACTGCAAACAAAGGTCATTAATGTCTTTAATCAGATAAGAGACCCAATTCCACGTGGCTTAGAAGCCATTGAGAGCGCCCACCCCTAAGTTTCTGTTCATCTGGAACAGTGTTGGGTGTTGGTTAGGTTTCAATCTGATATAAGAAGTTTATCATAGTTATTAGTCCCTATAGCACTGCAGGAGCTGGCTAAGCAGTCCACAGCTGGTCCTGATGTCAGTTGTGCCAGCGTTAGGGATGGGAAGATGGATGTGAAGTGTGGGTGGGTAAGGACCCGCTGAAACCCACAAGGACCACGTGCAACTCGCCTGTTTCTCACTGGGACTCCTGTGGTCTGTCATTGCCTATGAGGCCCAGGCTTCCAGGTTGCTGGTGCCCTGTGGAAGAGCTGGTATGCTTGTCACAGGAAGTTGCACCTAAAATTGGTCAATGAGTCAGAGAAGCTGTGGACCAAGACCTGCCCCAAGGAGATTCATCAGGGGCTGGAAGAACTGGCTTCTGCCCTGTACCAACAAGGTGAGCCAGGAGATGCATGATGAGTGTGCTGCAGCAGCATTTGACCTCATGCCAACCGTCTCAGTGTAAATGTGCCTGCTGTTACCGCCACCTTCCAAATCTTGTGCAGAGCTGACTTGTGGCCAGTCGTAACCCACAACTGTACAGGGAAGGGAATTCTGGCAGTTGGTACAATACAAAGTCACCAAAACATCCTCTTTTAAGTCATAACCATAAGATTTTATCTCATGAAAAGGCTTTAAAAGTGGACACTGCATAATGCAGGCAGATGCTTTGTGAAGTACCAAGGACATCTTTAAAATTTTTACAGCTTCCATTTATGTGGTGTCAAAAGGAGTCTCACTTTGACTTTTTCTGATTAGATTCATGTATTAAGGCTTCTTTATCAATTTGTTATGATGTTGTAGTGCCAGTTCCAATAGCACATTTGATTCTCTTTTTCCTCATTGCGTCATCATGTTCATAATCATTGAATCCTTATCATGCCACCATGTGAGCCAAAACAAGAATTTTGTGAAATAATCGCTATAAGTTAGAGGATTACTTTTCATTAGCTTCCTTTTGCTTCAAAGTTGGGTCGCTTGACTTGATTTAGGAGATTGTTGGACCATGGCCCTACACCATAGTTAAAATAGATATCATTTACTAAATATGCATAACTATGTACCAGTTACTGTGTCAAGAACCTTCAATATGTTATCTCACCTAATTCTTCACAATAGTGCTATGAAAACTAGGTATTATCCCCATTTTACAGATAGGGAAATAGAGGCTCAGTTAAGTACCTTGCATGAGGTCACTTAGCAGGTAAGAGAAGGACCCGAGATTTAAGTCATGCTTGTGTGAGTTCAAAATAAATGTTCTTAAGCAGACTGCAAAACTTTTATAAATTTATCTGTGATTTAGATGGTGAAGGATATCCAAAAATCAGTAGGGAAATCTAAAATTGTAATTGACTATCTAGTCATTATATCCTTTTTCCTCCCTCCTAGATCTAACTGAGGAGTTGGATTCCGTGAACAACGAGCTACATGCAGTAGACATTCAAATTCAGGAACTTCTGGAAAGGCAACAAGAGCTCACTCAGAAAAAAAACATTCTAACAAACAGAATAAAACATTGTTTGGAGGATTCTGATGCAGGGGGAAGCAATGAATGTGATTCTTCACCTGCCTCTTGGAATAAAGAAGGTTTGCTCTTTTTTTTTTTTCCCTTTGCTAGCCTTTTTCTTTTTGTTTTTTTAAACTGGAGTCAGATCATTGTGCCTGGGCCAGTACTTTCCAGTGAGCTTAGAGGTGAAACTGGCTATTCCTTGAGTGGCATGGGAAACTTATAGGCAGACCTTTTATTGCCCATGTTCTGTGGTCTTTTTTTTTTAAGATTTATTTATTTATTTTTAGAGAGGGAAGGGAGGGAGAAAGAGAGAGAGAGAGAGAGAGAAACATTAGTGTGCAGTGCTGGGGGCCATGGCCTGCAACCCGGGTGTGTGCCCTGGCTGGGAATCTAACCTGCGATGCTTTGGTTTGCAGCCCACGCTCAATCCAGTGAGCTATGCAGCCAGGGCATGGTCTTCTTAAATTACGCTTTTATCATTCAAATTTTATTTTATTTTTTCAAATATGGGTAATAACAGTAATGTTAACAATGTGAATCTATGCTTGGGAAAATAAGATATTTAACTAAATTTTCTAAATTTTCACTAGACAAAAATAAACAATTAGAAACTCAAACTTTTTGCTGAATTCTAGTTCATTTTCATGCTCTCGTGAACAAACCTTTTTTGATTTAAGATCCTTCCAAGCATCACATGCCAATTCATGATACACATGCTGAGCGTCGTGTGTATCATTAATTGTAATGGAAGACAGAGAAAGACAAATACCATATGATTTCTCTTGTATGTGGAATGTAAAAACAAAACACACAAAACAGAAACAGACTCATAAACGCAGAGAACAAACTGATGGTTGCCAGATGGGAGAGGGGTTGGGGAATGGGTGAAAAAGGTGAAGGGATTAGGAAGTACAAATGGGCAGTTGCAAAATAGTCATAGGGATGTAAAGTACAGGGCTAGGGAATGTAGTCAGTGATGTTGTAATAACTATTTATGGGGCCAGGTGGGTACTAGACTTACAGGGGATCACTTTGTAAGTTACACAAATGTGTCACCATTATGCTGTACACTTGAAACTGATATAATATTGAATGTCAACTGTAATTGAAAAATAAACATTGGTAAACAACCAAACAAATAAACAAAACAAAGGAATACTATAACTCTAGAAGGAATTACAGTGCTTTTGTGGAGCTTGCTTTCTAGGGGTTCACTTCTAAACAAGGTATTTAGACCAAAAGTTCCAGGTAATTGTTAACTTTGTTCATAATATTTGAGTTTTTGTGATACTTTGAATTCTTGGTTGACATTCAGATGGTTTTTCTAATATCTCATCAAACACCGTCTTCTTTGTAGATTAATTTTCAACTGGCAGATGCTTTGATTTTTTTCTGATACATTAGTTCTTAAGGTATATCATTAAATTTGGTTTTGCTTTAGCTAAGTGATTTAACCTAATCTCAAAATGTTATTATGAAAGTTAAATTGTCAGAGTATTAAAAGTCTTATATATTTTTATCTGATTACTATAAAAGCAGCCATGCACTGTATCTCCTTTATAATCCTAAACGATCTAATACCTTTAGCTTATTTTTCTTTTTCTAGATTTTCCATGGTCTGCTAAAGTTAAAGATGTTCTGCAAAATGTCTTCAAACTGGAGAAGTTCAGACTGCTTCAGCTTGAAACTATTAATGTAACAATGTCTGGGAAGGACATATTTCTTGTTATGCCTACAGGAGGTGGGAAGAGCTTATGCTACCAGTTACCAGCGTTGTGTTCAGATGGTATGTGTAAATAAAAATTGATTTTAAATTGAGGAAATGTTATTTCTCTTAAAATATTTTTAAGTCTGTTAAAAAATAAATGTGTCTGCCCTCTTCCAAATGTTGTTTTAAGAAACAAAGAGTAGAAACATGAGGTCATGTTTTTAACAATGTAGAATAGCTCTTAATAGCCGTCAACAATTTGTTATAAGAGAAGGGGGATATATTACCAGAACTTTATTTAGTTAATGAACTGTTCACTGATTTCTACTGAGAATACATTAACCTGGTGCAGTGATAGACAAATACCCATGTAACATTTTCACTTATACAGATCGCTGTGGTTTTTCGGGGGGTAATGTTTTGGAATAACTTTTCCCTAATGTAACTGGATAGTATTTGACTTGACTTATATTATTTTACTGAGATTACCAATACTGGTTGTTAAAAATGATAGTTAATTAAAAATGCAAAATGATACTAGCTATATTTTTGTAGGACTGAATAAGGGGAGAGATTTCTGCTTAATCATATATTTGCTTATTTGGCTTAGGGTCATTGATTCATATCTTTCTCCTTTATTAATGAGGGTAAGAAATAGTGTATAGCTAAAGTTGCATTGAAAATTAGTCTGAATTGATAGGTGGTGCCCACAAGTTCTAGTAAAGGTCGAAACTTGTTCTGGTGGTGGTGTAAAATTTAAATTACATTTTTCTCTCTTTCAGGCTTTACACTTGTGATTTGTCCATTGATCTCTCTTATGGAAGACCAATTAATGGTTTTACAACAATTAGAAATTTCTGCTACCATGTTAAATGCTTCTAGTTCTAAGGTATGCTTCTGTGGCTTTGTTGTTTTTAACTGTTTACTGCAGTAGGAGCTTTAGCTACAATTAAGTTGCTTATAAAATTTAAACTGATTACTATTTATATTAGGAGCCACAACCACTGCTCATGGGCCATTTCTAGCTCACTGCCTATTTGGTAGGGTTTATGAGTTAAGATTGATTTTTATATTTTTAAATGGTTAAAAAATAAAATAATATACGATTTTGTGAAGTGTGAAAATTGTGTGAAATTCACATTTCAGTGTGCATGAATAAAGTTTTGTTGGAACACAACCATGCTCATTGACTTGCAGAGTTGAGTAGTTGTGATAGAGACCCTATGGGTCACAAAACCTAACATACTTACTATTTGGCACTTCACAGGAAATGCTTGCTGACGTGTTTTGTATTATCCACTATAAAATAGTAAGCAAGAGTTTTTAATTGTGCAATATAATTAAATTTAAAAAAAGAACTACTAACAAAATACCCTACCCCTGTGGAATTTCTTCTGTTTGAGAATGGACGCTCTTAATTCACCTGCAGAATAAAGCATTTCCTACCTATTCTTTTTTAAAAAGCATTTTATTGAAATTTTCAAAAGCATATAAAAGTAGAGAATAGTATAAAAACTGCCATGTACCCATTAACAACCTTTAATGTTTATCATCATGTGGCCAACCTTTCTTCATCTATCCACCCTCTGTTTTCCCTACCTCCTCCCTCTTGGTTTGTTTATTTGAAACAAATCCCAGACGTCATATTTCAGTTATAACTTCTCCAGTATTTTAAATCAGTTCCTTAAAATCATCAAATAAAAGATATCAGATATCTCAGATATCTCTGTGTAATCAACTCTTATTTTTAAATTATTAATATTTTTATTGTTGATGCTATTACAGATGTTCCTTATTTTCCTTTCCTTTGCCCCCCTCCACCCAGCAACCCCTCCTGTGCCCCCCTGCCCCACTTTCACTGCACTGTTGTCTGTGCCCCTGGGCTAATCACATGCATATATGTTATTTGGCTAACCTTTTCCAGTCCCCCCTCACCTTCTTCCCCTCTGAAATCTGTCAAATCTTAATTTTTTTTAAATCATGGTCCAGAGAAGATTCATGCATTATGTTGTATTTGGTTGATATATCCGCAGGTTCCCCTTATTTCTTTTTATTTCCTGTGCAGATTATTTGTTGAAGGAACCAGATTCTTCGTTCTGGATTTCCTTGATTGCATCCTTGTGATGTTGTTTAACTCATTCCTTTTAGTTAGATTTAAATGCTTGAGTGCATTTAGATTTAGATTTTCTTTTTTAATTGCATAAGTATACTTCCCATGGCATTACTCAGCAGTTACATGATACCTGGTTATTTTTTTGTGCTATTGAGCTTGACCAGTGGGTTCAGGTAATGTCTGCCTGATCTGTAATGATCAATTTCTCTATCAGTTTTTATCTGATATCTACTGGTTTAGCAGCCACTGATGATTATTTCTTACCTTGGAGCTGCTATTTAATTAGGGGGTTACAAAAATGATGCTTTCTGATTCTGTCACTCTAAACTTTTCTGTAAAGTACTTTTTCCTTATTAACTTTTTGCAGCTTGAAAATTCTTTTCTTTACCAGTTTTCAAAAAGAGTTGATTTCCAGCATCTCCAAAGGTAGTTAATAAAGTCTTACCCCAATATAGACATACATATATATACACATATATACATATATGTGTGTGTTTTTAACATATTTGATATATTTAAACCCATAGTTATTATTTTTTTATGCTGACATAGTCTCATTTTTGGGCAATGAGAGTCTATTTCAATTGGTTCCTGAATCTTCTTCCTTCACCCCATAGCTTTTCACTCCTTGCTTTCTTTTTTATAATAAGTGCTTCAGGCTCATTTTGTATATTTCCTTCCAGTCTTAGAATCAGCCATATCCCAAAAAACCCTGGCTCCTTTAGTTTTTCCCATATGTTTTTGTTTTATTTAAATTTTTGTTTCACTGTAGCACTCTCTTATTCAATAGAATGGATCTATGGAGACCATTGCCTTCTAATACAATTCTTCCTTTAAACTGAAAAAAGTTTAAAAATATATATATATAAAATATAGAAAGTAGTTAGAAAGTTGCAGATAATTACAGGTTCATGCAATATCACTACTGCTTGAAAATTTAGGGATAGAAAGGATGAATTGAATTTTCTGGTTCTTATCATTAGTAGTTCATAGAATGTGAATATAATATTTTTTATTTTTAAACCTTGCTTCTTCACTTACTCTTCCAAAAAGTTCTAGGTGGTATTTTTTGTTTGTTTGTGTTTGCATCTGCTCATTTCTGAAGAGATAGCTTTATGTTTGCTCCTCTAAGATTTCTGAGACACATAGGACCACTTGAAATGTTTAATGTATTTTGGCTGTTTCTTAACAAAATTAGGAGTATTTCAAGGAGTTAACAAACTACTTTGGTGGGTAATGCAAGCAGCTTTGACTTTCTCTTTCTATCACATTCACCATTGTTTCTTTACACTGCTTTTGGTCCTAATTAGGTGAGAAAGAGAAAATGGCATCTAATGTGCAAAATATATATAACCATTACCCAATAACTGTTACTTCCTAAAATTTATTTTTGTTATATATTATATATAAATATGTACTTTGTATTATAAAATCTTAATTCAGTGAATAAGATACTTTATAAAACCTAAAGAGATTATAAGTAGATTGATAGCATCATTAAAGTAGCTAATCAAGAATAAATTGGGTTCAGAGATATGTAGTAACTACAAATAATAATGTTAAAATTAATATAACACATCTTTATAACCATAGTTATTGCACTTAGCCTACATTTTGTCAATTATGAACAGTTTAGAATTATGTCTTCATAGAATAAATGCTTATTAGAGTATCATATTCATTTGTTGCTCTCTTTTTGTCAAGTGAGATTATTCTTTTACCAATACTTTGGGTATAAGTAAATAACTAAAATTCTATTTACCCAGCTGCCATGAAGGTAGTGCTGGGACATGGTTTCAATTTTAATGAACTAAGTATCTGTTGTTAAACAGTCCAGGGCTATTGCTTTTGAGTAATGAATATTTTCGTTTGACACTTAGTATTTCAGTCTGCTAGCTTAGTTCTACTATCATTATGTTTGTTTTTCCTTTCAACAGGAGCATGTGAAATGGGTTCATGCTGAAATGGTAAATAAAAACTCCAAGCTGAAGCTAATTTATGTGACTCCAGAGAAAATTGCAAAAAGTAAAATGTTTATGTCAAGACTAGAGAAAGCCTATGAGGCAAAGAGACTTACCCGAATAGCTGTGGATGAAGTTCACTGCTGCAGCCACTGGGGTCATGATTTCAGACCTGGTACGCAGGTTGTGTCTGGAAAACCTGACGCTGGGTCTATTTTATTACTCAACTTTACATGATGGAAAATTCCTGTAAAAATTTACAGGATTTTAATTCCTGTAAAATCCTGATGGATTTATCCTCTTGGGTAGTTATTATTCCTTTTCTCTTGCGTTAATATAAGGAGAGTCAAGAGGCAGCATCTTTAATGTCTTTACTCCCTCTGAGGCAGTGTTTAGCCTAACTGCCTTTATCCTTTGAAACATACGTCTGTTAGCAAATATACCATTCCGCCTTTAGCCATAAAGATTTACTGACCTCTAGGTTCTTCTTCACATCTGCTGAGGAATTTTCATCTTCTTCAAAGTGGTCTTCTTTGGCTGTCATTCTGAGTGTCCTTAGCATCCACTTCAGGACCTACACCCAGCTAACTCCTCAGTGGTCAAGCTCTGTGGGATATTTTAGTAACTCTTTTCTTTGCTCCTCCAACCTAATCCTACAGTCATAGCCTGAAGCAGATTACTCAGACTTGTTCTATGCAAAAAACTGTTTAAAAATCCTGCTCTATCATTTCACCCTCTTTTCCTTCTGAACCTGGTTTCACACTCATATAGACCCCTGAGTTCCTGAGGTTATTGAATCCCACTTCGTCCTCCACCACCCTACTCAGAGGTCACCAGTGACTCCACTTCCCACTGGCTCCACCCAGTGGTCTCATCTTCCTTCTTCTTCCCACTTACCTTCAGTTGTGTTTTATACTGTCCACCTCTCACTTTGCCACTTTCTTCTCCTTTGGTTACTATGATATAACTCTTCTTATTTTGTACTTTTTCATTCTCTCCTTCATTCTTCTTCATTTGCCACCTCCATAAGTAATAGTGTTCCCTTTGGTTCTGATCTGTCTTCACCTTTTCTTACACTTCCCCAGGGATAATAGGCTTCCCCAGGGACTGAGGGCAATTCTCTACTTTTGGAAATATTTGGGGCACGGTGTTTCTTAAAATTTTGATTTAAATACCATAGGCAGTATATATACTGTCCTTTCTACTAAGGGCTCTGCTATCTTACTAGACTACTGAGTTGTAACATACTGTTTTGATTACTATAGCTTTGTAGTATAGTTTGAAACCCAGAAGTGTGATACTTCCAGCTTTATTCTTTTTCCTCAAGATTGCTTTGGCTATTTGGGGTCTTTTGCAGTTCCAAATAAATTTTAGGATTATTAGTTTAAGTTTGTGAAAAATGCCATTGGTATTTTGATAAGGGGTTGCAATGACTCTGTAGATTGCTTAGGGTAGTATCAACATTTTAACAATGCTACCCTAAGTAATAGTGTTAAATTCTTCATGAGTACAGTGTATATTTCTATTTATTTGTGTCTTGTTCAGTTTCTTTCATCAATGTTTTATAGTTTCAGTTGTATAGATTTTTCACTACCTTGAATAAACATTTTCTAAGTATCTTATTATTTTATGCAATTGTAAATGGGACTGTTTTCTTAATTTCTCTTTCTGATAGTTTGTTGATTAATGCTTAGAAACACAACTGACTTTTTGTATATTGATTTTGTATCCTGCAACTTTACTGAATTTATTTGTTTGTTTTTTTGTGGAATCATCAGGATGTTCTGTCTATAACAACACGTTATCTGTAAATAGTAACACAGTTCTACTCCTTCTGTTCTAGTTTGTATGTCTTTTATTTCTTTTTCTTGCCTAATTGCTCTGGCTAGGATTTCCAATACTATATTGAATAACAGTGGAGAGAGTGGGCATCCTTGTCTTGTTCATGATCTTAGAGAAAAATACCTTGGGGCCATAAAGGTCAAATAGCTCCCTGCCCAATGGTGTTGACAATAGATCCAAACAGCACATTACCCTATGATTTAGCCCTATGGAACTGCCTGCTCTTATCTCAGTCTCTCCCAGGCAATTTCATGCCAGTGTGTCTGTAGTGTATATGCTGTTTCCTCTGCCTGCCGTTTTCCTCTTCCCTTTGTAAGGAGCTTGAGTCTTCAAGACCCAACTCAAATGTTAGCTCTTTGAAACCTTTACAACTTGCCAAGTGGTTACTTTTTCCTCTGTAGTTTCATAGCCCTCTACCTTAGCAATTTCTTTTTCACTTTTCTCCAAATAATTTAAGTACTTAAGGACAACGTATCTAGTGATATTTGGTATGGATGTGTATGATGAGTGTGAGCCCAGGGTAGTTTCTCTGAAATATGTTATATAAAAAGCAGTGCCCTAACCAAGCTTTTTCTGGTCTGAACTTAAGACTCATGTATACTCCGGGTGATGGCAGTGTTTAGGCTGACAGTCTCTTTTCTCTCGTCAGTTGTAGTAGATTCAGACGCTGTGGTTACTCCCACTGCCTCTTAAGTCTCCTGTTCAGCAGGTGTAGACCAGTGCAGAGCTTACTGTAAATGTTAGGTATTTACTCTCTTCAACTGGGAGTTCCATCTGTGGCCAAGGGCAGTGTTTTCAAAAAACCAGTGAAAAGTGTAATAAAGCCTGCCTATTTGAAAAGGTTGGGCTGCAACTGCAGACTTACTGAGATAGGTAGCTATGGAAATCAAATTACAGCAATCATTGATTATCTCCATCATGTTAAAAGGCTTAATTTACGCTGTTCCTTAAAGGAGAGAAAGAGGGCCACTTTGTATTTTCTTTTTTCCAGATTATAAGGCACTTGGTATCTTGAAGCGGCAGTTCCCGAACACAGCGCTAATTGGGCTGACTGCGACAGCAACAAGTCATGTTTTGAAGGACGCTCAGAAAATATTGTGTGTTGAAAAGTGTTTTACTTTTACAGCTTCTTTTAATCGGCCAAATCTTTATTATGAGGTATGTAACTTCTATATAGCTTGTAGCTTTTGTGAAGGGTTGTAGCAGAGAGGTTACCTTTTCATTGTGTTTATTTACATGAGTAACAGTTAACTCTGTTTAAAAGCTTTAAAACCAGGAGGTACTTATAAGCAGGTTCATTCATAAATGCTTGCTTCTGTTTTCTCTTGTGTTGCATGTTTTTTGTTATTTTCAGAAGAATACACTGCCTTGTTAAATTTATGCACATTCTTTCTTGTGCAAGGATGGAGAAAAAGCAGAGATCGACATAGGGATTCTAATAACATCCCTATTTAAATTAATTATGAAATAATACAAAATTAATATGCCATTAGAGATTTGCTAATACCCCCATTTAGATATTTGATAAGTAACTCTGAAAATTTAATAACAGTTAAATAACTTAACAATTTCTGTTCTTCCTTTTTAAAAATCCTTTTAAGAACAGACAATATTTTTCTGAGTTTTCATTGAATAGTTATTTATGCCTTGGCTTATGTTTTTATAAAAGTAGCACCAGAAAATAAAGTCTTCATCTTTATGAGTTAGTTACTGCCTCAGTGCCTTCTCATCTCTGGTAAATTAAAAAATAAGGATGAAAAGAGGCTGGGAGGTGGTGGGGTGAGTCAGATGAGGGAGTAAAAGAATAATAGAAGAAAATAATGCTTGTGAAAGAATGGCACCTTGAAAAGCTGTAAGTGACTACTTGAATGGTACTCATTAATTTATATTTTAATAAGTTAGTTTTTCTTAGGTGCGGCAAAAGCCCTCAAACACTGAAGATTTTATTGAAGATATTGTAAAAATCATTAATGGAAGATACAAAGGGCAATCAGGTAATAAAATAACTAACCATCTTTGAAGACTGAGGGAGAACTTTCAAAAAGTAACTAATATTACACTAACATACTACTGATAAATGATTAGCACAAAAAATGTTAATGCATGGCAGAAGATACTTGAATGTGTTATGGTAAGATGAATTTGTTTGGCAATCTTAGACACTGGGTGTGGCATTTGCTAGCACAGATTATGAGTCATAAAACTGATTATTTTTGCTTATTTATACTTAATTACTATAAAGAATAGATTGAATGGCATAATGTTAATTTTTAATAGCACATATTCAATAAGTATCCACTATGTATGAGAGACAGAAGGTTAAGCACTGATGTTCTAAAGGGATGTAAATGACAGTCCATTATAGTAAAGGGCACACAACAGGAATAAACAGAACACATTGAATGAGTTAAGTATGGGTGGAGTTGAGAATATATATACACGTGTTTCAAGATTAATGAACAAGCAAGTGTTACTGAAGCAAAAGAACTTGTCTAAAAGCAGTATTTCAAAATTGTTCTATAGTTTTTTTGGAGGTATGAATGGGTAGCCCAGGTAAAAGGAATTTCAGAGTGAAATAATTTTGGAAAAGACTGCAACTAGCTATTTATCCCTCCTGGAGAGTCACAGGTATATCTGTTCTGACCAGCCCTGCAAATAAAGAGAGAAGCTTGTTTATCTTGGTTCAATGCTCCCCAAACTCATGCACATGAGACTTTTTGCACTGCACACTTGCTAACATCTTGTGGAGCTATGGGCATCAGTTTGAGAAAGACCACGCAGTGGGAGAGATAAAGCCGGAGAAAAAAGAGGCAGTGGCTTCCAGCAGCTGTGGCTCAAGGCTCACTTCTGCTTTAGATCAACCTGGCAAGCAGATTGTGAATTATACCAAAAAGTCAATTGTGTTCAGGGCCTTGAAATTTTCATAAATTGTTCTTCCCCATGCATTGTATTAATTGCTATCTTCAGTGTTAAAAATTCTCTTCCCAGGAGTATTTTATATACACATATGTGTATATAAAACAATTGGACTTATTTTACTACAGGAATCATATATTGCTTTTCTCAGAAGGATTCCGAGCAAGTTACAGCTAGTTTACAGAAACTGGGAGTTCGTGCAGGTGCATACCATGCCAACATGGAACCAGAAGATAAGACCAAGGTTCATAGAAGATGGTCAGCGAATGAAATTCAGGTTAAGTATCTATCTTTAATAGAAGTGTAATTCACCTTTAAGAATATTTTAACTTAATTAACATGTAAAACGTTGAAACATTTTAGGTAGTGGTAGCAACGGTTGCATTTGGTATGGGAATTGATAAGCCAGATGTGAGATTTGTTATTCATCATTCAATGAGTAAATCTATGGAAAATTACTACCAAGAGAGTGGACGTGCAGGTATGTATAACACAAATTCAGAAGCCACTTTTAAAAAAGCTTTTTCAGAAAGCATACTACAAATGATATTCAATAATTCTATGTCTCATCTTTATTGGCTACTATTAAGACTTAATTTAAACAAGTCTTTCACAGTTTTATACTTAAATTGCCTATAGAGATATTTCATTGACTTTCTATTAGAATGTTTTGAATTTTTTTAAGGTTTTATTTTTAGAGAGAGGGGAAGGGAAGGAGAGAGAGGGAAGGAAATATCAATGTGTGGTTGCCTTTTGTGTACCCCTTACTTGGGACCTGGCCTGCAACCCCGGCATGTGCCCTGACTGGGAATGAAACTGGTGACCCTTTGGTTATAGGCCAGCACTCAGCCCTCTGAGCCACACCAACCAGGTCTGAATTGTTTTTTATGTTTGCTAAAAAGATTTGATGTCCATCTTTGCCTCCTGAATTTTTAATTAGTGGTTTCAACTCTGTAATTTAAATAACTGGACTACTTATGGACATTTTTTTTATTTAATAAAGCTGATTGTTGATAAGTTTTCTAGTCTTTTTTTTTTTTTTAATTTGAGGGCAGTTGCTACAAATTAACTTTCACATTTCCATCTGAAAATTCTGTTAGATGAGCTAGCTGATTTTACATATATTACTTTTGCTTGTTTTGAATTTTTAAAAACAATTCTGCAATCTTAAGATCTTTCATACTACAGGTCGAGATGACATGAAAGCAGACTGTATTTTATATTATGGCTTTGGAGACATATTCAGAGTCAGTTCAATGGTGGTGATGGAAAATGTGGGACAACAGAAACTTTATGAGATGGTGTCATACTGTCAGAACATAAGCAAGTAAGCCACATGCCTCTTCTTAACTGTTGTCAATTAAAGACGAACAGTTTGGAAGTGTATGGTGTTACTCTGGGTACCTAGGAAAGTCTGTAAATACATCAGTAGAACATCAAGTGTAAATATGTAAGAGTAGGTGTCTGGAGGGTGAGAACCAGCACATGAACCTGCAGGATCTGCCTTAATGCAAGAAAAGATATTCTGTCTCAGAGATAATTCTCCAAAACTCTATTTTACTGAAGGCTTTGATACAAATAGTTCAAGCCTTTTTTCTCTGGTGCTTGTGTATAGCTACACAAGCTTTAATAATTGTGTACAGGTGTATGAGGGGTGCTTTGGGAGTTGGGCTCAGTAACACACACCAACCATCCTGCCAGCTGATGGGTTGATGAGCAGGGTCAAGTTTCTCCTTAAGAAATAAATTTAAATCTCTTTAGGGTGGATTTAGTCAGACCATATACCATAGCTCCTTGATGACTTTTCTGCCTTAGTCATCTTTGTATTTTTATTGCCCGTTGCATAAAAAGGACTAAAAAATTTTGAAATAAGTGGTAAGTAGACAGTGACAGAAAATGGTATTTCATTCCTATAGATGCTACAATAATCTAGTTAAAGAAATGAGAAATGAAAATTTTCTTAGATACCCAGTGGACCCCCATGAAGCATATTTTGGGGGTTAGACTCAAATGGATACTGTAAAATACAAGAAACTGCTACCAGGAAGATTCTTTTTTAAATAGTTAAATATTGAATCTCAAAATAAATCTCAGACAACTTCTTTTTTTTTTTTTTTAATTTTTTTTAGAGAGGGAAGGGAGAGAGGGAGGAAGGGAGAGGGGGAGAGAGAGAGAGAGACAGAGAGACAGAGAGACAGAGACACATCAATGTGCGGTTGCTGGGGGTTATGGCCTGCAACCCAGGAATGTACCCTGGCTGGGAATCGAACCTGGGACACTTTGGTTCCCAGCCCGCGCTCAATCCACTGAGCTACGCCAGTCAGGGCAGACAACTTCTTAAAAGCTGTGTTTATCAAGTACGTACAGAAAAAATTATGTGGTGGGCAGACAGTGGTCCCCCAAAGATGTCCACATCCAAATCCCTGGAACTGTGAGTACATTACCTTATATGGCAAAAGGGGAATTAAGGCTACAAATGAAGTTAAGGTTGCTAATCAGCTGACCTTAAAATAGGGAGATTAGCTTGGATTATTTGGGTGGGTCCAGTATAGTCACTAGGGTCCTTAAATGTGGAAGGACGCAGAAGAGAGTAGTGGTCAGGGTGATATGATGTGAAGACTTTCAACCATCTGTGCTTGATTTTAAAGATGGAGGAAAGGGGACCATGAACTGAGGAATGCGGGCAGTCTCTAGAAACTGGAAAAGGCAAGGAAACAGCTTTGTCCTTTAGAGCCTCCAGAAGAAATACAGTCCTGCTGACACCTTGATTTTAACCCAGTGAGACCCACGCCGGACTTCTAGCCTGTAGAAATGTAATATAGTAAATTAGTGTTGTTGTAAACCACTAAGTTCATGGTAATATGCTAGCAACAGGAAACTAATACATTATGTAAACTTGTATTTTGAAATAGGTATTCTTTTTTTAAATTCTTTTTTTTTTAAGATTTTATTTATTTTTAGAGGGGGAAGGGAGGGAGAAAGAGAGAGAGAGAGAGAGAGAGAGAGAGAGAAACATCAATGTGTGGTTGCTGGGGGTTATGGCCTACAACCCAGGCATGTACCCTCACTGGGAATCGAACCTGCGACACTTTGGTTCGCAGCCCATGCTTAATCCACTGAGCTATAGGATAGGATTTCAGCCAGGGAAATGGGGATTCTTAAAATTTGATCAGATCACTTAACTTGTATCCATGTTGGCAGGTGTCGCCGGGTACTGATAGCTCAACATTTTGATGAAGTATGGAACTCAGAAGCATGTAACAAAATGTGCGACAATTGCTGTAAAGACATTTGTGAGTTCATTGTTTTTTAAACCTGTATAGGCTAACATATGGGTAGGGCTATGTGAGGGCAGGATTTGACCCCAAAGTAGACTTAAAAGATTAAACAAGGTGTGAATACAATTTTCCAGATTAAAAAGTAACAACATGGTTTTGAGACAAAGGCAAATAAAAGGAAGAGCCGTGTGTGTATAATTTATGTTGCTATTACTGAGGACGTGAAATTTTTAAGAAACAAGGGAAAAAGTTTAAGTTGTCTGAATACAAATGCTATTTATGTAAGAAAAGATTTACCTTGTAATAATCTCTAATAACCGACTAGGTTCTTGTAGTAACCGACTAGGAAAATAGATTTTGTGCAAAATAGAGATTATAGTGAATCCTTTTTGATGCAGATATGGCTAACTACTCATAAGACACTAATTTGCCAGTGATTTAGAATTGTATTTTAACTTGATTTCATCCTGTATATGTGAGTTACAATTAAAGAGCTGGACTAACCAGTTCCTCTCTGAATTCTGATGCCTTGGTGCCTGAAGGTCACTACAATTTTAACTTTGCAGCTACAGAAAATTACTTGTTGATGAGTTTATTAGACTGTTTTGCTGACCAAATTAACAAGAGTCTGATATATAAAATAGAGTGCTAGTATCAATTAATACCTGGGGATATCCATCCAGGACATTCTTGTCCTAAATCAAGAGTAGCTGTGAAGCCATACTAGGTTTCAGAATACTGCTTAGTGAGCACACATCAGGTAAACATGCAGAATAGATGCACTCTCCTCTTGACTCATCTCGGAGCATCTGCCGTCGTCATGTCTGGCAGACACTCTTTGGTTCCTAGAGCATATCCAAAGGCCTTGTGATAACCAGGTTAATTTCTGTGCATCACTGTAAATGGCAGTGTCTGAAAAAGCCTACAACTTAGTTTAGTGGTAGAGATTTGGGGAATAGCCTAGTTTTTATTCAGATCACATTAATAAATTAATGTTTAGGGCGGCTCACATTGATGACTTGTTTTTAAACCAGTTTAACCACTTAGGATAGACTATCTTTGCCCTAATTTCTAAATCCCAATTGCCTGTAACCATGCCTCTTTTCTTACAGCATTTGAAAGAAAGAATGTAACAGCCTATTGCAGAGATCTAATCAAAATCCTGCAGCAGGCAGAGGAAATGAATGAAAAGCTTACACCACTGAAACTGATTGATTCTTGGATGGGAAAGGGAGCAGCAAAATTGAGGGTAGCAGCTGTTGCTCCTCCCGCACTTCCTCGTGAAGACCTGGAGAAAATTATTGCGCACTTTCTTCTACAGCAGTATCTTAAGTATATACAAACCTATGTCGTCTTGTCCTTTCATTTTGTCTTTATGATTTTTTAAAATAGTTCACTATATTTTTCTTTTGTATTTGTGGAATAAGTATCTATAATTCCAAAAAGGTTACTTTGAATAAAAGCTGTAATTTGGATATACACCAATAACGACAATAATTATAGAATACTTTATATACTTTTTACACTTTTTATATATATTACCTCATTTAATCTTAGCAACATTGTGAAATGAGAATAGACATTCTCATTATCTTAATTTTAGAAATAAGCAAACTAAGATTTTACAGGCATTAGTTATAGCTCAGTAGATCCATAAATAGGAGATCAGTTAACACTTAAGAGAAATAAAATGGTAAAATGTCTGGAAACCAGTACCATAAGAATGACAGTTTATTCAATCACAAGAATCAAAAATTGGTATTTTCTTCCAGAAAACATGATGTATCTTTATGACAGTTTCTCATTTTTATAACTACAACAAAACAAATGGTTTTGTGGTTGTTTCATTTGAACTTTAAACACTATACAAAATTTACCTAATATATTCCAACCATAACTGACTGTATGTCAAAAAAAGCAGTTTCTATAAATTGAGTGTTTATAGTATAACTTACATTATTTCATACCAATGTATTACTTAAAATTATTGCACTTACAGTTTATTTTTATATATTTCAGTATGTTTTCTGTAACTCCACAAAACCTTTCTGATTGGTGGCCTTTATCTTCTGCAGAGAAGACTACAGTTTTACAGCTTACGCTACCATTTCATATTTGAAAATTGGACCTAAAGCTAATCTTCTGAACAATGAGGCACATGTTATTACTATGCAAATAAAGAAGTCTACACAGCCCTGTTTCAAGGTAACTGACTTAACTTTCAAGCATTTTAAAAATACATTGAAGTCTGTGGGTGCTTCCCTTTAACTAGTACTTTCCTAAGTCCAGTTGAACATAAGAGGAGGTTAAGTCAGTGTTCTACTTAGAATCTGGGTGTTGAAGACATTAAGTGGAAGGATTTAGACTAGGCTTTGAATAGAGACTGGGAGAGTTTTCTAACCTTCTGGAGTGTGAAGCCTGCATCTTAACACCCAGTTCTGTGATGCGCCCTGCCCTCATGACTTTGGTTGGGATCAGTGTTGGTTGAGAATCCTGCCTCTGCAGCAGAGGTGGATGAGCAGTTATGAACTAAATACTGTCCAGCTTACAAAAGCATGCTGTGTACGGTCGTGTCTCAGGACACTTACAGTGTTCTTTAGGGTTTCCCTGACGGCATAGGCCCTTCCCTTCAAGTTGGGACTCATATTGGAGTAGAAATTTGAAGATAAAAAACCAGACCACTGGGTACTTAAAGAGCTAACTGACACAGAAGGAGTATTGGGATTATTAATCTCGTGAGAAAGCAGAATAGGTGAATATTTATCAGTGTTTGCTTTGTTATTGTTTTGTAGGCTGAATCACCTCAAACTTGTCATTCTGAAGGCTCTGATAAAAAGAGGGAAGGAAAAAGTTTGGATCACTTCGGGAAGAAGTCTGCCAACGAGTCTAAGAATACAGGGGCTAAGAAAAGAAAAATCAATGATGCGTGAGATGAGTGTTTCGAAATTTTCCAAGAACAGAACAGTTTTATGCATGTATGCACCATTATTTTTGTAGTTAATCAAAAGTTTAAGACACTTTCATTAATATTTTATACACATGGAGCTATACTTTAAACACTTCTCTCTAAAGTATTTAAAGACATGAGAATTTGAGACCTTTTGAAAATTTAGCAGCATGAATCATGTACAGTATGAAATGAGGGAAAAATAAATTTTAATGTAAAACTCCAAATGTAAAATACTTAGGAGAGTAGATTTACATAACTATCTTAAACTCTTTATGCCTTGTACTTTTTTTCTTTTGACATAACTGTCTTTTGACAGCAATGTTATTATACTGACATTTTTACATATGCTCATCACAAAAAGTGAGTGATTTCAGGTTATAAGAGATGTAGAATCCAAATATAGAATGGAATAAAGTATCAATACAAGGATTAGCAAGTAAGACGGCTCTCTACTTAAGTAAAATAAAACTCAAAGCTTGAAACCACAGCCCTATTTTGACATTTCACAGTCAAGGAATGGCTCTGGTTTGCTAGCCAGGCCAAGCCTAGGGTAGGAACAGCCTAGCTAAATTTGCTCCAAAATAAATCATGAGGCATCTCAGGTTAACACACAGAAATGAATAACTTGAAAATTCTTACATAAATAGTCAGTTTTGCATTAGAAAAAAAATGTTACCTGTATTGACTTCATCTTTAGAATTTTATTTTTAAATACTTTCCCACTAAAATCATGGTCACTTCTGTATTTTTAACCTCAGTGTGGTCATCATTAAATCAGTGCAGTCACTTACTTTATTGACTTGACATTTTGTCTTATTTGAATCTTTATGCGATTCTCGAAATGTCCTTTTTAGTCAAAATAATCTTCTATATCAATATTGGGATCCAGTAGGTCTTCTCCATAAGATGAAAGATTCATCTGGTTTAATATTAAGTTTTCAAATGTTTCTTCTAAATCGGTTTCACCAATTAACACAGCTCCCATCATTCGTCCATTCTGCATGACGACTTTGATGTATTCTTGCCCTTTGGTGCATCTCAGCATTAATTCATGGTCTGAACCCAAGCTCTGTGCGTTGTATTTTCCCAGCAGTACAACCTATTAATATATATAAAAGGGATAAAAAAGTTATTTTAGCGAATGCCAAAAAGGAAACATAATAGGCAATTATTCTGTATTATGTTGGAATGGTCAGCAGAAAAATCTACTCACAAAATTTTATATCTAAAAGTGTCATTGGGGTGGGTTCCAAAGAAAAATTTCAGTAGTATTCATTTATTCTACAGATGGTACATGATTTAAAGATTTAATAAGGAACTGAGTTAGATCTTTCAAGTGTAAATTATTTATTCTCCCTGGACCTTGTGTATGTGTTTGTATGTGTGTGTTTCTCCTTATCAGTAAAAAAGGGACAAAAATCTTGCCTCCGACTAATGTACAGTAGATTAACATAAATGGGAAACACTTGTTTCATTCATGAGTATGATAGCTACCTATTAGTTCCCCTCACAAAGAAATAATGAATCTCATATAAAAATTAGAAATGCACCAACAGGGAACAGTCCTCCTAAAGTATAAAATAGTTATAGTGTGGGAAGGTAGGTAATGGTTGTCAGATAGTTAGGAATTAGAAAGCATTAATACCAAGTATTGATTTGCATAAAATCAGAAAACATTTCATTTTTTGTAAAATGATTAAAACTATATGAACTTTTATTCAAGTAAGACTAGATGAGCATAATTAGTTATAAGACTAACAAGCGGAAAAAGGCACTAATTGCTTATCTATCTTACCTTATAGTTAAAAAACTTTGTTACATGAGCAAAAAGTTCGAAGCTGAAATCCATGTCAATAGAGTCTCCTGAAGTAGCTGCCGCCATGCACTTCGCTGCATACCATCCCATCTGTCTAGCCTGGGTCCACAGCCTCATCTGAAATAAAAAAATGTTATGCAGGATAATTTTACATTGTATTACTCAAAAAATGTTATCACCGGAACCTTGTAACATTCCTTAAAGGGGTCTAGTGTTTGACAGTCCTTGAGATTGGTTAGATGGCTGGTTGGATCAGTTTTCCACAGAAGCAATCACCAATCTGCACTAACCAAAATGATTTTGGTATTTGCTAATTCTGTCTAAATCACTGCCTCTAAATTAAAAGATGACACCAACTTTTATGTTTTAATAAAATTGCTATTAAAACTTACTAAAATATTTCAGGCTACATCAGGTGAGAATTACATTTTACTTAACCAGTCTCAACTTCAGAGTAAATTTCTCATCAGCATTAACAGAGATGCCAAATTATCACTAAAAATCTTTTTTTCCTAGTCCTCATCTGTAGGTGCTGGATAGTTAAGGCCTACCTACCATGCAATCTATCCTCAAGGGTCAGACAGATATATCACTTGGTGCCCGGCTCCAAGATATCATATCAGATTTCAGTAACTGATCCTGGGAACTCATTTAAAATTCTTCTCTACAACAGTTTTAATTTCTGTATTCTGTTACTGTATTGCTACAAAGTCTTGGGATTCCCTGGTATAACAGAACACTGGCCTTGGAAGTCAGTAGATTTGCATATCAACTCTCCTACGTACTTCACTTTTCTGAGCCTCAGTTCCTTCACTTGAAACAAACATACACCACCTCCTCCATGACTACTGGAAAAATTAAATAGGAGAGCCTATAATAAGCAATTAGTTTCCTTTTACCCCTACGTGTTTGTGTAACTAATGCTATCTTTTTGTGTCCAAAAATACTATACAATGTTGGATTTAAGCTTCAAGCATTTCTGATAGAAGTGAGATATTTATATTTATACTTAGCTCCTCCCTGTAAACAAGTGCGGTTTAATGAAGTAAGAGGCAGTCTGTGGTAAGGAGCAAAGTAAATGAAGCAGGATAAAACTAGAGAATGGCTGAGGGAAGCGGCCTACAATATTATACTGCTGGACTATCACTTAAGTGATGTATTTCAGCTTCCAAGTCCCTAGAGTTTGCATCTGGAACTATGTAAAACAAATTAGTAGTACTTAATGCTTCTGCAAACTCAGAGATGGCATCTATTGAACTGACTCAAAACAGGAAAAACCTGTTTATTTTGGGGTATTTCTTTCCTGCATTAGAGTATGATGTAGACTGAAGATATAATTTACCCTACAGGGTTTTAAATATTTTTAAAATCCCACAAACTCCAATTTCTAATTGAGAGTTTGTGATGGATATGTCACATAAATGACTTAGGATGACTGTAAAGAAAGCTGGAAACAAGCTGTTTGAAGCATTTTAGAAACAGGCTGAAAGCACTGTTTAGTTATCATTATTTCTTTGTACATTAAAAAACACCCAAAAAACAATGAGGCTGCCACCTGAAAAGCTAGCTCTTCCACTATTTCATATTCCATACTTAATATGAGTGGATAATATCACTACTTGTGGAGCTGGTCTTTCACCAAGACAGATGCTGCCTGGTTCTTTTACCTCTAATATCTACCTATGTCTCTACTGAGACAACCTCACCTATAGCCATTGTCTGAGTACCTTCCTCTAGTACTTCTGTTCCACCTGTAGGAGGCAGGCAACACTGTGGGCTGGAGGAAGTTTAGATCCAGCTGGAAGCAGCTGCTAGGCTAAAGGCTGAGGAAGGCTGTTCACTATCAGAACTTTTTTTCAACAGTAATTTCCACAGAGACAGAACAGGGTCATCAGGAACAGAATGCTTTACCTATATGGCTTACAATCTCTCAAACTGTTGTTTCCTAAATCTAAAGCTGTGCTATACAATATGGTAGCCACTAGCCATATGTAGCTATTTAAATTAATTAAAAGTAAATAAAACTCAGTTCCTCGGTCACATTAGCTGCATTTCAAGTGCTCAACAGACACATGAGGCCAATGGCTACCTGACTGGACAATGCAGAAATACAGGACATTTCCATCATCACAGAAGGTTCCATAGAACAATGCTCATAAGCATCTCAGAATGAAGAAGAAAGTAATAGCCGATAACTTTTTAAGTTAGAAGATAACCAGTCTAATTCTGTCACTGTAATTGTAACTTACCAAAAGGGAAATAATAATTTTTTTAATGCCATAAAAAACTCTATGATCACTTCCTATTTAAAGTAGAAAGGTTGGAAAACCAGAGAGTTGGATTTGCTGGCAGCAACTCCTTTGTTTTCAAACAGAACGTGATGCAAGCGTGCCCGTGCGTGCGGCTCACCTGCTGCCAGAACGGGCTGGGCTGCCAGGATGCGGAGCAGATGTCGCCTGCGGCGTAGACGTCAGGGAGGGACGTGCACATGTGATCATCCACTTTCAGGCCCCCGTCTTCTCCTAGGGCAAACTAGACAATGTTCCTCATAAGCACACGTGGTTAAGAAAATGAAACATGACTTTTTCATTCTAAAGTAAAAGAACAATTAAAAATTTACATCATGATTTGCTGATCTTTAATGAGAAACTGAAAAATAGCTGCAAAGTTGAGGCAGCTAAGCTGAATTTCCAGGGAATCAAGTTCCTAATAAGACACAACTCATAGAATTCTTAGAATTGAAACATCAAAAGTATCCAATAACCATGCAACTAACCTATTTATAAGAACATTTCTTAGTTTTTGTAAGCTTTAAATGCTTAAAAGCAAAAATTACAAGATGGTTTTTCTAAAATACCACTTAAGAACTGATAGGAGGTGTCAGTCTCATCAATATTTAAATAAGTTATACATTATGTCCTATTAATAATGACACTTATATTGGGATGTTAACTGCTAAAAACTTAAAGCAGTAAAAACATTGTAAATCAAGGCATGAATATAAACTAAATTGTTTTAAGTCATATTATTACAGTTTTATACTAACACAATGAACAATTATCCATGCTTGAGAATTAGAGATCTTAATAAATAATACTTTCAAAATATGAATAGTGGGACAAAATATTTCACCTTACCTTGTTGCCACAGAGAAAAGGTTCTACATTTGGTGTAACTCCTGTAGCACTGACAATGAAATCACAGCCATATATCTTTTCGTTGGTCAGTTCCACATATACAGGCCATATCTCTTAAAAAAAAAAAAGACTTTTTAAATCCTCAAATATAACCACCATCAACAGTCCACAACATAATGACTAGAACAGAAAAATGAAGGCAGGAGAGGACTTTAAAACAAGATCCCTTAATAATTTGTCTAAGGCATATTTGCTAAAACAGTATTTAATGTAATTAACACCATCTCCTTGTTTTGGGTATGATTACAAAACTATGGCATTCTAAACATTCCTTCAAATTTAAAAACAAATTCTAACCAAGTAAATGTAAACTCGTAATAGTTTTATAAATTATTGTTTTTGTTGTTCGGTTACAGTTGTGCCATCCTTTTCCCCACTGCTCTCCCCTGCACCATCCCCACAACTCCCACAGTCAATCCTCCCCTACTGTCCGGGCCCATGAGCCCTGGATTCCTGTGCCTTGGCTTGCCCCTTCCCCTTCCTTCCCCTGTTATCCTCCTCCCCCTCTCCTCTGGCCACTGTAGGTTTGTTGTTTAAATCTCTGGTTCTATTTTGCTTATTTGTGTTTTGTTGACTAGGTTCCACTTATATGTGAGATCATATGGTATTTGTCTTTCACTGACTGGCTTATTTAACTTAAGAGCACTTTAAATAAGTGGTTAAATATCTTTTAATTTTATTACTTACCTTTATCAGTTGTAACTGACTGATTATGATGGTCTCTTGGGAAATTCAAGGAGTTCTTCTTAGAAAATCTAAATTCTTTCAGAAGGTAGATTTTCTTAACTTCACACATAGTTTCAATGTGAATCTTATGAGAAAACTAAAACAAAGAAATACTGGTCACCATAATACTTCCAGAAAGAATGACATGGGTCACTGATAATGAAGAAAATATTTATAATATACTTACAGACACATATAGAAAAAATAATTCTTACAATATAAATGAAAACACACTGGATGACCAAAAGTAAGCCTGTGAGTTTATATGTATAAAAGGAATGAACAAAAATCTATTTGGTACTGAAGAGATCTAGTAGTTAAATTGGCAGATAACATCAAGGGTGTACTTTTCAGTATAAGTCTCATTGATAATTACATGTACACTTTTTAAAAATTGCAACCATTATAGACTATAAAAACCTCTTGAGGGCAGGTCTATGCCAACTCATTGTTATATCCCAGAACCTTAAAATACTACATCATTAACCTCAGGACCAGAAGGTACAGGAAGAAATGATTTTGCATAATTTCCATCACAAAAAGTACACACACC
This sequence comes from Phyllostomus discolor, assembly GCF_004126475.2. Taxonomy (NCBI): domain Eukaryota; kingdom Metazoa; phylum Chordata; class Mammalia; order Chiroptera; family Phyllostomidae; genus Phyllostomus; species Phyllostomus discolor. Next base: position 184,179,078 of record NC_040904.2, read on the forward strand.
ATGAAGCCCACCCTTCTTCAACCTACACATGGCTGAAGAGAAATCATGCACAGTAATAAAAACGCATGTATGCTTCTTACAATCGTTAAATATCACAGCCTTTTAACAGCTATCTTAAAAATAAAATATCTAGGGTGTAGAATGAGTAAAAGTCAGTCATCTGCTTATCCAATTAAAATAGTAAATGTATATTTTATTTAAAATCCATCTATTAACCTTTAAAATACTGTAATGCATCTCAAGTGACCTTTGAGAAAAAGATTAAGATAAAATAGCACAGGTGTATTCAATGTGTCTGTGTATAGAAATTTCTGTCCTGGGGAGTTAAAAAGGCGGCTGAGAGTCAGATGAACTTAATATTCATCTGTCTTTGGTGGACATGTGGGCCATGTCCTTTCTTAGCACTATGGGTTTTAAATAAAGTGACCTAGCAATTCTTTGACTACATATTTGTTACTGGTCTTTAACAAATGGTTCCTGAGTTACAGCTGCACTTAGACATGTTTAATCAGTATATACAAACATACCTCTTTTGTTCCTTTAAGATTCAAGCCTTCATGCCAATCAGGTCCTAAGGCACTGCCTATATGACCAACATTAGCTTTGGTTTCTGCTTCCTTTTTCCTTCCTGAAGAGATAAACTCAATTCAAAATTCAAATGATATAAAAGTTGCCAGGCAGAGAATTATGCTTGTGTTCTGTAGCTCTTAGCAATATAGTGATTCTTATACACATAAGGACATACAGAATGATTGAACAAAGCCATCTGTATTAATCATTTATCCATTATTTTACTATTTTGTGGTGCACAGCTGTAAAATAATCTTTCAATTGGGTATTTAGTATAAACACAGCATTTTGGGGATTTTATATACTGGTTAATATGAAGGGTTAGACTATTAGCCATCAAATTTGGAAAATTTTGTCAATTTTTAGGATGCCCAAAACTTATAAAATTCTTGAATTTTATAAGCCACAAGTTAAAAAAAACACCTCTTTAAACTAAAAAACTGTAAAGCTTGTATTTGTTTTTAAACACATTAAGTTTTTTATAAAATTACTTTAGGTGGTGTTGTCTAATTGCAGCGTTTGTTTACAAAAATGTAGATGGACTGATTTATTTAATTCACTTTAAATTTCTAGTTTTAATTATACATATTTTTCATAAAATATATATATTCTAGAAAGTCTAAAAAGTCACATAAAGATATACAGATAAATATTACCTACATTCCTAGTTCTCAAATATATTTTGCTAAATTTTCTTACGGTCTTTTTATATGGTTAATTTTTTTTTTTATCCATGAACTAAAGAGCTGGATGCTATATTTACCTTCAGTTGTATACCTGGTTCTTTTATGTGCAATTTTAGCCTCTGGTTTTTCAGCAATGAGCTTTGAGGTCAAGAATTCAGCTGCTCCTGCATCGAAGAAAGTATTTCCAATTGCTTTATCTTTAATGGCCCAAATTACTTCACAGCCTTCAATTTCATACCTAAAAGGAATATTAAAATTATATAGAGCAATTTCAAAAATCTGAATAGAAATCTTTGTACTGGAAAATAAGAATTCTCTCCTAAATAAATATTTTAAGGCAGACTTGAAGAATGATTATAAGGAGGAATGTAACACTCTCTCAGGATACAAGTTAAAGCACAATAAATAATAAAAGCAATTTAACCAGTTTACTGAAAGAACATATAAATGACAAATATGTATACCGGACATCAAGTAAAATTTTCAGTTTCCACAACATAGTTACTATTTAATGTCCCACAGGGTTCCCAAGAGTGAGAAATGGTTTATCTGGTTATGGCATAATCAATAATGGATGGATGGATGGTACAAAGCTACCATACTGAGAACTGACTTCTTTTTTTTTTTTTAATTATTTATTTATTTTTAGAGAGGGAAGGGAGGGAGAGAGAGAGAGAGAGAGAGAGAGAGAGAGAGAGAGAGAGAGAGAGAGAGAGAGAGAGAGAAACATCAATGTGCGGTTGCTGGCGGTTCTGGCCTGCAACCCAGGAATGTACCCTGGCTGGGAATCGAACCTGGGACGCTTTGGTTCCCAGCCCGCGCTCAATCCACTGAGCTATGCCAGCCAGGGCAACAACTGACTTCTTTGGTAACAGATATATTATGTACTTAAGCACATTACAGAAGGAATAGGATTAAATGTTGTGAGACTGAACACTTTTTAATGTAAAAAAGTGTTTCACTGTCAATAATAAGAATTGCACTAACTATACTTTCGGTGATAGCTGATGGGGAAAATCTATCATGTGCACACAAGGATTTGAAGCCCCTCTTTCAGTAAATCTCTGCCTCCTCCATTTTGGCCCAGTTTGGTTTTGATACCCTAGTTTTTTTCTCTGCATTTCTGTGTACAATGCCATAAACTTCATTATAATAATGACTGCCATTCCTAGTACTCAGCCAACTAGTACAGGCTTCCAATGGGATTCATCATCCTCTAAAAAAGGGGGGCAAACATCTAGTCTGAGAGTTGGAATGGATGAAATGGAGCAAAGACAGGGTTGTAGCAGATTCCTTATTTTAACACAGATTTGTCCTCTGTAATTGGACCCAACTTTCTGCCCTGAAAAATATCCAGATTATTCCATGTCAGACATTTACTGGAAGATAAAATCACAAAGAAAGTAAATCAGTGCTCTAGAGAGTGTAGCAAGATATTCTTCAATGATTTTTTACTTGCAATATCATCTTAAGACAGTAATATTTTATATTCAATAATGTGTTCACACTTCCCAAACTTCCTAAAACTAGGATCTGGGAGTACCACAAATCCTGAAACAGGAGTCATAAATCCTTTGGAGTTCATGGATCAGACATGTAACATAACTGAGTGAAACAGGATGGGTTTAAGCAATAAAAAGTGATGGAGATTATAACTAGAATCTGTAAAGGTGTACACACTCAAAATTGTTTTTTAGTATAGCACATGCTTATAAAACATGTGGGTCAAATCTAGCCACTCACCAGTTGATGACCCTCTGAGACCTAAGCACTCCTTAAACTCATGTTTTACAATGACATTTTTGCCACTATCATGTCTATGAAAGCTAAAAAAATTAAGTGGATTTTCATTCTTGAAAATGTATGAAAAACATATTTATCTTTGATTTTCAGGATAAGATCTTTTCTAGTCTACCAATAATCACATGGATCACAGAGCAGTTCTTAAACATACATACTTACGCTAATTCAAGCGCGATACCACCATTCCCTATGATCATTATTCTTTTAGCTTTAGTAAGCTGTTTCTGAAATTCCTGTATTAAAAACAAAATGACACAGTGTTTTGTACAGTGGGCAATACCAGAAGAGGCTTCATTGATAATAAATCTCACTTCCCTACTCTGCTAGGATGCACCCTCCAATTAATATCACAAACGCTCTCCCGCTATGTTTCACCCTAAACTGCCTCTACAGCAATGCCTCTTCTGGTTTTCCTTGTTTTACATCATTACATTTAGAGTACTACTTCAGAACCTCAGCAAGAGGCACTCTCTTTCGTCTACTATATTCCCAACCATTTGGCCAAATCAGTGTACTAACATAACACTGATCTATATCCTAGATACAGGGTTCTTCCTTTTCTTCTTGTCCCTCAGTCGATACTCCCTGCAGTCACTCAGCACTTAAAATGTGCAGGAATGAGAGGCATACCAGCATGGCGTTTAGGAGCACAAACTCAAGAGTCCCTGGTTTTAGCAGTCACTAACTGAAGGATCATGAGTATGTTGCTTACCCTCTTGTGCCTCAGATTCAACTACAAATGGAAATAAGAATGACTATTATCTCAGGTTTCTGTAAGCATTAAATAAGAAGACATAGATAGAGCTGTTAGGAATAGCACACACATAATAATGTCTAACATTTATTTGAAAAAGTGTTATTACCAGTATACGGCAGCTAATTGGTACCATCACCCTCCCTAAAAAAGATCACAGTGAGTGTGAAGAAAAGCCAGTGGTCACTCCTAGGAGACTTTCAAACGTAGAGAACAGTACCATTGCTTCAGGATGACATCTCAGTAGCTAAATTCCTCCTCTTACTACGTTGTTACCATTTCTATTAAATTGACCTCAAAACTTATTGTTATAATCAATAAATACTGAAATTGACTTCCTAAAAATTCTACAAGAAAAAAACCCTTAAGTTAATTTTAGTTTGTACTTCATTGAAGGCAGTAGATAACAGAGCACTGGACATGGAGATGAATGCCATGAGTTTAAACCGCACATCTGATAATCTTAATAATCACCTTCCTATAGGTAAATCAATCTATTTTAATTTCCTATTTGTAGAGTGGGAATGATGACTGTCACATAGGATTATTACAAGGATTCAATGAGTTTGTGCATGTAGAGGGCCTTGCTGGAACATAGTTATGATGCAATCTTCGATAATACCTAAAGTGTTGACAAGAAAATAATCAAGTTCTAGTTTTCTCTAAATTCCAAATTATTTAATTAAGAATAAGCTGAAAGTAAACTATCAATTTTCAAGAATATAAAACATTGTTACATAAGTGTAAAATTACCACCTCCTGGGACAGAACAACAAGGAGCTTGAGGTAAGGCAGAGTATTGTGACTTGAAACCAGGAAGAGCTCTTTGGCAATAAGGGTAATCAAACCCTGAAACACATTATCAAACGAAGTGTATAAGGTTCCACGGATAGAGTTTTCCCTTGTTGCGATAGTTGTCACTATTCTTGGAGAGAACAATAAAACAAGCGACTTGTTCTGTTTTAGGACTATAATGATTTTGTACCACAAAGATCTTCTGAATATTATTTTCTTTGCTGAGCAGTAAATTCAGTAAGTTTTAGATGTGATTTGCCTTTTGGGAGAAGATCGTTACATTATTTAGGTTACAAATCACATGCTCCCAATCACAGTAGAGTGTGTGCTCAGTGTGTGCTCAGTGGTAAGCTGTGCCTTTCAGCATGGTCATGAAATTTGGGGCATCGAATAACAGAAGGAACACAGAATATCAGCATGAATAGAAAACAAGATAAATTAACAAATAAAAACAAACTGAAACTGGAAGTAATAGAACATTATAACTACTTTCTGGCTTGCGGGTCATGAAACAAGAAACCTCCCTTCTGCGCCTGCAGTTTAGAAATTAACATTGTAAGTGGAACACTTCTCATTCAAATGTAGAAAAAGGCATCTGAGAAAAAAAATCTTTGTGCTTTTTCCCCATGGCCCAACCTAAAGTATTACCTGAGCACTATCTGTATCACGAATTCCTAATACATAAGGGTTTCCTTCACATATCAACTTCGGTTTAGCTCCAGCACACAGACAGAGTTTCTTATATACATGCTCACTGCCATCTTCGGTTAAAATGCACTGTAAAAACAAAACAATGAAGGGGAGAAGGGAAGCATTTATACGTGGGTATAATTTAATTTTAAATTAAACATTTGAAAACACAAGTGCAAAAAATATATTAAGGTTGCCTCTTGGTGGCACTCAATACTTTGTTATAGCAAATGCAAAGCTAAGTAAGCACTAGAATACAGTCTTCAATCCAGCAATTCTTAATAATTTTAGGGCCATGAATTATTTTGAGATTCTGATGAAAACGAATCTTTCTCTAATGGAAGAAAAGGCATATTCACACAAAACTTTGCATAAAACTTAGGGATACTCATGATGTTTGGAAAGAAATGTTGAACGATTAAAAGTTAAACATTTTAGAAATCTTAAATTTCTTATCTCAGTGGAAGTTACTGTAAGAAGATCTAGTGATTCTAACTGTGTAGTACCTTAACTTCTGCTACGTGTACAGGGGTATGTACAGGGGAATAACTATTGTGTGGTAGAAGAGGTTACAATACGTCGTCTTAATCTAAAAAAATTAGAAGTGCTAAAAAAAGTATTGATATTCTTAAGTCCAAACAGCAATCACTTTACCAGCAAACTCCATGCTCTTTGGGGATATTTTAACCTAAGTGACAAACATGTCAAACTTAAATCCTAGTATGTACTGGCTTTAAAGATATTTATATTAATTTTTAAAAACATCAATGAGTCTAAAACATATTAGGAGCCATTGTTTCTGTTCCTTAACATTGAATGAAAATCTACAGAGAAGTAGTGGCATTTAGGAAGCAGATATACATGAGAGATGCTGGACTTTGTTGGAATGGTCAGGAGTGAACACCTGTGCAATGTGTTTGGAATTACAAAACTTGGGAAACCATAACATAGCACTTGCTACCTATTGAGACATTTGTCACCCATGTGGACCCTTCAGCTGCGTAACAAATACATAAAACCAATAATCAAACATGGTAATGGGTGGCACTCTGATTCATTCGAAAGTCTAAGTTCCCTCCTAGTTCATTAGTACACTTTTAAGCCTACTTCAATTTGCAAACTAATTGACATGGATGAGATATATATAAAACATATAATGAATATGTACTACCAGTATAAGTATTAAGAACTTACTCTGGTGTTTTTGATTCAGATTTTCTCAAAACTCAGTACTTTTTCTAAATTGTTTTCCTGGCAAATTATTTGTTTCAAATGTGTACAGGTGCTTTATTCCTAAGGACAAATTCATAAATTAGAGCTGTTATAGAGAAAATACGAACTCCTTGTCTAAAGGAGATGTCTTCACATCTTGTCTAAAGCTCATTTGAGGATACTGTTACTCATCTGATAACATCCTTCTCTGAGACTGTCTTAGTTTGGGCCTTATTATCATTTGGACTATTGCAACCAATACCTAATTTGGTTGTTGGCCACTCACTGCACCCCAGCTCACCCTTGACAATGCTGTCAGATGTACTTTCCTAAAAGAACATTTATTTTATCATCCCTGCCTCCACTTAAAACCTATCTACTATTTCTCTACTGATTATAAGTGAACTCAGCTTCTTAGCATGACATAAAAAGCCCTTTATTTATCCCATTGACAACCTCACTGTTCCACATGCCCCTTTTCCTTTCTTTGGGTCTTTGAACATAGAGTCTCCTCTTCCTGGAATGCCCTTCTCCATCTGGAGAACTCTTAATTTGCCTGCATTTTATTTTTGAAAGACATTTATTATTTTTAGAGAATAGGAAGGGAGAAACAGAGGGAGAGAGACATCAATGTGTGAGAGAGACATTGATCGATTGCCTCTCACATGTGCCGAAACTGAGGACCAGGTCCGCAAGACAGGCATGATGAGTCCTGGCTGGGAATCAACTAGTGACTTTTTGCTTTGGAGGATGATGCTCAACCAACTGAGCCATACCAGTCGGGGCTCACCTGTATTTTAAAACACAGCTCAAATATTACTCAATCTGTGAAGTCTTCCTAAATATCTATTTTCAGAGCTTTGATAGTATTTCAGTGATGGTGCTTTTCACATGTCCATGCAATTATACCTATGCACGTCTATGTTCCCTACGCCACAGAGATCCTGGGAGCAGACTCCTTCTATTATTGCTTACTACGATGTTATTGTGCCCCAGCACTGAATGCAGTGCCCAGAAAACAGAGGACGCTCTAGAAAATGTTCATGATAGTCTGAAATGTAAAACCTAAAATGCCAAAACTAAACTAAACAATCAAAATAAACTCACAAAAAAGTGTGCATTATTCTAATAATGGAAATCAGTGTCACTAAAATTTACTTGCTAGAGACTTTTGATGGTGGTACAGGTGGGGTCAAAGGAAGTCAGGCGAAACTCATCGTGATTTAACAAAGGAAAATGTCATTAAGGAAACAACTCTCTCACATGTTCTTCACTTTTCAGTTGCTTTACTTCAGATTCTATAACCTTAATGTTTGGGAAGCGGTTTTCTAGCATGGTACTTGGTTGTTCTTCAACATCAAATTCCTCCAATACTTTAGAAACCTGTGTTAGATCAAGGAGATAAAAATGTGTATTTAAAAGCAGTTTTCTTCCAAGAGTTTTAAATAATAAAACAATCCATTTCTTTTTACACACTACTCATTTCACATTCATAAGACAAAATGATCTAGTCTTTGGACTCTTCTATTTTCCAAAATCACTTTCCCTCCTATCCTGCTAAGACTCTACTGTGGATCATTCCATCTTTTGCCCAAACCCTTCATTTCCTTCCTCTGTTATCCTTAACCATTAATTACCCTAAAAACTTCCAACCATAGATCAAACTGCCTTCTTTTTCTAGCCCTACACCCAGTCTACTACAGAAGCCACACAGCTTGCAGATTGGTATGTGACCTCAGTTGCTCCTTATACTTTGTGTGGAAACCCTACTATGTGGCCATAACAGTTCTCGAACTTCTTAGTCTCGTAACCCCTTTACACTCTTACAAATGACTGAGCACCCCAATGGGCTTTTGTTTGTTTGACTTATACCTAGCAGTAGTTGCTGCATTAGAAATTAAAGCTGAGAAAAAGTTTAAATATTACTCAGTTCACTCAAAAATAACAATAAATCCAATACATGTTAAACAGATTATAATATACTCAATGAAAAAGAACTACTTTTTCCAAAACAAAACAAATTAAGTGAGAAGAATGGTAGTGTTTTACATTTTTGTAAATTTCTTTAATATCTCACTTAACAGAACTGATAGCTGCATATCTACTTCTGCATTCAAACTGTTAAAACATGCTGTTTGGCCTCACAAATATACAGCCCTTTCAGATAATAAAACTCAACAGGTAGTAGTTTCTGAAGTTGACATGCAATGTAGAACTTTAAACCATATGAAAGAATTTTTCATTGTCTGTTATTGTGAAATCCATTGGTCTATTCTGCACGTTGAATGGATCTTGCAACATCATACACTATCATGTGTATAATATTGTTTTGCTATGTTATGGAGATAGTCCAATTATTTACTCATTTCATAGTAATATAATACAAAATATCAGTCATTACCATCACCAACAATCTCATCAGAAATGTCTTTAGGTACTGTAAGGTCACAGTGAAGAACGAGTTTTTCAAATTTCCAATTTTTGCTTGAAAGCTCTAGTTTTGTCCTAATGCCAACAAATATTTCCTTGAAGTGACAGGTGCACTCTGTTCATTTTCCAAATATGAAAATGACCACATTTTCCAAATATGACCACAATTTGTCAATCGTTCTTTCAAGCTGATGTTCCATCATAACAAGCAGCTAGTTCATCCTGTAACTCAGCAACTGCACAACTGATTTTCCTTAAGTAACACTGTACTCCTGCATGCAGAATGCTTTACGCATCCATCCCAGTTCATCATACAGAATGGTAACAAGATGTGAACTAAAGAGTCAAGGTTCAATAAAATTAACTTTCTACTGGCTTTTTTAAAATGGACTATGTGGCAGTGAAGAATACGATGACTACTAGTACAGCTTAGCCACCATTGTTTTCCTAACATCAATGCAAATGACAATATAGTGAGAAGAGCAAATAACATCTTAGTAATTTATTAAATCCCTCAGTGATGTTTACAAACTTTTACCATTTTAGTGTTCCCCCAATTTATTCCATCCTTTTATTTACATATGTATGAATGTACTCGTATATATACATGTATTAGAATATGAACTCAAAACATTTAAAAAAAAATTTTTTTAATTTATTTTTAGAGAGAGGGAAGGGAAGGAGGAAGAGAAACATCCTGTGTGGCTGGCTCTCACATGGCCCCCACTAGGGACCTGGCCTGCAACCCAGGAATGTGCCCTGACTGGGAATTGAACCAGCGACCCTTTGGTTTGCAGTCTACACTCAATCCACTGAGCTACACCAGCCAGGGCATGAACTCAAAACTTTTTAACAGGTGAATGAGGTACAGGATCAAAAATTTTTGGAGACCACTGTTCTATTACATTATGACCAAAATGATCTTAGACTCCTATTATAATGTATAATATAAATTCATGGAACTACAAAGTATTCTCAGATGCTTATTACGTATCTGAAACATTAATTATCTACAACTCTAAGCTTGTCTCAGAAGTACTTCTGACTTGTAAATACACATGCACACATATATATATTTATAATAAAAGTATACATGCATATATATTTGCATTCATATTTAGGTTTCATAGCATCTTTCCCAAAAGAATCTTATTTTAACATATTTTCTTTTTTAAAAAAAGATTTTATTTATTTATTTATTTTTTTACAGAGAGGGGAAGGGAAGGAGAAAGAGGGAGAGAAACATCAATGTGTGGTCACCCCCTACTGGGAACCTGGCCCACAATCCAGGCATGTGGCCTGACTGGGAATTGAACCATGACCCTTTGGTTCACAGGTCCCCATCCAATCCACTGAGCCATGCCAGCAAGGGCTAAAATAGTTTCTGAAAAGTAATTCAGAGTGGGAGAAAAAAAAGAAAAGACTAGGAACTCAGTATCATTCTGGGTGCTTTCAGTATTCAATCTGAATGATTCTAAACTTTGAGATATAATTTTAAAATAAGTATCAATAGAACATTTGTCATTTAAAACAATTAAAATAGTACAGCTACACTACCTGCTTTGCAAGCTATTGCAATTTTTAAAAATACTAAGACAGTTATGCCAAAGTCCTTACCTGCTTGAAATTTGTAACTGCTTTAATAACAGGAGAAGCTGTTACCAGGAGAATCTCTTCTGATGGAAACTGAATCGCCAACTTATTTTAAAAAGTAGGAAAAAATATGATAAATAACTTTAAGTAATAGTATATATGGCATGGAGGATGAGAGAGGGATAATGCAACTTTAATAGAGTTACTGACTTAGGAAAGTAAAAACTGACCGTTCCTCATCTACAGGTTTCTACAATCCTGAGTCTTGTTCATATTTATGGGGTAGTGATGACTAGTGTTCAACTCTGGTATTGTTTAAAATGAGTAATACATTCACATTAAACACTAACAAAGGTCTGAACAAGAAAAGTGACATAAAGAGATATTCTGTATTTACTTAAACTACTTTATATGCCAATTTAAAGTTATCATGCAGAGGGAAAGGAGAAACAATCCTCCTGATTAACAGGAATACCAATTTCTATTTATTGTAAAATATTTTCATTTGCTGAAATTACAGCAAACCCTCATAATAAACACTTAGAATCTTAGCACTTTCCCGAAATGCTTTGGTACTCCTGTCCTGCCCCTTCCATGCCTGACCAGTAGATGGTCTCTGGGAAGACCATGCCACTTCAATATTAGCCTTAACAAAATTTGGTGGTTTAACTTGCTATTGTTTCATTATTTTCCTCTCCCTACAAACCTCTTTCTCACTTTACACTTCTTGAAAACATTTACCTAACTCACACTCCAGTTCCTCAACCCCACCAGTCTCTATTTCTGTGCCTATTATGCTATTAAAACTGAACATGTTCAGTTCAACTATACATCCTTAAAACCCAGATTCTTTTTTAGCATCACCTTAAAATTTCCACAGTATTTGACATAATTATCCTTCTCCCCATCTTTCTTTCCTTTGTATATTTTGTAAACCCCTTCCTCGATTTCTGTTTCCTTTGCTAGACCAGGCCCTCAAAACTTTATTCTGCTAAAGAATTGCCTTTAAATTGCCCTTCCAGTCTTGTGTTAACTAGCTGCCTCTGTCCCACATTTTATAACTAATCATCTTTGAAACTTTTTCATTTGATCATATTACCCCATTGCTCAAAATTATCTGATGATGTGTAAGTCCCTGGTAAATTCTTAGCATGATTTACAAGATCCTTTATAATCTGGTCTCTGCCAACCTTCCCAGTGCCATCTCTGGTCACCTCCCCCAAGCACCATTTGCTTTAAGCTTTGCTGCTCCCAGATGATGCCAAGCTTCTCCATTGAGATGGTGCCTTGTGTCCCTTTGGAATGTCTGTCTTTTCTTGCCTAAGCGGTGAACTTTGTTCTACACTGAGATAAAAGTATATTGAAAGAGTATCTCTTCCCTAATTCACTCCCTACCAACTAAACAGGCACCCCTAAGCCAGCAAACAGGATGCTGAAATGACTTATTTACACGTCTCTTCCACTAGGCTGTGAATCCCAAAAAAGAAGGTACCGTGTTGCTTTATTTAACTAATCAGCCCTTAACACTGCCTGAATCATAGTTGTTTACCTGGTAAATAAACGGAAAATATGTATTAGGATTAAAAGAGTAAAGGTTTAAAACTCTTGAATTTCTTGCGCCATTTCTTATGACTTCAGCGATTGTTTACTATAATTTAGTCCTTTTTTTGAATATAAATACATGTATATACGCTCTGATTATCCACTATAAGGAAAAAAAAATCACTCCCTAGCTGCATTCCATACTTTGCTGGTTGTTTTACGAAGCATTACTAGAGATGAAATATTGTCTATCTTGGTAGTTCAAAGTACAGGAAACTTATGTAAGGGTTGCGATGCACCAAGGCCTTGGCACCTATATAGAAGCTGAATTCAATCATCTGATTACAAAGGAGGACCAGTTTTCTGACCAAGTACTTAGTAGTTACAAGCCTTCCGGTCTGCTCTGACATTACTAAAACCAGGCCAGTTCCCCTCGCCTCCACCTTGCTACGCGTCTCAGGTGGAGGCTGCGGAGTCCTAAAGACAGCACCAAGGGACGCCACGCAACCTCTAACGTCGGGGGACGAGAAAGCTGGGGGGGGGGGCGGGGGGAGGAAAGCGTCTCAACGGGTACCTAGAAGGACAGGCGGAGGGAGTCTCAAGCACCACCGCCTCCCGGGTCGAGGAAGGGGCGGAGCCTCACGCACGCCCATCTTACCTGCTCCGCACAAGTGACACCCGCGATGCCGCCGCCGACCACCACGAACTTCCCCGCCGTCGCGGGAGGGCGCGCTGCCTCCATGGTCTCAGATTTCCAAGAGTTCACTGACTACTCTGGGGGAACTACGGAGGTCGCATTCGCCACCGTAAAGAAGTCGCTGGGGACGGTCGCTTCCGGCCCCTGATCCCGGGAATCCGGCCTACGGGTGCCGGGCAGCTCAGCTTTAGTCACTTCGCCTGTTCGCCGTGAGCTGCGTTTCTTTGATGCCAGGGCTTGGTGTGATACTTGTTACACCTGAATGTAGTTTTTCCTCGTAGATTTGATAAAAAAAAGAAGACAAGAAGACAAACAGAAATTACAGAAGATGGGTCCCCGAAAAAGGCTTGGCAAATTGTCTAAAGACAGACCAGTGTTCTCACGGGGCAGAACGTTCTTAAAAATAAATGAATTGCTCTGATATTCTTACTCTAAGTTCCCGTGGAAAATTAGACATCTTAAGATGACGCACTTGGGAAACTCACTTATCCTTTTCCACCAGCAAACTCTGAAGGTTTATATCAACCTGACATCTCTTGCTGTCAGAACATCTAGCTAGCCACATCTTGCCTTCAGCTGAATGAGGTTCCAGTTCCTGTGTCCCTGACTCTAGGGATACAGGCAAAGCTCTCCCAGATCTCTTGAAGTCTCCCTCACTTATGCTAAAGTGACAGGGACTTACGCTAGGAATGTGAGTGTATTGGAGCTGGTGGGGGTGGGGGGGAGTGATTGTTTCCTACAATCATTCTACAACTTTCTTCAGAAGAATTGTTATTGTAGTCTTCTGCAATTATTCAATTAATTATTTGCTTTCCCTTGTAAAGCCTCAAGGAATATGATGGGCTAATGCTGGCAAGACCAGTTTTATAATCTGTTAGCACTCACCTACTTTCTCATCTTTTAGCATGGTCTAGTAAAGGCATGGTCTTGGGGTAAAGGCATTGGGATACTTCACCTATTATATTGTTCTTAGCTTTTGGAGCTAAGCAAACCAGAAAATCACATTTAACTCCATTGTATACCAGGTATACTATTTTTATTCTATAAACACCAGATTCATGGCATTTAGAAAACTGGAGGCATTTCTTAAAGTATATCCTCCCTCTAATTCAATTTACTAAGTCCTGCTGTTACAGGGTGCAGCCAAGAGGGGGGACCCCAAATGCGCATTTGAAATGGGGTCCAGAACTTAAGGTGTCCAGGAGATTTTGGGATGTCTCCATCTCCCCCGCCCAGGGTGTGGGTTTGGGGCAAGGGACAAATGGAGCAGGGCCATTGAGAGCTGTTTAGCATAGCAACAGCCTTGCAGCTAAGCTCTGGCGTGGTCGTTTGGCATATCTATAACCTTTGACTGGTTGCATAGATATGTTAAGTAGCTGTGATCAGCTCTAAGCCAGGGGAATGGAAGTAACTTCCCCACCCAGATGTAACTGGGGAGGCGGGTCCCCTGAGTTACAGCGCCTGTGTGGGAGCACAGAGAGGATTGGCTCCAGGACATGGGGCCACACCTGCCCAGACTCATGATGGCAGCCCAGTAAAGCTGGAAGGACACGAGTTCTGGCATGTGAAGCCGAGTGTGGGAGGAGTCGGAAATGGGGCTGCAGAAGAAGATTGGCGTGGGGATTTAAAACCCAGATTTGGCGGCCATTGAGAAGAGAACCATGTGCAGCCCTGGGAGAAGGAGAACCACGCAGACTTGATGGAGTGGAGACTCCTTCAGCCCTGAGGAGGAGAACCATGCTGCTTTGAGGAGGGGAACCACGCGTCTTTCACAGAGTGGAGACTCCCGCATCCCAGAGAGAGGGAACCACACAGCAGCCCTGGAGAAGAGAACCACGCGGCCTGGCAGAGTGGGGACCCCCACAGCTTTAGAAGGGGGAACCACCACCTGATTTTAGCAGAGATCCCGGCGACTCAGCCGAGGGTGCCGGGAATCCAGGGAGGTCTCCCAGTCGAGAGGGAGTACTAACTGAGAAGAACTAGAGGACTGCCTGAGCCATGGACTTCTATTTCCTTTCCTGAGATACGGTACTCTGGACTGGGCAAAGGGGGAAGGAAGGAAGGACTGTGTGTTTGTGGGTGGTTTTAGGGACTTTAGGATTTTTTGAAAGACATTAGGTCACTACTTTAAGTTTGTATAGCATTAAATAAACATTTCCTTTCCTTTTCATGAATCTCTGGCATTGAGAGACGTCTTTCCTCTGGTGGCGGACATAACGGACCCGGGGCCTTCTTTCAATAATAGTATATCGTCCCAGGGCCCCCTTGCTGTGTTCTGTAACAGTTTTTGGCAACCACGAAGGGATGATAATTGTCCGTGGCAGACCGACCCCCTCAGGTGCGAGAGAGTGAGATTTTGGAGTTTTCCCTGTCTCAAGAATTTCTCTGCACTCCTCCTGAGGGCATTGGCCGCCTATCATGCCTGGAAAGGTGGAAAGGAAACGAAACGGGGAGGGAGCTGAAACGTGAAAATGGTTTGGTTGAAAACTGGTTTCTGAATACCATTTTTGGAATAATGGAGCTGTGGATAATGGTTTGGTTAGTATGCTGCTCCCAGGTTGCCCCTGTCTGCTCATTTACAGTTTCAGTGAGCCCAGGTGGCAGTAAGGGAACCTGTACTCAGGTTTGGGGAGGAAGCAAACCCCTAGGCTCTGTAAGCCGAGCCTGCATGTATGGTGGGGATTGGACAGCAAACCATGTAGGTGTGGCACCATTTTGGGTAAAATGGAGGATGAGCCACGTGAGTGCCCCACCATGGAGGGTGGGTTGTGCATGGGCACCGCCATCTTGGATGACCCGGCGTGCATGGGTGCCGCCATCTTGGAACTGGGCAAGGTGGTGGGCTAAGGGCTCTCTTCCGATTATGGGCTGTGTGCTCCTGTTGTGTGGGTATTGCATCAGTCAGGTTCTCTGTGTAACTGGTTCTGATAGGAATGGCTCTGGTTCTGAAGGTCATGAACTGAGGTCCAAAGGTGACCACCTGATTTATAGGGTGTTTGCAAGGTCCAAGCTTCAGAAAGCTGCAGGATATCCCTGTGAATCTAGGCACTTTTAGTGGAAGGTACCTGTAGTGTTAGGGACTTTTGGCTGCCACATACTGAGTTTGAGTACTGAGTTTAAATATAGTCCTTCCCAGTGTGGAAAAGGAGCCAGGATTAAAAGAGATTGATGGTTAAATCTGGATGTGAAAATTATGTGTAAAGGTTGTGAAAGTTTTAAACCTGGAGCAGAGGAAACCTGAACTACTTGTTTTATGGTTTCATGGGAAAAGAGCAAATTTCTCACATTGGTTTTGTTTCTGGATCAGAAACCTTCTGTACTTTAAGACCTAGGGAAAGGTCATCTGTAACCAGTTGGGGAGAATGCCTTTGCCAGTCAGGACCCAGGAAGAGTCAATTGGGGCTGAGTGCTTCAGCCAGGGGCAAAGGGGGCATGTCTCTGCCATGAGACTGGATTGGAAGAGAGCAAGTCTCTGCCATTGGTGTTTCTGATCAGAAACCTGTACTTTGAGACCTAGGGAAAGGTCACCTGTAACCAGTTGGGGAGCATGCCTTTGCCACATGGGACCCAGGAAGGGTCATTTGGGGCTGACGAGTGCTTCAGCCAGAGGCAAAGGGGTCATGTCTCTGCGAGGCACCAATGGACGCATTGGTGCAAGAGAATGCTTCTACCTGGGTATTATTCTGGAACTCTGTGTTTTGGATTTTGCTCTGTATCTGCTCTGAAAAGGAAATTGAGGATTCCAGGGAAGGTTGAAACTTCACATGCTGTAGGAAAGTTTTGAGAAGCCTGGTGGATATCAGAAGGAAAAGGATTTTCCTTCACGCTTTGTATTTTTCTCCCTACCTGATCCCTCCAGAATTTGGCATCCTGAAGGAATGAGTGATAATATAAGGTTTCTTTGCATAAAACCAATAAGACCAGTCGTGAATAGTGGTTTTTTCAACCAAGACTTTGACTGGAATGTCATGCCTGAAGGAGGCATGTATGGGTTCTGGTCATCGCCAGAAAGCCCTGAGGAACTGGGATTGACTTGTGAAGCTAGCGTAAGCCCACGAAAAAGCCTGGTACTTTGGTTGGTTGTGTGGTTCATGGCAGTCTTTCCAGGGAAGGAATGAAGGTTGCTTTCCTGAAAGATGGCCAAAAGGAACCTGTAAGCACAATGGAAGCCTCAAGGATTTGAGTGAAACAACTGGTACAGGCGAAGCCAGATGGCAAGTGTGTGGCTCTGCTTCTGTGCTCCAAGGGGGGCGGACTGAGAAGTCAATCTAAAGGCTCCCTGTGTGAGTTCCAGCAAGGTAGACTCAAGGATCATAAGTGATCCAGGCTGCTCTTGGTGTGTTTATGCAAACGAACAGTCAAAATTAAAAGTGGGACTCAAAGTAGTCCCCGTAATAACAGTGAGGGTGATCTTAAGGAGAAAAATTGTGGTTCAAAGAAAATCACAATGCTTAGTATTGGATATCAGAATGGTGCAGCTAACTGTCTTGAAAGTTTGTGTTCATTTGAAAGTTGAAACTGAGTTTGTAATATCACGAAAGATGTACAATTTACAGGTACGGAGGACCTGTGAAATTGCCATTGCTAAATGTTATTGCAGGAAGGACCTTGCAGTTGAATGTCTTCCCAAAAGACAGTCTCACAGGCACAGAGACTGGTTTGGGGATTGTTGTGTGAATTAACCTGTATGTTCTTTTGTTTTCATAGGGCATATGCCTATGACTTCATTACCTGAGTAGTTGGTTGAATGAGTGAGTGAATATAAACCTTGCTTAAGGAGCCCATTTTCATCATCACCCCCGAGACTCAACGGTTTGGCTGAACTAAGTAGTTGGGTTGATGAATGATTTGGGCGGTCTGTGGGCTTCACTTTAGAACTAATTTTGCCTTTTCTGTCTTGATGGCTTGGACAGAAAGGGCCCAGATATCTGAAAGGAGGGAAATCCTAACATATTCCCCTCAGCCCGAGTGAAGTATAGTGGGCCACAAGAGTTTCGGATAGGTGTAGCAAGCCTTGTATACCTTCCTCCTGATAAGCCATTCTTTACTTAAGTTCCTGCCTTTGTCATTTACTAATTATGATTTGATTGTGCCTTCCAACTGTTTCCAAATCTGTCACCTCCAGAATATGATCAGGATGCCAATGGTCCAGTAGTGCCAGCCTTTGGACACCAAGCCTGCGACTTCCTGGTGACAGCCAACTGACCAGGACTCTGTAAGGTACTTCCCCTTGCAGGAAGGACTCCCTCCGTGCTGAACCCCCCTTTCAGGGTACCCCTGACCCATGGGCGGGTAAAACAACATCCATTTTCCAGCAGGAAGCAGTTACAAGAAGATGAGATCTTCGTCCATTGTCCTTTAAAAGATTTAAAGTGGGTGTATATCCGAAAGGAGGGATTCTTACAGGGTGCAGCCAAGAGGGGGGACCCCAAATGGGCATTTGAAATGGGGTCCAGCACTTAAGGTGTCCAGGAGATTTTGGGATGTCTCCATCCCCCCTGCCCAGGGTGTGGGTTTGGGGCAAGGGACAAATGGAGCAGGGCCATTGAGAGCTGTTTAGCATAGCAACAGCCTTGCAGCTAAGCTCTGGTGTGGTCGTTTGGCATATCTATAACCTTTGACTGGTTGCATAGATATGTTAAGTAGCTGTGATCAGCTCTAAGCCAGGGGAATGGAAGTAACTTCCCCACCCAGATGTAACTGGGGAGGCGGGTCCCCTGAGTTACAGTGCCTGTGTGAGAGCACACAGAGGATTGGCTCCAGGACATGGGGCCACCTGCCCAGACTCATGATGGCAGCCCAGTAAAGCTGGAAGGACGCGAGTTCTGGCATGTGAAGCCGAGTGTGGGAGGAGTCGGAAATGGGGCTGCAGAAGAAGATTGGCGTGGGGATTTAAAACCCAGATTTGGCGGCCATTGAGAAGAGAACCATGTGCAGCCCTGGGAGAAGGAGAACCACGCAGACTTGATGGAGTGGAGACTCCTTCAGCCCTGAGGAGGAGAACCATGCTGCTTTGAGGAGGGGAGCCACGCGTCTTTCGCAGAGTGGAGACTCCCGCATCCCAGAGAGAGGGAACCACACAGCAGCCCTGGAGAAGAGAACCACGCGGCCTGGCAGAGTGGGGGCCCCCACAGCTTTAGAAGGGGGAACCACCACCTGGTTTTAGGAGAGATCCCGGCGACTCAGCCGAGGGTGCCGGGAATCCAGGGAGGTCTCCCAGTCGAGAGGGAGTACTAACTGAGAAGAACTAGAGGACTGCCTGAGCCATGGACTTCTATTTCCTTTCCTGAGATACGGTACTCTGGACTGGGCAAAGGGGGAAGGAAGGAAGGACTGTGTGTTTGTGGGTGGTTTTAGGGACTTTAGGATTTTTTGAAAGACATTAGGTCACTACTTTAAGTTTGTATAGCATTAAATAAACATTTCCTTTCCTTTTCATGAATCTCTGGCATTGAGAGATGTCTTTCCTCTGGTGGCGGACATAACGGACCCGGGGCCTTCTTTCAATAATAGTATATCGTCCCAGGCCCCCCTTGTTGTGTTCTGTAACACTGCCAACTCAGAAGTGTTCCTTAGTTTCTTTATTTTAGTTTTTTATTGTGCTTGCCCTATTTTAAGCCTTCTTCTCCCACTTGGACTATTAAAAGAGGCTCCTCATAGGTTCTTCTTTCTCTGCTCTCTGCTTCTAGTATACCCCTCTTCTGCCCTAAGAGTTATCTTACTAAAGGGGAAATGTGGTTACTTTCCCTCCCCACCACTCTTCCTTCTGGCACAATTTCAGTTTCCTAAACACATCAAAACTTTTCTTGTCTCTTCCTTTCCAGGCTGTCTTGTCCCACCTATAGATATCTGTGAATCTAGGAACGACAAGCTCAAATGCTAACTTCCCCACCATTCTCAGCCAGAGATAATCATGTTTATAGTACTCTGTTGCATTTAGCAGTGTTTATTGTGTTAGAGTTGGGTGAGTCCCTATTGGGCTTCCTCTCTGAGGAAAGGGATTGTATTTTTTTATATCCTTGCCTGTGTCCCCAGTCCCAGCACTTAGCACAGTGATTTGTGTGGTGTGTACTCAATGAATGTTTCTTGAGGCTTCAGAATAAGGTGACCTGACCTTGTAAAGACAGCTCTCATTGTATGGTTGTACCTACCAATTTGAGGCATGAATCAGTCTTGTGAAATGTTGCTGTTCTTTCTTAAATATTTTGCTACAGTATTTTTAGATCAGGTTGTTCTGGGTAGATAGAGGTTGTGGTTATCCCACAGTATCAGGATACACCCCAAATTTGGTTTGGTTGTCAAGATTGTTCACACACACCCTGTGAGGTGATGAAAAGATTTCTTGCTTACAGAATGAGGGTTTCTGGTGTTCTGTGGAAAACAGGGCATTCTCTCAAGTTGATCCAAAAGTGGTTTGTGAGAGCAAGGAAAGACCAATTCTGCTTTCATCATGATCAGGGGATCAGGCTGGGGTGAGTGTTCCGGCACATGTAGGCCAGGCTATGCTATGGTTTGAATTTCTTGCTGGTGCCAAAGGTGGGCATACCCAAATTTTCTCGACTTGACCCTACATGGGACAGAGGGGAAAGGGCATCTCTTGAAAGCTGTAGTAAACATCGAAAACGGAATCAGCCCCTTTATTACAATAGGTTGCCCTCCTCTTGTGGCGTCCAACTCTCTTCAATAGGTTTATAAAGTGCCCACGCTTTTCCAAACCATACAATGGAGCTTCATAGTTCAATTTCAGTTTTGATCCATATCAACAGAAAACACTCATATTATAAGCATACAAAGAAATTCCAAAATCAAATATAAAGTATTTTTATTATTTATTGTCTTCTATTATAGAAAATTGGAAATTCTCTTTAGCCTTTTAAAACACTTTGGGTCATAACTAAAATTTGTAAAAGACGTCCTTGACAGTATGAAATGTTATTATAATACAATTTATATATACTTTCCTGTATACTGAATATTTTGGAATATTTTGGAATATTCAGTATTCAGTATAGTAGCTTTCATGCTGTTTTTGAATAAAACATTTATACTTATATTCCATGGCATTTGTTTGTTAATTGCTGTACTTTCCACATATAAAATTATTATCACAACACTTGAAGGAATTACTATTTAATTATATCGATTCTTAATTATTTACCATTTTAGTGTGTAAGGCAACATTTTAATATTCACTACATTGAAAATTAGAGAAATTTAGCCATGGCTAGTGTGGCTCAGTGGATTGAGTGCCAGCCTGCGAATCAAAGGGTCACTGGTTCTATTCCCAGTCAGTGCACATGCCTGGGTTGCAGGCCGGGTGCCCAGTTGGGAGAGCGTGAGAGGCAACCACACATTGATGTTTCTCTCCCTCTCTTTTTCCCTCTCTATAAATTAATAAATACAATCTTAAAAACATTAGAGAAACTCAGATTGTTTTCTCATAAATAAATAAAATATTTTCTGTAGTTAGTTACTATACTAAGGGAATAGAAAAGAGCAACACTTCATATTTATACTTTTTGTTTATTGAATCACATATTTCCTATGAAATGAATAAAGATATAAATAAGATAAAGCATATATCCTTTCAAATAAGAGAAATGTTAAATTATGATATGAAATGGAAGTGAGTAATTTATTTCAGTTGATATAAAATATTGAAATTAGAAATAAGTTGTGCCTCTTAAAGAACTTTATATGTTTTAAAAAGAAAAAACTATGTTGTTTGAAATAATACTGTAAATACTGCATTATATACTAAAATTTTTGAAGTTCATATGAACCCAAGGGAGATTTACATGGCAGTTTAACTAAATTTCTCCTTTTCGGTCTTGAGAATATTTTAAGATTTACATGACACATCAGAATTTTATCTGTCGAAAGGATCTCAGTTAATTTATTTGTGGTAACAACCATAACACCCAATGAGCATGCTTGCCCAAATCAAGCTAAAAGTGAAAAGAAAGTCTCATTTTATCATTAACCTTGGGAGATACAAGTTTAACCAATTTATTGTTTGGTTCAGAACAGGTCATTTATTGTATGGATCACATTTTGAAGAAGAGCTATTTAAAAAAACCATCTTGTATAATATTGTTGGTGTTGGTTATGACTGTGAAATTGCATTCACAGGAGGAAATCTTTCCTCAGGAAGATGAAACATTTGTTTAAAGAGACGTATCAGCTGGCTGTTCTAAGATTCATTTTTTTTGACATCTTTTTTTTGACATCAAAGTTTTATGAGTTATAAAACATCCAGAGCATCTGGTGTTTGTACAGAATTGATCACCCATGTATTTTCTCTTTTATTTGGTCCCAGCAGTCTACCCTGGGCACCTATGCTATCTTTGCTGTATTTATCAATGCTTTTTATTGAAAGGAATGTTAATGTCAGGTATCAGATTGCCATGGTTTATGGAATCATAATGTAACTTCCTTTCTCACTTTAAAAGTTAATTTAGAAATGTGTGAAAACATTTTACAACCCTAATAATATTCTAAGACATAAATAACTCTTTTAACAATATTCCTACTTTCCTTTTTACAACTCTAGGTCCTTTTTTTCTTGTTTCTATGATGACCAGTTCTCCTTTGCTTGTCCCTAAATGCACTTGCTACTGAAAGCTCTATTCTCTATGTCAGCGATTTTCAACCGGTGCGCCACAAGAACTTTTAAAACATGCAGCATTCAACTATTTACTCAGGGGCACCGACTTCTTTTTCCTTTGATTGTCAAATAAAAAAATCACAACAGCCAACACAAAAATAGCTGACCTGTGTGAATGAATCAAAATTATATTTTTTTGTCAGGCAAAAAATAAAGTATTTTTTTTTGGTGTGCTGCAGAATTTTAGTAATTAGTTTATGTGTGCTATGAAATGAAAGGTTGAAAATCACTGATCTATGAAGTTCTCTTCACTTTCCCTACTGCCTTTATCAGCACATCAGCATCTAATTGCCCTTGGAGTATTCATTCTTCTCTCCTTCCTTACTGAAAAAAGTCTCAATTTCATTTGAATTCACAATGTAGTACCTACAAATATCTGCTTTTCTTTCAGACACTTCCACAGTTGAGGTAACCATGTGACACATTTCTGGGTAATGAGTAAGTGGAAGAAAGACAGGGGTTTGGGGAAAGCATTCATTCTCCTGAAACAGATACTCCTTTCTCTTCTTCCTTCTCCCTGTCTGGAGTGTGGATGTGAGGTTTGGGGCGGAGCAGCCATCTTAAAAATGTAAGATCACAGGTGGAAGATAAAGATATTTTTGCTAATGATGTAGTAGGGAGAAGATTAAAAAGTCCTTTTCTAAAGGTTCAAATGAGACACTTTTTAGATTTGGCTCCAAAACATAGTTTGCCGAACCTAGTTCTATACTATCCACCCAATGATTCGTCTTTCATCTAATAGTGAGCGGCTACCAATACAACATGCTTGTCAGCATGGCGAGATGATATTTAGGCCAGACCTTAAAGTTAACGGTATCCCCAAAAGTTGCCATATATTCTATTGTGAGAAGAAAGGAAACTCTATGATCCAGACTAGAATCTTGACAATGGAATTATTGTCAAATAACACTCTCTCCAGAGTTGCCAGTTTGAGATGAGGATTTGAAGGAAAGCAAAAAATAAAGAGTTTAAAGGGAGCTTCTTAGTTTTCTTTGGGGACCAGGGCTTAGCAATGCTTTCAGAACATATGTCTTTCTAGGGGTTATCTACAAATTATCTACACCTTGACTGTCTATTTATAAGTTTGAAGCTGTTTGAAAACAAAAGTTAGCTTTATTTATTCTACCAGCCATTCAGAAAATAGTTTAGGATAGCTTTGAGCATCTTTGGACATTTTTTTTCCATGTTACTTTTTAGAGTTGATAAGAAGCTCACTCTTTGAAGGTTAGTACTCTGTCTTTTCAAAAACAAACAAAAACAGAAAAACCCACACTATAAAGGTCACCAAAGTCAGCTTTCCTGATTTGGATGCTTGCCTAGAGCTTTTATTTGGCAACTTATAGAACCAGTATCTCCAGCATGATATGGACCACGCTGGATTTCCATCCACAGAGAAGAGACTGGATGCTTCTTTAGTGAACAATTTAGGGTCTCAAGTGGTCTCACCAGCCACGCGTGAAGGAGCATATGTGCAGGTCTTTGGGTGCAACACTCCATGTGGTAAGATGTACCGAAAGATAAGGAGTCACATTAAACATTGGAAACAGAGCCAAGGGAATGGTGACAGTTCAAAGGGCTCTATGTGTCAGTGCTGTTGAGGAGGGATGATGACCTTGGGCAGGTAATTTATTCAAAGAAGAGGCATTGTTTCTGAATCGAAAATGGTAGCTGATAAAAGCAAACAAACAAAAAGAGCGTGTTGTTTATGACCAAGGGCCAATTACCAGTGTTTTAAAACTACTTTCCCTATGGTTGTTAGTAAGTCTATTTGTTGTATAGTAACAGTCAATTTTGTGTATGTTGGGCAGGCCCATCAAAGTCAGGGAAATTATTTTGTGAAGAACTTAACAGAACAGCGAAGGTACTAGAGAAAATAATTGGGTGTCATAGGTATTGAGAGCCCTTGTCCAGGGAGTTGCCACAGAGTTTTCTAAATATTCCCCTTATGGAAAGCTGCTAGAGAATTTCCATCAGTGCATTCTTCAGTCTATTTCCCAAATATATTCTGAATGTTTGCAGATTTCTCCACTGCTGGTGCCAATACCACTGTCCAAGCCATCGAAGATCTCGAGCCTGGACTCCTGCAGTGGCGTACTGGTTCCCCTCTTGCTTCTTATGCCCAACCTTTTCTTTACACAGCAGCCAAATCAATTTTTTAGAAACACAAACTTAAGTCATTTCCCTGCTCACATCTTTTAATGCTTTTCCATTTCTGAGCAAACACAATCTTGACTCCTTCCTGTGCATATAGCACAGTATGCGATCTGGCCTCTGCTCAGCACCTCAGCTTCCTTGTGTCCACGTCTCTCCTCACGCTGAGTTCACCTTGGTCCAGCCACACCAGTCTTACCAGGTTGAATACACCATGCTTGATTTCCTCCACTGTTGGGAACCTCCCTGGCTGGTATCAGAAGCTGAAACCCCCGCCTAGGCTAAGGCTAAGGGAACACCCTTGGAACCGTAAGCCAGCAAGGAGACAAAAGCTTATCTTCCTGGCAGGAATGCTGCTTCTGCTGCTTTATTCATAACTGAACCCCCAAAAGCTTGGTCGGTTAGCCAAAGACGGGTAAGATTCCCCACGGGGGGAATGACCTAAGCCAGGCACAATCACTTTGGGAGGCCACCCAAAAGAAGGACTTTGGGGGCTGTAGCAAAAGAGGGTGATGGACCCTTGCTCCTCGGCTTTGACATAGCCTGAGTTCTCATCGTCTGGGAGAAAATCTCCTTATTGCCTTAGTTCCCGTGCTAAACCTGAAACAATGACGGGGTGGTGCAGCTCTGTGCTGAAAAGAGCGGATTCCCCAGGTGATCAGGCCTAAGAAAGAACATGTAAATTACTGTGAAACCTTCTTTGTTTCGAATGCTCTCAGTTGAATGAGAGGGGTCCAAGGAGGAAGTTTGTTCCTCAAAGTCTTACAGCTCTTTGACCCTGACTCAATAGACCTGCAGAGTTCCTTGTTTTCTATAGTTCCTTACTTCCCCCTGATAAGTACTGTACTTTACCTGAATTATTATGCAAAATGAGCCCAATAAAAGCAGGTATGGACTGTAAATCAGGGCGCTCCCCACTGGGGGGGTGGCCATTTCGTCCCTACTTCCCCACAGAAACTAGTTTGTCTCTGTGCATGTTTGTTTGTTTCTCGCGTGTTTTTCGGTGAGCCATCCGCAGCGTTCCGTGGTCACTGCTGGCCGGTGACCCACGGGCAACACTCCACCCTAGGGAAGGTGGCTTCCTCTTGGGGCTTCTTAAGAGAGATGAAAAGTTGGAATTTCTGATTCCACTCTGGTGAGGTGACAAGAGGGATCAGAGCACCTCTTCTCCACTATCTTTGCCACCACCTGCCCACTTTTGAAGTGGTTCCTGGATTTTGTCCACGGGACATTAGGACAGGTGGATATTTTTGTGTTTATCCTTTTTTTAAAACTAAATAGCTGAAAACAGTGAGGGAAGTCAACCTTAGAGGCTGAGGAGCAGTACAAATAATATCTGAGAATTACTAAATATTATCTTGGATAGACAGAACACATTGTAGAAAAAAATTTTAACTGAGTTGGTTGTTAATTATTCACACACATATACCCTCCTCACAGCTTTCTCACTGCATTTGTTAAATAGGCCTAGTAAAAGATTCCCTCTTGCTAACTTGTTTATTTTCTTTTCTTCCTTCAGCCAGAATAACCAAAATCTATGAGGTAGAGATCTAAACTGTTTTTATTATTGTATTTCTTGCACTCATAACAGTATTTGGAATGGACTGGGCACTCAGCAAATATTTGATGAATGAAAGAGCAATAATTTCAGCAATTCCTTGAGGTAAATGCTATAATTGTCCTATACCTTAGATAGAAAAACTGAGGCTAATGAACTTGTCTAAGGTCATAGCTAGCCAGTGCTGAATCTCAGTTCTCAAAAACCACAGCTTTTAAGCATTCCATAGCATTTGTATTATGTTTCCCCTTCAAAATGTCAATCCAGGCTATCATTTTCACTCTACCCCAAATTCCACCTAGATATGACCACCTCAGTACCTGACAAGGCCTCTCATTTTTCACTCATCCAATCCAGCTAGCAAGTTACTGGTAGAATCACTGGTAAACATTGGTTTTCTCATGTGAGCCTACTCTTCAAAAATGTTGGTGTTTCAGCTAAGTGTTGGTGCCCTGCAACAGAAATGAATGTTCCAGTCTGTAGCAACCCTCTGCTTTCAACTCTATTTCTTTTTCTTTAATAAAGATTTTATTTATTTATTTTTAGAGAGAGGGGAAGGGAGGGAGAGAAACATCAATATGTGGTTGCCTCTCACACCGCCCCCTACTGGGGACCTGGCACGCAATCCAGGTGTGTGTCCTGATTGGGAATCGAACTGGTGACCCTTTGGTTCACAGGTGGACATTCAGTCCACTGAGCTACATGATCCAGGGCTCAACTCTATTTCTATTTGGTATCTTTTCTTAGGTTATCCAGCTACACAGAAACTTTAATTTAAGCTAAATTTTTCAGCATCTTTGTTTACCAAGTGAATAAATCAGTAAGTCTTTGATTTTTCTTCCTAATCACAAAAGAAAAAAACAGAAAACTGAGGCTGAGCAAATTAAACAACATTAACTAACCAACTGAGTTTTTCTGTAACCTTTGGACATGATTGATAGTATAAGCAACACCCACATAAGGGTTAACTTTTAAAAAAATGAAAAAACCTAAACCAGCAAGGAGGAGCCTCTGGCTCTGAGAGACTAATCTTTTCTATAACCTGACTTATGCAATCCTCAGAGCCAAAGAAACTTTAGCAAAGGATTAAAAGTTATGTAAACAAAGATCCCTTTATTTGCAGCTCTGATTCAGAGCAGGACACTCAAGCTTACATGTGTGCAGAGATTTTATTCATATTTGTGACTCAATATATAATTTTTTAAAAATCTGATGATTTTACAGTACTGAAGCAGTATTGAATGACAGCAGTGAATGAAGATGATGGTGAATACTAAGGTAAAAGAAATTCACTTATTTGGGTTCTTATGGGTTGCAATTCAGTCACTTTTGCTTGGAAAAAATTATAAGGTAGATTTAAAACTCATTTACTGTAAGACTTTTTCTGATTACCTTGTCTATAATTTCCTGATGGTGACAACAATTCCATTTAATGCAGGATCACGTCAGAGTAATAATACCAGTTTTTCATAAACAAACATATGGGTATATACCTTTTTTTTTTAGTATGTAGTTACAGGTGGTTTGGAGATTGAAAGTGAGTTTAAATGATTCCAGATAATGCTGTTTTTCTCCTACTTTGTCCATGGCCTGAAAAGCTCTCTTTGTTTAGCCAGTTCCTCCAACTCTGTCCTTCAAGTTTCTGATCAGGTGCTATGGTCTCCACATCTCTCTTTCCCTCCCTGAAATCCTGGCACATAACACACATACTCCATTGGAGTTTTCTTTGAAAATTCAAAAATGAGAATGTTATTTTTTTAAAGGCCAAATAACACAAATCATCAGAAGTTAATTTGGTACATATCTTTTTATATTTTTTCTGTGCTCATGTAACATAATATATAAAACATATAATTCTGTGTTTTAATATACCTATGTTCCTCCCCCTATTTTTATTTATATAAATGGGATGATCATTATATACATGATTTGACTTGTTGCTCTATTCATTTAACTGTGTACTATGGACATTCCTCTAGGTCAGCAGATATATTTAAACTATTCTTGGCCTAAATATCCTTAGAAAGAAATATGTCCATTTTTATAAAATGGATTACAAAAAGTGAAATCACAGAAAAGAAATGTGTACTGCTATTCAAAATCTCACCTCACCATTTCTCTATTCCATTGGATGTTATAAATCTTTAGAAATTTTGTTAATGTATTATGTGAAAAAACAAGGGTATTGTGTTGCTTTGAATTGCATATTTTTGGCTATTAGTGAGAATTAGCATCTTTTATAAAAGTCTTTTTATAATTTTTTTGTCCATTTGCATTCCCTCTTTTATAAACCCCAGTTCATACCTACTTTTTTAAAAAATCGATTTTCAGGAGTTCTTTATTTACATTAGAAACATAAACCCCTACCTCTTATATATATTTCAAATACTTTCTCCATGTCTTTTTTTAAACCTTATTTCTTATTTTTTGCTTTTGTGTAATTTGTATTATGAAACCAACTTTGCAATTTTTCCCATTATAGTTTCTTGGGGTTTTTTTTTGTCTTCTTCAAGTTTTTTTCTGACCCTAACATTTTCTTTTTTTTTTCAAATATTAATACTTTCTACATTAAATTCTTTATTCCATTGCTCTTTTTATTCTCAAATATGATTTTAGGCAGGGCTATCACTCTATTTTCCTTCCAGATTGAGATCTTATTAATATCATTTTGTTAAGTGAGCTATATTTTTTCTGATGAACAATTATTGACACATTTAACATGTGTTACATTTTCATTTACACAGGGTCTAGTTATGGGCTCAGTTTTGTGCCAGTGACTTGCTTGTCTATTTGTTTTCTCATGACTTGCTGTTTTAAGCAGATTAGTGTTACAGAAGCTTCAATGTCTCTTATGGCACTATGGCAGGTACCTACATTTTTTTTCAATCTCAGCCTAGTGAGCGTGGTTTTAAACGTGCTCAGAGTGCATTATATTTGTCCTCTGCAGTTTGGAGGACGCAGGGGACTGGTGTATGGCTCCTGCTTAAGAAGTCTAAATGGCAAAAGGCTGTTGATGGATCCATCTGCCAGGAGGCAGAGGGAAGAGAGGGCTCTATTTTAAAAGCAGTGACACCCCAGTCCGTGGTAGGTCACCAGAGCTAGTTTGGGATTGTCTTAGTTGTGGATTAATTAGAGTACACGGAGCAGTGTTGAGACCTCAGTAGAAAGAGGCTAAAAGTGTACACTGCATATCTAAGTTTGAAGGGGAAATTTTGTGTGAGTAGTCAGACAAGGTGCACGGTGCATCTACTGTGCCAAGGACACTGCAGGGAACAGTGAAGGATGGTACCTCCAAAGACTCGCACAAGTGGCAATGAGAGTCAGTTTTAAACATCCATCCTTGCAGAAGGAGCCAAGGATGTCATTTTCTGGCTCCATAACTCCTCCCTCACAAGTTTCAACTCTGGAGGAGACAGAAGTAGCCTGTTCAGCTCTGGAAAAAAAGACATGGGTGTGTGGGAATGGCGAGAGGGTGGAAGAAAGGAGGAAAGAAAATAGAGAAAAAACCTGGACTCTCCCAAAAGTAGGAAAGAAGTTTTAATTTAAATGAAGTTCCAAGTGAATTAGATATATTCATCTAGAACTGAACTTTTTTTGTGGGACTAAACATGATCAGGTGTTTTGTTTTGTTTTGTTTTTACCTTTTGAAAGTCAACAGAAGGTAGTGGGACCTGTTTGACATTCCATTTAGTGTCAGGGAAAAAAATGGCTCCAAAAAAGGAAGGGGGAGAATAAGGCAATTTTCTGATGTCATCACCTACCTCTTACTTGTTTATGGCTCTTGCACTTGCAATCTATTCCTAATGTAAATATTGCTTCTGAGCACAAAGTTGGATTATTTCAACTTCAATGTCTTTTTCAATAACCCATCCCTTTTATTGAATATTGGCCTTCTCAGAAAGACACCAAGATTATAATTTTTGCATTCCTGCAACCTTCTCTTCATTTCAGTATACTGTTGCTGGTGTTACTACTTAAATATTTTCTACAGGTAAATATTTTGCCATTTAACCTGGAAACATTTTTTTGAATCATGCGACTAGATTAGCTTTAGAGTCATGTCATCTGTTGAACAAACTCAAAAAGAGTTTTGGAGGGTTTGGCTAGAAATACATGATAAATATTTAATCAGGGTTTGCAAAATAGAAACTACAGCTAGGCAAAAACCTGGAAGTGTTCCAAAGAAGAAAGAAAAATTAAGAGAATTATCAGTCCTGCATTCTTAGACTTTGAATCAGCCCAGGTCAGTTATCAGTCAGATGTCAGGGGGTCTGCATTATGAATTCCAGGTGGTCTGGAAGATGGATGGCAGAAGGTCTGGATATGCGAATCCCTCAGGGGGTAATCAGATGGTTATCTGGAGGTCTGGTGCAGGTCCAGGTACCCACAAGAAACTGACATATACACACATATTGACATGAGATTGGGAGGTTCAAAAATTTTTGTTCCCAGGCAAGTTAGGACAAGACTAGAATTGTTTCCTCATGCTTCAACCATCATCATGTGAAGACATTTATCAGCTTGGTTAAAGTGACTCCGTTTTTTACATTCCCTATTTTCATGCTTCCCTCACACCAGTTCCATAGGAAGGGAATTGATAAGGACAGTCAAAGCATGTGAATCAAATTTGGGCTACTCTATCAAAGAAGGATGGGGACAATTTCAGAAGTTTTTACAGCATTTTAAATCTTCAGAATAGACACTGATTTCTTATAAGACAGGAAATACATAAAATTACATGTATCCCATATTTGTGATTACAATAATACATATGGGATTAATCACAATAATTATTAACTTCAACAATTATTATTAATCCCAATAATAATAATAATAATAATATGGGATTAATATTACAATAATCCCATATTTGAAATGAGGACAAAGTAGGAAATGTCTTAGGAATTTAGAGGTAGAATAAGGACAATAAGAAGTTTAAGCTTGGTAACTTTTGAGATACTTTGTGTAGCAATAGAGGCAACAGGAGCTACCAATTATTGCAATTTTTGCATGTGTTGGGCTCTCTGACAAGTACTTTACATTATCTCATTTTTTATTGTATGCTGCGGGGCTGTCGAATCTTTTTAGCACCCATAAGGAGGAGATACAGATACCTCCTACTCGTCTCAGTTCCAGGAAGTCTAATGAGATCTACCTAGATGGCCCCTGGGCAGTTGCCAGGGCATCAGATGCAGTCATTATTTTGGGGATTTAAAAGTGAGAATTCATTGACATGGGGTGATAGCAGTTTAAGAATTCCAAAATGCCCTCCAAATATATGATGTAAATGTTGGTAATACTAGAAAAGAATAGGAGAATATAGACTGAGTTCTACCTTGGTGCTGGTTTGCCGACATTTTTGTTTTATAAATTAGAACTTTTTTGACAGTAACAACCTGTGATTTCATCCATATGAGAACATAGTATGGCGATCAAATGAAATGGTCTAAATTTTATTTATATTTTAAAATGGAAAAACAGCATATGAAATAAGACTAAGAAAATGCCACAGGAAGCACCTCATTTTAAAGAAGTCCTGGTTTCTTTTTCTATCCATTTTCTTTCTATTATTTCTGTGTGGGCATAATTTTCTTCTTCATTTCCTAGTGAAGCATGTCGCTTGTGGTTTATGTGGTCCTATTCCTTATGCTGTAGATCTTGGTCTTAAAATCTGTGCTACATGGGGCTAATTGGTAGGACTACCTAATATCTAAATTGCATACAATTTAGTTGTTAACATTGGCATTTAGGTAATTATTAATAAAGGAAAGCAAAACAAAGGGAATTAGACTTTGAGCTTAATAAGCGGGAGCATGAATCTCTTTGCTTCACCAGGAAGCTACAGCTTCACACCTCAGGAAATTACAGCAGTGGTCCCCTAAGGGGATTACCACTCCTCAGGGGAACAAAGAGGTCTCTCTTTTGCTGGTGATTCACACTCATCCAGTGCGTTCATGCATTCTGTCTTGCCCAGCAGCACTCGAGTGTGGGTCTAGCAGCTCCCACATCCCACAACAGTGGTGTGACCACAATAGGGAGCACAAACTCTGAGCAGTGGCCTTTATTTTGGCCCTATTGAAAACAAGATTGGACATTTTTCATGGTGAGGTGGCCAAAGATGGAACACTGGGAAGTTGGGAGGGGGACCCCCTTAATTTTACATCATCAGTAAAGTTTACCATGGAACCCCGCCCCCTGTGTGGGTCTCAGGAAATTCTTTTCCTCATAACACCATAAGGACTCCACTTCTACTGCTAACAAAACTACAATGCCATAATTATACACTTGAGAAGTGGACATATTTTTAATTTTGCTATACCATTTTTTGTCATATTTATGTGGAACAAAAGAGAGCAGAGGGTAGACTGTATTTCAAGTTTATGTTTTCCAGTTGGGACACTGATCATTTGCTAACTCTTAAGCCAAGAAAGGATCTTAGCCTGTTAATAAGTCTCACCTGTATCTGGAAATTATGGTCACATTTGTGGGTATTTCCATGGGCCAAATTAGGTTTTAAATATGTATTTCTAGAAAGGGCTAGAAAGAAGAGTGTGTAGGTGGTTATAATACCTAAGCTTTTCTGAGGCAAAGTTTCACATAAAACTATACAGTAAAATGTTACTATAATAACAATAACTATTTTTGACATGTAAATAATATATTTTGATGTCTCCCTATATTATAGATGGATAACAATTTGCCTCAGATGACTGGTCACAGAGACCAAGCTCAATGTTTTAGTGATAAAGCTGTGCATTATTCATTTTATGTGATTCAGCTCCTAAACTCAAATGTACGCAAAGGGCAACAACATGTGTGAGATTCAAAAGATGCCAAAGAGCCTCAGCACATTATGTCTTAAAATAACAACATGTAAACCTCCATTCCATTGTTGTGTGATGATGTCTGCAGTGAGAAAGTGAGGAGGGTTGGCCAAAAGGATCATTTAATTTTTTTTGTAAAATAAAAGATGCACTTTTCATTTTCACCAATAACTTTATTGATTTGGATATTTTGAGTACCTTGGCTCTTGTGTGGTATAACTTTGATTGGTCTCAATTAATGTCTTGATTTGATCGCTGTCAACTTCAATTGGTCTACCCGACAGTGGAGCATCATCCAACGAGAATTCTCCAGCATAAAACTTCACAAACCACTTCTGACACATTTGATCAGTCACAGCACCTTCTCTATACACCACACAAATCTTTTTTGTTTCAGTTGCACTTTACCTTTCTTGAAATAATAAAGCATACTGTGCTAAAAATGTTGCATGTTTTCTTCCATCTCCAATATTAAAAAGCCTGCATGAAAATTCACCAATTTTGATTTTTTTTAATGCACACTGATATGACAACTGTTATAGTACAATCTAACAAAATTGTTTCAAATGAAGTTAAAGACAACTAAGTGCTACTAGAGCCATTTTATGGAAAGGATCAAATGAACTTTCTGGCCAACCCAATATATTCAAATACATTCTACAAGACAAATTCTACAATTGCAGTATTTTACCAGTTGTAGGTATTAGAACCTCCTAAACATCTTGTCCTATGGATTTACTTTTTACTTTTTTTTTTATTCAGAAGTCTGAGAATCAAGGTGAGACCAAAGTGGATTTTTTTAAGCACCTTACGCTTTGGTCAATGTAGTTTAGTTAATAATAACCACAGCTAAAAATTTTGAAGTGTTATATTGACAGGTATTATAACATGCATTTCTCTATCCTCATATCACTGCAAAACAGATACTACCTTTCATAGATAAAGGGGAGAATTGAAGCTAAAATAAGTTAAGAAATCAGTGCAAATTTTTGAAAAAAAGCCAAAATCCTAGCAAAGGTCTTCCTGTTTCCCAAATCTCTGTTCTTCCCACTATACCAGTGGTCCTACTATAATAGCTCTCGGTGTCCTACTGACTTTTTGATCTTCAAAATTACATACAACAGGAAATCTTTTAAATGCTTAATTTATGAAAGCGACTACACTTAGACAATACCTCCTGGCATACTAATTATAAACCCAACTTCAAATAAAGTTCCAAAAACTGAGTTTGAGTTTCCTGGAACTCAAAGGGTTTGGTTCAGTTTCATGGCCTCCTTTACTTCCCAGTGGTATTTCTGCAGAAGGGTTCCAGAGAAAAGGGTTCCTAAGGACCCTACCAGGGTCCTTCTGAGGAAGCCTGATGAAGTGTCAGAGAAACAAATGGCCTCTGCTGTTTTGCCCTCTGCTTTACCCCACCAGTGTTCTCTACCACATCAGCCAAGCTTAACATTTAGGATATTTATGACCAGAGTGGAACTGGTGCTTTAAACCCAGATCATGCCTAGCTGTGGGCAGGAAAATGGTTGCATTACGTACGCAGGCTCCAAAGCCCAACTGGAGAAATTTTAAGGTAACCAGGACTCCTTTGTGCCTGTCCCCCTTTACTCCTTCTCCTTTTTCTTTTCCTTACAGCTCCCCCTTCTCCTTCCTTCACCATTTTTCCTTGTTTCCAGGTGCTTATCCCACTCTTCTAGGGTTTTGTTCTCAGTTAGCTATGAACTAATTTCAACTAGGTTATTAAAGATAATGATACAGAGTTCTTCTTCAAGAGGGATTTTTGTTTTTTAATAAGGAACTCTTGAACTAAAATCTTAAAATGTAAAAGAATGAATTTCAAATTATAGAAAGTGAAGGGGGTTAATTCTGGACAAGGGTTTTGCTCTTTTGCTCATGATTTGTCATTGTCTGTTGTCTGTTCAGATAATTTATATTTCTGAAAGTAGAGTAATGTATTCAATAAAGGGAAGTGAATCATCATACCACACCAGAATACATTGTTATCGTAGTGATAACTATGTGTGGGATCATAGCTTCCTTGCCTTCATGTAAGCTTATACTAATTATTTCAGCATTTATATTACATAGACACCATATTTACATGTTTATAGGATAATCAGGACATCATACCTATGAAGACAGAGAGATTTTTAGACTTTAAGTCTACAGTTTTTTTGATAAAATTAATTTTCCCTTTATAAGGCCATCAATAGTTTTAACAAACATTAAATTTTAAAAGTATTGAGTTTATTAATGTGTAGTTTGCTATATTTGTGGTAAGACTTGTAGTTATTTAAATTCTGTTCTTTGAGAATTTTAGAATTTGTTCTCACTCTTCTAATCTACTTACAACCCAGGTAAACTCTACCAGATATTCTGTTGCTATATTGTCTATTATTTCCTTTTTAGGATTTATGTGCCATTTCTTACCGGTTGTAACCTTTGTTCTAAGTAACAAAAGGAAGGTTCCAACAAGGAAGTGGTGGATTTTTCTGAACTTATATCTCATGTGGTTCTGTCAAAATCTTGTAATTCTAGAAGCAACTATGCAAGACAAATGTCTTTGCATCACTGGTTATTGGAACAGGAAAGACATATGGTGATACAAATCCTAGTTAGGATTTGGGTAGATTATTTTCATTATTCTAGTTCCCTTTTTGGTTTTTTGAACTTTTTTTCCCATCAGAATCTTGTAATTCTATAAGTGATTGTGCAAGATGGGTTTTTACATCATTGGTTATTGGAGCAGTGAAGATATATGGTGATACGAATCCTAGTTAGGATTTGGGTAGATTATTTTCATTATTCTAATTCCTTTTTTGTTTCTTTGAACTTTTTTCCATATTGTTTTGAGCCCACTTGTGTTTCCTACCTTTATCTTTCTCCTTCCTTCCTTCCTTCCTTCCTTCCTTCCTTCCTTCCTTCTTTCTTTCTTTCTTTCTTTCTTTCTTTCTTTCTTTCTTTCTTTCTTTCCTTCTTCTTTCTTTCTTTCTTTCTTTCTTTCTTTCTTTCTTTCTTTCTTTCTTTCTTTCTTTCTTTTGTTTATTTGCTATTAATAACAAAAGTACCCACTGTTATACTAGATCATTCTTTTGTTTGTGCACAATTACTGTGGATATAATGGCTACCACTGATTGAATACCAAAGATGTGTCAGGTACTTGGCAAATATTACTCCTATTCTTCAATAAATTAATGCATTTAATAAACCTTACAATTATTATCTGTTTACAAGGGGGACAATTAAATCATAACTTTATATGAACATTTACTCATTTTTATTTGTTTGTTACTCATAAAATACACTTATTTACACAGTATTTATTGAGTACCTGTCATGTGGAAATAATGGGTTTAAATATTGTGGGATTACAGAGATGACTCATATACCATCATCCTCAGGTACTTCTCAGACTAGGTAAGGAAATAACAACTGTAAATACATAACCAAAATACTAGGATCCATCAACTACTTCAAGGTATTCTCAAAACCCCAACCACTAGAATAATATCAAATACCAAAGTGAACTCAATACACATTTATTGAGTGATTGATTAAATTGTGAATAAGTTGAAATCCGAAGAGTCTGTATTAATTCCAAGCTGAGATGACAGGATCGTAAGAGATTCCTTGGAGAATGTGGCATTTGAGAACTCCCAGAGGGTGAGAGAAGGATAATCCAAGGTAAGCAAATTCTATGGGCCAAGGTATGGAGGTGTGTGAGCGTGAAGTGTGAAATATGTAGAAAGTTGATGCGCCAAAGGAAGCAGTAGCAGTGTGGATGCAAATGTGCTCTGAAGTCCCACGGCAAGGACCTTAAGGGACTGGCTACTGGATGTGGGCCTATTCACTCTGCAGAGTTTTTATTTTACTGTAAAGAAAGTTTTCTGAGATGTTACAGAATGAACAAATAGAAGTCTTAATAGGAATCCAATGTGAACATCACAGCTGGATTTTGAGGGTGGCAGAATAAAGAGAAGCTACCAGCAATCTTTCAGTATTAGAAATATTTAATAAGTGTGTTAGATTTTT
Organism: Phyllostomus discolor; assembly: GCF_004126475.2. NCBI lineage: Eukaryota > Metazoa > Chordata > Mammalia > Chiroptera > Phyllostomidae > Phyllostomus > Phyllostomus discolor. The sequence continues at coordinate 184,216,079 of NC_040904.2, forward strand.
CAAATTTTCTCTCAGTTGAAACCTTAAAAAAACAAAATAAAACAAAACAAAACTCTCTCATACTGGGTAAAGACTGTATTCTCAACATCAAACAAGGTCTTTATATATTGAAAAAATATTTTTATCCTATTATTCTTTTACCTGACTTGTTTGTTCAGTGCCAAGAAAAACTGAGCTGAAGGGGTCTTACGTAAAATGAACCACAGGACACAGTGGGAGTAGAAGAAAAATATTTGTGTTTGGGGATAATGTAGAGAAATTGTCTGGACTTTGGAGCCTTATAAACCTGGGCCCTATTCTTGGGAAAGCACTTATTAACTGTGATCTTGGACAAGTCAGCTCATTCTCTTTTAAAAAGACTGGCTCTTTATTTAGAAATATGTGGCTGTTTGAGAAAGCAAAGAAATCCCTGTCATTCTTATCTATTTTTACAAAATTAATTTTTTATATTTATCTCATGTTTTACTCCTTAGTTTCTATCAGTAAATGGCATACCTGCCTCATAGGGTTTTGTGAAAATTAATATATATATGTGTATGTGTGTGTATATATATATGGATGCATACATAAAATACGTGTAGGTGGTACTTAGAAAATAGTGACTTTTTTCTGCTAATTTTATGCTCATTTTTTGTTTTCCTCAAATTGTTTGTGATTTAGTTTTATCTAGCTGTGAAAAAAAGATGAGAGACTTTACAAGTCCATTAGGTGGTGAAGTGGTGCCCAGTGGCCAAGAGCACAGCTCTGGTACACACCACCCCACAAAGCTAGAATGCAAATTCTATGAGGATGGGGGATTTTGTCTGTCTAATTCAGTGAGTCACCCCAACCATTTTGAACAGTGTCTGTTCTATAGTAAGTGCTCGGCAAACCTATGCAAAGATGAGGGGCGGTAGACGCCACTGAGTGAGCATGTGTACTGAGTGGCTGTTTCATTCAAAATGACTGAGCAAGTAGAACAAATCTGCATCAAATCATGTGTTAAGCTTGAACATTCCTCCATGGAAATTATCTGGATGATTCAGAAGGCTGCAGCTATAGGCAACTGTTGATTGGCAGCTTCATTACCACAATATGCCCACTCATGCATTACATCTTCTTCAGATTTTTTTGGTGAAACATCAAATCACCCAGGTAACTCAGCCCTCCTACAACCCAGATTTGGCACCCTGTGACTTCTGGCTTTTCCTAAAACTAAAATAACCTCTGAAAGGGTAGAGATTTCAGACTGTCAATGAGATTCAGGAAAATATGATGGAGCAGCTGTTGGCCACTGGGAGAACTGTGTGAGGTCCCAAGGTGCCTACTTTGAAGGGGACTGAGGCACCATTGTCTTATGTACAATATTTCTTGTATCTTGTATCTTCTTCAGTAAATGTCTCTATTTTTCATAGGACATGGTTGGATACCTCCTAGGCAAACCTCATATGTATTGAGAAATGGTCATCACAATATCTCTAGTTGAAATCCACTACCACACATGGTTATAAATGTTTTTTTCTTGTGATGAGAACTTTTAAGGTCTACTCTAATAACAATTTCAGTATACAATACAGTATTATTAACTACAGTCATTATATTGTACCTTAAATACCCAGGACTTAGTAATTTTAAAACTGGAAATAATAATATTTCCTTCATATTGTTTTGAGGATTAACTCAGACAATACATATAAATGATCTTAAAATAGCATCTCACATATAGTGCGAGTGCCATAAATATAGCTTTAAATTGAAAGCAGCAGGCACTTAACAATGAATAAATATCAATTAAATCACACCAAGAACTAGCTGAGGTGGATGAACAGATAGAGACATTCAGATGTAAAATAAAGTATCTGCCATTAAAACACATTAAATTCTCCCTGGAGGACTTTCCTTACCTCTACAGTGGGCAGGTACCTCCCCTTTACAAAGTGTGGCCCAATATCATTCTGCTGTGGCCTGGTGGCCCTTGTGGGAATTGCTTTGTGGGGAGAAAGAGGAGGCATCTCCTACAAATGGAAAGAGAAGGGAACAGCATTTATTGCTGGACAAATTTGTAGCCAAAATCCTAGCTATTTTCTTCACCAACATTATTTCCTTTTATCTCCACAGCCGATCTGTGAATGATTTATTATTCTTTTCATGTCACATGTGGGGACACAGAGGTTCAGAGTACCTTGATCACAGTCACCTAAGCCCACTTGACTTCAAGGCTGCACAGCCTTCCTACCACAAGGCACTAACGGGGGAGGAGGTGTGCTCATCAGCTCTCCCCAGCCCTTGCGAATGATTGCAAATCTCCCATCTTCAGCTGCACGGTGACCAGTGTAGCATAATAGTGGTTTACTCTTTTGAGAAAGAAAAGGGTTTTACACCACCTCTGCGAAGAGAAATGCGCATTTCTAATTTTTTTCCAAGGCATCCAAAAACTTCAGATCAATGATACATCAAAATTCAAATCTCTGGTCCATACTGTAGTTTATTTTTTCACCTCATAAGCATTTCTTCACTGTCATTTTGAAGAAATAGCAAGTTTGAAATAAGCAGATTTGACACTTCCTACATAACAAAGAAGAGCTGAAAAAGTTGACTGCACGTTTTAAAGAGTCTGTCAGCATAGATGTAATGAGTATTTTGCACCACTAGTAAGATGCCCAAGGAGCCTTGGAAGCACCCTGGAATTTTATACTGGACCTTGGAACCAGTGGTTTATTAGCAGCAGGAAAAATGGCATTGTACGGGTATAAGTAGAAACTACTTTAAATAATTATCAGGTAAGCAGCAGTAAGATTTTGTAAATATTGAAAATCACATACTGATATTTCCCCCAAACTGTACCATATAGTCTTTCATAGGATCATAATAGATTCTTTGTATTATTTAACTAAAGAATAATGCCTGGTCCTACTCAGCACAAAAGGCTTGTGATCTGCCCTGAACGTGTAAAGCATATATTTGTGTTCAAACATCACCTGATCTTTTTACAGAATCCTAACCGTAGGTGCTTAGATATTGGAGTGAAGCAGCCAGTGTGCAGAAAAATCTTGGAGTTCCCAGAGCAAAAAATCAGCTTCTATATAAATAACAACTACCCTATAATTTAATTTTTAGGAAATTATTGAGGATTATCTTAACTCCAGACAATGTAGTCTGACAGTTTATATCCTTAAAGATATTCATCATAAGCCAAATGATATGGCTATTTTACTAATTCACATTACAGAAAAAAGCATTTGGTTGTTAGGATGTAAAATATTAGCCTCTATTTGACTTCTAAATTGACAAATTTACTTAGCACAAATACTTAAACTGTTTTGCTCCTGATTGACAGCAACTCTCAATATTAATTATCAAGAAATGCTTGAACATCATGAATGGATTCATGTCTTTCTGTCTGTTTCTTCTGTTGGGAATGCCAAAGGACTATGACTCAATATTTTCTTTGATACCTAATACTGCACTCTCAATAAATGTTTCAAAGCAGACACATTTCAGCCAGCATAAATGTTTTCCAAATAATGCAGATAAAAGAGCAGCATTAAGAAGAATGACCAATGCATATTACTCTGTTTTCATAAAAGTGGTCATCAATTAAATAATTTTCAAAGTTTATGAATAGGTATAGATTTAAATATTCTTTATCAAATTTGGTTATGAAATTCAATGTATGGTCTAAATCAATAATAAGGGGAAAGGAGAGTATGTAGTATATTGTACAATTTTCAAATGAAAGAGCATTTCACTTGCAATAAATTGAGAAATATGGCTATTTGCTCCTGTCCCATTCCACCAGAAAACCCTATTTAAAAAATGGAATTTATTAAATCTCTGTAATTTGTTTAATAAAAATTTAAAAATTTTATTTCTATAATTATTTTGTGAAATTTAAATATTTAATTGTGTAATACCATGTTTAGTTTATTGGGAGGTGGAATTCATTTCCAAAAGGTTTAGTAACTCAAATCAAGGCAAGAAAAATGTAAATAGTATGTTCTAGTATAATGAAAATGTACATGGCAAAACATCCCTAAGATAAACCATCAGATGCTTGCTTCTTCCATAATGTGGATAATATGTGTAGATGGCACACTTGCTTAATCCATTGTCAACCAAAGATGCTGGTGGTGTCAGAAGATAAGAACTGTTAAGCTCTAAGTCAGCACAACATCAAAGACCAAAGAAGAGAACTGCTCCAGTAGCCTAACTTTCTCTAGGTTATAAATAAGCTTAAGCTGTTTGATCATGAATTAAGAAATTTGTGGAATAAAAGATGATTAAATCCTAGTCTCTGCCCTTTAAAACCTAACAATGTTAAGAAATGTGTCAGTTACACAACTAACACAGAGATAGTATAACCATATAGTATTTTTACTACAAATAAAACAGTAGTAATATAATACTCTGATTTCACATGAATCTAAAAGATATACTCAAAGAGTGGTGAGAGATCAGTACATAGAAAACTCATAATCAGTAGGACAATGATGAAAGATTCTTGACTTTGTCATTAAAAATTTTCAAAAGACTTCACTCTAGACAGTTGCTCAATTTGGAGGGAATGAAGAGAAGAGACAGACAGTGTGAAAGAAAAAAAACAATTATGATTATATCAGTTAAATAGAAACAACCAAAACAACCAAAAAGGTTGGCCAAGCATAGGTGTATGAAGAGAAATGATGCTCATTAAAGCTGGAAAAGAGGACTAGGGTTAATTTATACAGGGACTTGAGTGTCAAGCTAAAGAATTTAATGTATTTCTGTAAGTTAAAACATGCCCTTCAAAAATTCTGCCTAAAAGACTGATGTAGTAAGAAATGTGTGTTTGGAAATGTGTATAGAATGGCAGAAAATTCTGGAGTTTCAGAGGATTGTTGACAGGCTGTTGTAGGGGTCCTGGCTTGTAGTAAAAAGGGCTG